>NW_027362768.1:183157043-183512849 GCF_046119375.1 Phyllobates terribilis
TCACCCGAGTGAGTTTGTCCTCGACACAGGCTTGTACCCTCCTGTACTGCTCTTGTCTGGTGGTGTCCCAGTCCTCAGTGGTCATATCAGCATCAGGCTCGACTACACCAAGCTCCAGATCCATGGGCAGCTTTCCTGGCCTTGCCCGCATGAGATATGCCGGAGTGCAATTGGTGGAACTCACTGGTATATGATTATACAGATCTACTAGGTCAGGTAGTAGGTCTGGCCACTGATTTTCCTCCTCAAGTGGTATGGTCTTTAGCAGGTCGATGATGATGTTGTTCATCTTTTCGCAGAGACCGTTTGTTTGTGGATGGTACGGTGTAGTTCTTATCTTTTTACAACCGTACAAATGGCAGAACTCCTTGAACAGCTCAGCCTCAAAGGCCGGGCCTAGGTCCGTCAGCACTTGCTCAGGATAACCATGGAGTCTACAGAAATACGCTTGGAACGTCTTTGCTGCTGTCTCAGCCGTCAGGTATTTGACAGGGGCGACCACCAGGAAAAGTGAGTAGTGATCCACCATGGTCAGAGCATAAAAATACCCTGACCTGCTGGGGGACAACTTGACATGGTCCAGGGCCACGATCTCCAGGGGTCGAGTCGTCTTGATAGGTTGTAGGGGTGCCTTCTGGCTGCTGAAGTCTTTTCTTCTAAGGCCACAGGGTCCACAGTCTCGGCACCACCGTTCAATGGAGCTGCACATTCCCACCCAGTAGAATCGACACTTCAGCAGGGTCTCTAGCTTTTTCCAGCCAAAGTGCCCCGCCTGATCATGGTAAGCTTCTAATACCATCTGGATGTCTGTCTTCGGGACCACTATCTGCCATACCATCTCATGGGTTTTTGGTTTAACATACCTCCGGCAAAGCTTTTCACGGTAGATAAACAGCCGGCTTCTCTCGTTCCACAGCTGCTTTGCTTGCATAGACGCATCTTTCTCCAGGGAGGCACCTTCTTGGGTTATCAGCTCCTTGATGCGGCTGACAACTGGGTCGCTGTCCAGGGTCTCTTTCCAGCTGTGGTGAGGCAGGGGGTTTAACGTCTTTCCACGCTGCTTCCAGGAGGCTCGTTGCTCGTGGATCATTCCATTGCGGTGAAAGGCAGGTAGCTCAATATCTTCCAGGTCATCCACTTCTTCTTCTGTGTCTGACTGGTGAGGCATCCTAGACAGGGCATCGGCGTTGGCGTTCTTGCGGCCCACCCGGTATTTAATTGTAAATTGGTAGTTTGACAGCCGAGCCATCCATCGTTGTTCCAGTGCCCCCAACTTAGCTGTTTCAAGATGGGTCAAGGGGTTGTTATCAGTGAAGGCAGTGAACTTGCTGGAGGCCAGGTAGTGTTTGAACCTTTCAGTGATGGCCCAGACCAGGGCAAGGAACTCCAACTTAAAGCTGCTATAGTTCTCTGGGTTTCTCTCAGTCGGGCGGAGCTTCCTGCTTGCATATGCGATCACCTTCTCTTGGCCATTCTGCTTCTGACTTAGGACAGCACCCAGCCCTTCGTTGCTGGCATCAGTATACAGTAGGAACAGTTGGCTGTAGTCAGGGTAGGCTAGAATCTCATCGCCTGTCAGGATCTCCTTCATCTCCTGAAACGACTCGGCTTGCTCCTTACCCCAGTGGAATGGGGGATTTCTGCCTTTGGGGGACTGCCCTACCAGGAGGTCTTGCAGAGGAGCTGCTTTCTTGGTGTAGTCTTTTACAAACCTCCGGTAGTATCCTACTAGTCCCAAGAACTGATGCACCACCTTGAGGTTCTTCGGCTCCGGACACTTTTGGATGGCTATGACCTTCTCTGGGTCTGGTGCTACCCCTTCCGGACTGACAATGTGCCCCAGGTACTGTACCTTTTTCTTGAGCAGGTGGCACTTTGAGGGCTTCAACTTCATCCTGTACCGGGACAGTGACTCAAATACCTCTGCCAGGTGTTTCAAGTGGTCCTCGTACGTTCTGGAGTACACTATTACATCGTCCAGGTAAAGTAACACAGTCTCAAAGTTGCGGTGTCCCAGGCAGCACTCCATCAATCTCTGGAACGTTCCGGGGGCATTGCAGAGTCCAAACGGCATACTGTTGAACTCGCAGAGTCCAATCGGGGTGGTGAAGGCCGTTTTCTCCCGATCCTCCTCAGCCACAGCTACTTGCCAGTACCCGCTAGTGAGGTCAAGGGTGGAAAAGTAATTTGCAGACTTTAAGGCAGCTAGGGACTCCTCTATGCGTGGTAAAGGGTATGCATCTTTATGTGTAATGCGATTTACTTGTCGGTAATCTACACACGTTCTCATGCTCCCGTCCTTTTTCCTAACTAGCACTAGGGGAGCTGCACAGGGACTACAACTATCCCTTATTACTCCCGCCTTTCTCATGTCCTGCAACATTTCCTTTTCCTTCTGGTAGTGAGCTGGTGGTATAGGCCTGTAACGTTCTTTGATTGGGGGATGGTCGCCTGTGGGGATATGATGTTGAACCCCCTTAATCCTCCCGAAGTCAAGTGGATGTTTACTGAACACCTGCGAGTATTCTTGAACCACCCGGTGTACACCCTGTTTTTGATGGGCAGGAGTGGTGTCTGTCCCAACATGGAGCTGTTGACACCAGTCCTCCACCTGGGTTGCAGGGTCATTATCCTCCACTTCATCTGGTGAGGTTAAGGACTCCGCCTTGTGGATGCAGTTGTTATTTACAGCATGTAATTTGGCAACAGTGGCATAACGTGGCAATCTGACCTCATCTTCCCCACAATTGAGAAGACGGACGGGCACCCTCCCATTGCGTACATCTACGATTACCCTGGCGGTTAAGAGCGTGGGTCTGTGCTCGGAGCAAAGGGGTTCTACTAAAGCCTGGTAGCTCTGTCCTCTAAGAACTATAGCAGTTCTACACCAAATGAGCATTTCACTCATTGGGGGGATGACAATGGGGATTGGGTCCGTCACTCGCACGTTACCGATTTCACCGTCTGTTAACCTTACTTGCTGTTGATACATCAGGACTCGGATCTCCCTCTGCAGTGCCCTCCTCTGTCTTGGTCTGGCAGTGTCAGCTATCTGTTGGAGCAAGAACACAACTTCTCCCAAACAGTTACCAACAATGTTAGTGCCTAGTACCATATACGGATTGGTGTCATCAGGATTAGTCTCTACTACAATTAGCCCCTGGTCCTTCAGCTCCACTCTCCCCACCTTTACAGTCACATTCTTAACCCCGATTAGGTTAAGGGGGAGTCCGTTTGAGGCATAAACAGAAAGATTCGGAGCTGGCGGACGTAGGTCGTCCATGGACCAGAACCTCTCGTAGAGGACGTCAGGCATGATGGTTACCTGAGATCCTGTGTCCAGCAGAGCGTGCGTCGGGATCCCGTCCAACACAATGGACAGGAAAGGTCTTCCTCCGACGAACCTGTTGTACCAGTTTGATGGGCCTGGTGAGTTTACTCCTGGGTGTCGGCCCTCGGCTCCAGGGTTTTCTTGTTTAAAGGACAATTCTGGGCGATGTGTCCGGTCTTACGGCAGCGGTAGCAGGTAGGGTCCTTCTGTGGATGGCGCTGGTCACTGGTCCTCGTAGAGGGTGGTGTTGGCCTCCTCCTCCTCCACATCCAGGGGACATCCTCAGGGCTATCGGCTAACAGGATCTACCCTCCTTCCTCGGGCTCCGTCAGCAGCTGCAGAGCACTCAGCACAGTGGTCAGGGTTTTGCTCAGCTGACGCACCTCAGAGCGCAGACTGTCCAGTTCTCTAGGGGACGTTGCTGGAACCTTGGCTTCAGCAGCCACTGGGGAAAAGGTGGGTGTAGCAGGCACTGGGGTAGCCCCACCCTGGTAACATTGGATGGCATTTGTTTCCAGGGGCTGCAGTCCTTTTATAGCCATGTCCTTAAGATTATCAAAGGTGGCATCTGGATGATCCAGGGACCACCAACGCACAGTCCTGCTCTCCTCTGGAGACCTCAGTCCCCGGAAAAACTGGTCCTTCAGCATTTTGTTTTCATTTTCGATGCTGGTCGGACTAACCTGTTTCAGATGCCGCAGGGCCCCCTGTAGACGCCAGGCGTAGTCCCGAACATTGTCCTCCGGCTGTTGAGAACAGTTGTAGAACCTCATCCGGAGGTCTGCCTCAGTAAGATCCTCAAAGACAGTCTGTAGTTTTTGGAAGATTGCGGACACTGACTCCTGGTCTGCGGCCGACCATGTTTCCACTTCTCGTTCCGCAGCACCGGTCAGTTGTCCTAATACAACAGCGGTTCTTTGTTTGCCTGTCATAGAGTACATGTCCAAGATATCACATATCTTCCGTTTGAATCCAGACAGGGTATCTGGTTTGCCGTTGTACTGGGGGAGCCACTTTTCTCCAGGAATGTACGGTAGAGTTATAGGAATGACAGGGGTTACAGGCGCTGCTGGTGGAGCGGCCGCCTCGGCCTGCCCGGCGTCGGGCGCGGGTTGAACATCAGGGACGTTGGCCGGTATTCCGGCGTTGTGCTGTTCGTTGGACATTCTGGCGCCCCCCTAGCTAACCGTGGCCTACCTTCTAGTTTTTATTTCGGTAGGCCGCAGCTCCGCAGGTGACGGTCATCTTCAGGACCTTGCGTCGCTTGCGTTCAGTGATGCTCCTTACAGGACCTGGCGCTTCCCGGTTTGACGTCGAGGCGTGGGGCGTGTCCGGGGTTTCGCGCTCTTTTGCAGATACGCCTCTTAGTTTCCCGCGGTTACGCCCTTCTTCTCGCTCGGCGGCCCAACAATGGGGGCAATCTTCACCACAGTTTAACGTACACTGTTGAGAATAAAGGCGCACAGTACCCGGTGGCAACGGGCATAACACTGCGTCGTTGCAGTGGGCACGGCATCCTGTTCGTGACGCCAGGAAAGAGATGACTCGCCCAGGGGATGGGGATTTTTCGGTACCTGGGCCTTTGCCTGGCCTTAGGGATGTTGCGGTGGTCGGCTCCCGGGCCCGTACCCTGGGGTCGCTCTTTAAAAAGGGGATAATAGGTTTCTTAGTTTTATAAAAGTTTGTGACGCCACCTGTGGCTTCTGGTGAGAATCACCAGCGCTGCACAGTCCACTGAGGCCGATGATATGGCAGCTCGATGGTATAGCTCCCCACAGGTGGAGCTAGACCTCAGGGCAGCGGGGATGTAAGAATGCAGGACAGGTGTGACCCAGCCGGGTCAGAGCAAGAACAGGGAAAGACATGATAGTCATTTCAGTACCTTTTACTGGTGGAAATTCAGGCACATCCCCGAGCACTGTAGGGTGAAGGGTGCATGTCAGGATCCTCCCCAATGAGTGGGTGTAGGGCCTCCTGTTTCTTGCCTCTGCGTAGTAAGTTTCTGACCTGCCTGGAGCTAGGCCTAACTTTATCTCTGTCCTGCGCTGGCTGACCTTGTGGTAGGGCCTTTTCTTGGAATACACGCACCTCAGCTTGCGGGGCCTATGTGTCTCCCGGCTCTGTTACGTATCAGCTCTTTAGCGATCCTGGGGCTTGTAGTTCTCCAGGGATTCCGGTTATGCCTTACTGGGTCATAGAGATCCTGGTAAGCTTCGGACCTGGTGTCCGGTAAAGGATTCGAGGTGAGCTGGGTAAGCTCCTCTGCCCCCTATGTACTAACTCTCCACTCGCCTTCGGCCTACTTGGGCCCTCACTAGTCTACTCACACTAACGGCAGCTTGCCACGCTTCACCGATTTTATGGCGCCGGCACACCAAAAGCTCACTACTCTGAGCTACAACTGAGTCTAGACTGGGCTTACCTCTGCAGACAGACTTCTGCAGGAAACGAACCGAGAACTCTGTCCCTCTCTGACTGTGAGCAGGAACCCTGTTCTGGTTAGACTGCCAACTGATACTAGACTGCACTGCCTGGCTCCACCTTCCCTATTTATATCCCTAATGGGCTCCCTCTGCTGGTCTGAGGTGGAAGATGGAGATGTGTGAATGTTTATGGGGGCCTCTTGTGAAGGAATCCATCAATGCACTCTTCCAGGATCTGTGATACCAAGCGCAGCTGGGCATCACAATAGCACCAACATATTCCGCAGCACTTTACATACATTATCATGGCTGTCCTCATCGTGGCTCACAATCTAAATTCCCTATTAGTATGTCATTGTGATGTGGGAGGAAACCAGAGGAAACTTACGCAAACATGGGGAGAACATACAAACTCCTTGCAGATGTTGTCCTTGTTGGGATTTGAACCCAGGACCCCAGCAATGCAAGGCTGCAGTGCTAACCACTGAGCCATCGTCAGCTATGCACAAAAACATAGGAACCAGGGGCTGAAAAATGTCAGCAGGTGTATGGCTACCATTGGTGTACGTGCCGAGGGATTTCACAGATTTTACACCAAATGTGTTTGCATATTTTAAAGTCAATAAAGCTTTATACACCGTGGATGTAATATATATATGTAGTAACGGTATATGCAGAAGCAAGTTTATGCATATGAGCCATTATTCGTGTTTATACTGATGAGTGTAAAGGTCAAGCAGCCTGTCTGTCAGTAAGATTTCCTGCAATGCCCTTCTCACCCATAAGTGCTACCATGTCCGTTTTGAAGTGCACTGAATGGTACTAATAAGAAAAGGAGATGTATTAAGGGGTACTCATTTTCCTGTCAATTCTTCCTGTATGATGATCGCTCAGGTAGGCTTTGACCTATGCATGTTACGTGAATGTCATGCTAATTGCTGTGTTTTGCAGTATTTACCATAAGATACACAATGTAACAGAGGCTGAGTCCTACAGCAGCTTATCAAGAGCTCAGCTATTAAATCCGAGTGGAGGCTAAATTGTAATAGTACATGTAGCAAATTAGAAAGACAGCCTGAGCAAAAATAATGAAACACAACATTAATAGGCTAAGGATCAATTGCAGAAAAAAAAAAAGCTGAACATGTAATTTGAAGAGCATTCAAAATGTGAACTTGTGGGTTACGCCAAAGCCCAAGAGAAGCAATTAAAAGTATTTATACAAAAGCAAAAGCGATCGGCATTAAAATAAAGAACTTGCAAATGAAGATGTGGCCATTAAATGGATTCCATGAAATTTAGGGAACGGTTTCATGTTTGAAATAAATATTTGGAATGGGCACATTGTGGGCATCACACGTTCCTATGAAAGAAATAAAAGCAAATATGGATTTTCGATACGTCTTTGAACTTTACTTTGAGAAGCGGATGCCTCAAGAATTCTGGAATTGTTCATATATTTTAATTGGAGGCTTTTTTTTGGTAGAAGACTCATCCATAGATGATTGGATTTGATCTTGTAGCAACTGCTTAATTTCTCTACAGCGCCACCTCAGGAGAAATTGGGAAATTTTGAATCCCCCCCCCCCCAAAAAAAAATGGACAAGGCAAAGAGTCCTATATTATTGAATTAATTGAAATCCCTTCTCGGATTGCCATTCTCCCAGAATAAGTGGAAGATTGTGCGTCAATAGACTGTTTCAGCCAAGGGACCTCGGCTGTCAGGGTTAGGTAGGACATTTTCTTACGTCAGGACCTTGTGTTGTTGGCTGGATGAAGTGGCACTAAACATCATAAAAGTGAGGACTACATCATTGTCATGGTGGTCTTAGTCCACTACTGGGTGGGATGCAGCAGATCGTGGATGGTTTCCTCACTCTGTACCTTTAGCTGCCAATAGTCTATTGTATGTCAATGACACTAAATATGAGCACATGGCCCCTTGCCCCCCTATCCTAGCCCATCATGTCCAATAGAGAGAGAGCAAACTCCTAGAGAGGAACGAGGTTCTTGAGAGAAAGAATGAAATATCTGTAGCAAAGGCGAGAGAGCTTGTAAGGGAACTCCTACATGATGTTTCAAAGATGTAGAGAGGCTGCCATCTGCTGGCCAGACACAGTCAAGCGGAACCAAGATATGCAAGGGAAGCTGAAAGGAAAGCAGATTTAGACGCTGGACCCGATCAGGTGACTTCCAGGAAGAAGTTCCGGCAGATAAGAGGCCAGCGCGCCAAACCTGAGGGGTCTTTGGCGCCAAGCAGCAGAAAGGAGCAGACGTGTTCCCTGCGTGCTGGGAAGCCCCGCGTGACAGGCCTAAGCCAGAGGCCTGTGAGGTGCCACAGCCGGGCACCGGTAGAAGAGCTCCGGATCCCTCACAGATGGGACCCGAGTGCTGTGCCTGCTGAGGAGCCTCGGAACCTGCTTACGGTGCTGAGTGAGTTCGCGGAACCCGACGTCGCCCGCCGACAGACGAGGTCTGGACCCCCCTACCCAAGGCTCGAGAGATTGCCTCCAACAGCCAAGCAGAGAGGACTTGAGAGACGGCTGCCCCAGGAAAGTCACGCCAGCGAAAGCAGAGGAGCTGCATACGTGAACAGGGCCGTCACTTCTACTGTTCACCCACGGTACCGGGGACAATTGGGTTTAGGTACTCAGGTTGGGAGGGGAACGGTTGGGGCTAAAGAAGCTCAACGTGATCTAATTGAATTTATCCGGAAAAAGACTCACAGCCTAGCGGGAATAACCGGTGACCCCCGCTAGAGCCATATGCACAGTTAAGGAACTGACATGGTGTCTCCCATGAACTAGGGCACCACATTACCTTGAGAGACATCGCATTTTGCTAATACTTCAAATTACGGTTTATTACCCTTGTTGCAACCCCTTGTTCAGCGTACCTGTTATATTTATATATAAACTGTTTATATTCAACTCTTACTGTTCTCGCCTTGTGTCTCTGTGCGTTGCATCCCGGCACCTGCATTGCATTTAGCGTAGTCGGCAGGATGCAACATTCAGACGCAGAGATGGCGGAGCAGCCTGTGACTGGGTGCGGCCGGAGCCATATACCTTTGGGGGCTATGCTCAGCCATCTACCCCAGTTTACGGGGGATGGCATGTCGCTGTGGGACTGGGTAGAAAGACTGAGAAGTATGCTACGTATGTATCCCCTCGATCCCCTAGCCCAGGCGGAGCTGGCCCTCCTAACCCTTGATGGAGAGGCCCGGCAGACTGTGATGTACCGCCCACCTGGGGACCGTTACACCGTGGACAAAGTGATAAAAATTCTAGAGGACATGCACGGTGACACTACAGATTTGGGACACTTGCGCTTACGGTTGTTTCAGCGGATCCAAGGGGAAAATGAGACAGTAAATCAGTATGTTAATGCATTACAGGAAGTGACGGCCCATATCACCAAGAAAGCTCGAGATGGGAATCGAGGACTGGGACCATTGGATGAGGTGTTGCGTGACCAACTGATTGCTGGCTTGAAAGACCCTTCCCTGAGGCAGATCCTGAAGGAGCGGCTGCGATTGAGCCCTGATCTGGGCTTCCTGGAGGTAGGGGCTGAAGCTAGAGTCCTGGAGAGAGAAGTTCCTGTTCTCAAAGCCACAGTTAGAAGTCATGAGGCAATTGCCCCTGAATTCACCAACAAAGAGCCTGATTGGGTACGGGAAATAAGTCAGGAAATTCGAGACATTCGGGGTGAGTTGAATGCTATTAGAAAGACCCCTACTGCGCCCTTGCCGACGGACCGTACTGCCCAACGCGGACGGAGACCAGAGCGAGAAAGACGTTCCTACCTGACCCCAGCACGGCATGTACCCGACCTATCGGTAGAACGAGGACCAGAGTGCTGGACCAGCGGAGGTAGGGGGCATATCTCCAAAGACTGTCCCAACCGAGAAAGGAGGAGGAGGGGACAGCCGTTAAACTAAAATGCCCCACGGTTGTGGAGCATACAGTGGGGTCTTGAGCTTCAGAGAGTGGAAGAGGGAGCTCTGAAGACATTGTCTCCGAGAGGCCCATTATCTGGGCTGAATTCAATGGGCAGCGGATCCGCTGTTTATTGGACACCGGGTCTCAAGTGACCACTATGCCTGAGACGTATTTCCAAAGTCACTTTCCTGAAGTCGTTTGTTCCTGCCGGGAACCCACTGTCAAACTGGTGGCGGCTAATCAACTACCTATCCCAGTAGCGGGAGTAGTATGGATGTCCGTTCGGGCATGTGGAAAGGACCTCGGTCGGAAAGGGATCGTACTGACCACAGGGCCCGGAGGCGATGGGCCTATTGTAACCCTGGGCATGAATGTGCTGAAAGAGGTCGGACAGTTCCTGGCTGAGGGCTGTAACAAAAACAACTGGACCCGTGCCACTCGAGACCCAGCTAGCAAGAGAGTATTCCAGCATCTCGTGCGGGTCAGTCAGATTCAAAAATTGCCCGCTACCTCTCAGTACCTTGGTAAGGTATCGATACCACCCGAAGCCAGAATGACACTGCCAGTGGGACAGACTGTACTCACTCTACCGGTGCTGGCACATGTGTCCTTAGAGGGCGTGGACATTCAAATTGAACCAATGGAGGGAGAGGAAGCGCCCTCTGGACTCCTGGTTGCTCGGACCCTGGCCACCATGCGGCACGGTCGAGTACCCGTGCGTTGCATCAATTTAAGTGCCACAAGTTTACAGTTGTTGCCCCGACAAGAGGTGGCGCGAGTGTGTATAATGCCAGAAGCCCTTACTAGAGCTGACGCTATAGGGCTGGCACCTGTGGAAGGAAAGCCATGGACCCTGGAGGTGTCCCTCAATAGCCAAGAGAATGGAAGAGAACCGTTGGCTGGGCGCCACCTCTTGGAGGAAATGGAGGCTAATCTGAGTTTTCTGCTGGATAAGTAAGGCAGATCGAACAACTTCTACAGTGATATCAAGGAGTGTTTGCACAGCATGAAGATGATTTCAGGTGCACTCGGGACATTCAGCACGAAATACCCACCGAAATACTGCTCCCATCAGAGAGAGATATCGGCAGATCCCGCCTCAAATGTACCAGGAGGTGAAAGAGCGGTTGGCCCACATGTTGCGGAATGGCGTGATCCGCGAAAGTCAGAGTCCTTGGGCGGCTCCGATCGTGCTGGTCCGGAAGAAGGATGGTACCCTGAGATTCTGCGTAGACTATCGAAAGCTGAATGCCTGTACAGTACGGGACTCCTATCCACTCCCCCGAATTGAAGAGTCTCTATCTGCACTAGGGAGCGCCAAATTCTTCTCTTCCCTCGACCTGGCCAGTGGCTATTGGCAGGTCCCAGTAGCTGAGAAGGATCGTCCGAAGACAGCTTTTGTTCTCCCTATGGGCCTGTTTGAGTTCATTCGGATGCCGTTCGGGCTAACAAATGCGCCAGGAACCTTCCAACGGCTGATGGAGAGATGCTTGGGGGACCTCAACTTTGAAGCCACTTTAATAAATCTGGACGATATAATTATCTATTCCGCTACGTTTGAAGATCATCTCCGCCGATTGGAACAAGTGTTAGAACGGCTTCAAAGGCACGGCCTGAAAATTAAGCCTCGTAAGTGTCGTCTCTTCAAATGAGAAACTGAATATCTGGGGCACACTGTGTCCAGTGCAGGAATGCACCCCACTGCGAAGAAAGTAGCTGCCGTGCAGAAGTGGCCCACGCCCGCCAATCTAAGGGAACTGAGGGCGTTCCTGGGGCTTGCTGGATACTACCGCAGATTCATTAAAGACTTCGCTAAGATTGCGATCCCGCTCAATGAATTGCTGAGAGGAACAGCTGGGGGAGCCAAGCGGCAGCCCATTCAGTGGGGCCCACGACAAGAAGAGGCATTCCGAGCATTGAAAATGGCGCTAACGGATGCCCCAATCCTGGCCTACGCTGACTTTTCGCAGCCTTTTATGTTGTACACTGATGGAAGCTTGCATGGACTGGGAGCAGTGCTGGCTCAAGTACAAGGAAGAAAAGAGCGAGTGATCGCGTATGCCAGCAGGTCACTCCGAGACACGGAGAAGAATCCGGACAATTACAGTTTGTTCAAGCTGGAGCTACTGGCACTGGTGTGGGCCATGACCGAGAAATTTGCTGAGTACTTGTCAGGGTCAGAAGTGCAAGTGCGGATAGATAACAACCCTTTGGCCCACTTGGAGAACGCCAAACTGGGCGCGTTAGAACAGCGGTGGGTCGCAAGGATGTCCAAATACAAATATAAAATCGCCTATCGGTCCAAAGCCCTGAACACTCATGCAGATGTCCTGTCCCGGGTCACTCAGGCGGGGCCGAAGAGGGACAGAGATGAGGAGCTCGAAGGCGACAAGATCCCGGATTTCAGCCAGTTCGCCGCTGCTGTGGTTGACGCCCAGGAGACCAGAGAGGAGCCGAGGCCCACTCAAATTCTGGGCCGTTCAAGAGACGAATGGATACATCTGCAGCAGTCCGACCCAGAGTTAGCAAAGCTGAGAGAATGGGTCCCCCTTAGGCAAAGACCCGACCAGGAAGCCAGAGCCGCTTCACTTCCAACTACCCTACAAATCCTAGGCCAGTGGGAGAGGCTCTTCCTGAAGGACGGCTTGCTATGCCAAAGAATCCAGCTGCCTCGAGAGTTTGATGTTACCTGGCAGGTGGTAGTTCCAGGAGCGCTAGTAACGCAGCTAGCCCAAGAAGCTCATAGAAGAGGTGCTCACTTCGGTGTAGAAAAGACCTTTCGGTGGTTGCAACGGCTGGTGTATTGGCCTCAACTGTGGCAAGAAGTCGAGGGGGTCTGCCGAACATGTCGTCAGTGTGAGTTGAACAAGTCCCCGGAACAAAGAGCTCCCATTCAGACCATCCGAACTTCTGCCCCCTTGGAAGTCTTGATGATTGACTACCTGATGATAGGAACTTCATACAATGGTTATGGACACTGTTTAGTCATGACTGATCACTTCACCAAGTTCGCAGTAGTGACGCCTACTAAAGACCAGACAGCAGAAGCCACAGCTAAGGCCATCTGTCAGGATTTCATCTGGATTTATGGGTGCCCGAAGCGAATACATTCTGACCAGGGGCCCTGCTTCCAAGGATGAGTGATGGATGAGCTATACCGCATCTATGGGATCGACCGATCCCGAACAACGCCCTACCACCCTCAAGGGAACGGTGCATGCGAGCGCTTCAACTGAACCCTGTTGCAAATGTTGCGAACGCTGGAAGCGGACAAAAAGATGAAGTGGCCCGAATTTGTGTCCAAGCTGGTGTGGGTGTATAATAATCGAGTTCATGCGACTACCGGCTACACCCCTTACATGTTGCTGTTTGGAAGAAGTGGGCGAGAAATTACTGAACTGGAGCTAGACTCAGAAGACTCCGGCCCGGGCAGTAGCCCAAGTTCCTGGATTTGAGAACACCAGCGTCGGCTCCATACAGTGAGAAGACTGGTTGCTCAGAAGTTTCAGGAAGTAGAGCATGCAGATCGGCCCCCGACCACAGGCGGATCAGTTCAGCCAGGAGACCGAGTACTGGTAAGGGCCAAACGATTTGGGAGTAAACTGGACCATCGTTGGGAGGTGATACCATATCGGGTGGTGAAGAATGTTCACTCAGACAACCCCATCTACGAGGTTAGGCACGAAGGGGATGACGCCGCGACACCCAGGGTGTTGCACCGCAATATGCTGCGACCTTGCTCCTCTGAAGCAGAAGTCTGTTACGAAGTTGGGCCTTCAAACGTATTGGCTGAAGTGCCACATGCAGGAACCTTGGGGGATGAAGAAGGATGGGCCACAATGCAGTTGGGCCGGTCAGAACCATTGAGGCCAACCCCGAGTGGAACCCAGAACGAGTCGAGAAATGACTTGCAATCCCCAGTAGTTGATTCATCGGATCTCCCAGAGTCACCTCCGCAAGAGGAGCCCCGCAGAACTGAGCGGGCTAATGCCAGAATTACTCCTAACCGGTATGCTCAAGAAGAGTTTATCTGGTCTCAAATCCAGCAGAAAATGCAGGAGTGTGCCAAACTCCTGTCTGAACTTGCACTGCCTGGAAAGAGGCATCAATTCTGCGAGAAGTCCACTCACCCGAGGACTGGCGAGCAAAAAGGAGGGAGGTATGTAGCAAAGGCGAGAGAGCTTGTAAGGGAACTCCTACATGATGTTTCAAAGATGGAGAGAGGCTGCCATCTGCTGGCCAGACACAGTCAAGCGGAACAAAGATATGCAAGGGAAGTTGAAGGGAGAGCAGATTTAGACGCTGGACCCGATCAGGTGGCTTCCAGGAAGGAGTTCCGGTAGATAAGAGGCCAGCGCGCCAAACCTGGGGGGTCTTTGGCGCCAAGCAGCAGAAAGGAGCAGACGTGTTCCCTGCGTGCTGGGAAGCCCCGCGTGACAGGCCTAAGCCAGAGGCCTGTGAGGTGCCACAGCCGGGCACCGATAGAAGAGCTCCGGATCCCTCACAGATGTGACCCGAGTGCTGTTCCTGCTGAGGAGACTCGGAACCTGCTTGCGGTGCTGAGTGAGTTCGCGGAACCCGATGTCGCCTGCCGACAGACGAGGTCTAGACCCCCCTACCCAAGGCTCGAGAGATTGCCTCCAACGGCCAAGCAGAAAGGACTTGAGAGATGGCTGCCCCAGGAAAGTCACGCCAGCGAAAGCAGAGGAGCTGCATACGTGAACAGGGCCGTCACTTCTACTGTTCACCCACGGTATCGGGGACAATTGGGTTTAGGTACTCAGGTTGAGAGGGGAACGGTTGGGGCTAAAGAAGCTCAATGTGATCTAATTGAATTTATCCGGAAAAAGACTCACGGCCTAGCGGGAATAACTGGTGACCCCCGCTAGAGCCATATGCACAGTTAAGGAACTGACGTGGTGTCTCCCATGATCTAGGGCACCACATTACCTTGAGAGACTTCGCATTTTGCTAATACTTCAAATTACGGTTTATTAGCCTTGTTGCAATCCCTTGTTCAGCGTACCTGTTATACAGTGCCTACAAGTAGTATTCAACCCCCTGCAGATTTAGCTGGTTGACACATGCGGAATTAACTTGGCATTGTGACATTTGTACTGTAGATCAGCCTGGAAGTGGGAAATGCACTGCAGCAAATTTTTTTTTTTTTTTTTTTTAAAACGTTAAAAGTTAACTCAGAGTGTCATTTATTATTCAACCCCTCAAACCACAAGAATTCTGTTTGGTCCCCCTAAAGTATTAAGAAGTAGTTCAGGCACCAAGAATAATGAGCTTCACATGTGTGGATTAAAGATCTCTTTTGCCAGCCTTTTCTGACTATTTAAGACCCTCCCCAAACTTATGAACAGCACTCAGACATGGTCAACATGGGAAAGACAAAGGAGCATTCCAAGGCCATCAGAGACAAGATCATGGAGGGTCACAAGGCTGGCAAGGGGTACAAAACCCTTTCCAAGGAGTTGGGCCTACCTGTCTCCACTGTTGGGAGCATCATCCGTAAGTGGAAGGCTTATGGAACTACTGTTAGCCTTCCACGGCCAGGACAGCCTTTGAAAGTGTCCTCCCGTGCCGAGGCCAGGCTTGTCCGAAGAGTCAAGGCTAACCCAAGGACAACAAAGAAGGAGCTCCGGGAAGATCTCATGGCAGTGGGGACATTGGTTTCAGTCAATACCATAAGTAACGTACTCCACCGCAATGATCTCCGTTCCAGACGAGCCCGTAAGGTACCTTTACTTTCAAAGCGTCATGTCAAGGCTCGTCTACAGTTTGCTCATGATCACTTGGAGGACTCTGAGACAGACTGGTTCAAGGTTCTATGGTCTGATGAGACCAAGATCGAGATCTTTGGTGCCAACCACACACGTGACGTTTGGAGACTGGATGGCACTGCATACGACCCCAAGATTACCATCCCTACAGTCAAGCATGGTGGTGGCAGCATCATGCTGTGGGGCTGTTTCTCTGCCAAGGGGCCTGGCCATCTGGTCCGCATCCATGGGAAGATGGATAGCACGGCCTACCTGGAGATTTTGGCCAAGAACCTCCGCTCCTCCATCAAGGATCTTAAGATGGGTCGTAATTTCATCTTCCAACAAGACAACGACCCAAAGCACACAGCCAAGAAAACCAAGGCCTGGTTCAAGAGGGAAAAAGTCAAGGTGTTGGAGTGGCCTAGTCAGTCTCCTGACCTTAACCCAATTGAAAACTTGTGGAAGGAGCTCAAGAATAAAGTCCACATGAAACACCCAAAGAACCTAGATAACTTGGAGAAGATCTGCATGGAGGAGTGGGCCAAGATAACTCCACAGACCTGTGCCGGCCTGATCAGGTCTTATAAAAGACGATTATTAGCTGTAATTGCAAACAAGGGTTATTCCACAAAATATTAAACATAGGGGTTGTATAATAATTGACCCACACTTTTATGTTTAAAATTTAATAAAATTCAACTGAGCAACATAACTTTTTGGTTTGTAAGATTTATGCTTCTGTTCATAAAACCTACTCTCATTTGCAGTTTGAAGGCTCTAACTTATTTGCATCTTATCAAACCAGCTACATCTGCAGGGGGTTGAATACTACTTGTAGGCACTTATATATATATATATATATATATATATATATATATAAACTGTTTATATTCAACTCTTACTGTTCTCGCCTTGTGTCTCTGTGCGTTGCATCCCGGCACCTGCATTGCATATCGAGAGTGAAAAAATAATCTCTGAGAGGGAGGGAACAAACTCCTAGAGGGAGGGAACAAGAGGGGTAGAACAATCCCCTACAGGGAGGTATCCAGCTTTTAGAAGACAAGGACAAGCTCCAAGAAAGAGAATTGTTCTAGAGCAGGGATATCAAACTCAAATACAAATAGGCTCAAAATTAAAAACTTGGACAAACCTTGATATTATTTATTAAAACAAAAGATTACAATTAAGGATGTTTTTCCTTATCACCTAATATGGAAACAAACTTAAAAGGGTTTTCCCACAAACAAAGTACATTTTAATTAATAAATCTTAAGAGACAGACAACATGACCAGAGGATTGGGTATTGCCTGGCCGGCAGAATGTTAAGTATCACAGAGCAACAACCTTGCACGGGCACCTCCATATTAGAGGAGGTGCCTTTTATTAAGAAAGTCCTCCAGCCATTGGCCGGGGACTTTTTAGGACAGCGCGCGCGGCCCCTTTAAGAGGGAGGGAGCGCGCGCCCTTAGCACAGTGCCCGGGAAGCTGCTTGCACTAGCAGCAACAGGGAGGCCGGAAGACGCCGGACCAGGACCGTGGCGGTAAGGGTAACGGCGTCTCTGCCTGGCAGGGGGCAGAGATGCCGATGCTACAGTACCCCCCTCTTTATGCCCCCTCTTTTTTAGGCCAGCAAGAAATTCTTTAAGAAGAAGAGGGGCGTGGATGTTCTCCCTGGGTTCCCAAGACCTCTCCTCCGGGCCAAACCCCTTCCAATCCACCAGAAAGAAGGTTTTTCCTCTTACCCTTTTGGTGGCCAAAATGTTCTCTACCTCATAGATGTCCTCAGCGGAGACTGGAGCTGGAGTGGTACCTGGATCGGCAGAAAAATAATTAAGAACAACTGGTTTGAGGAGAGATACGTGGAAGGAGTTGGGAATCCGTAAGGTGGCCGGGAGTTTTAGTTTGTAAGCCACGGGATTGATTTGCTTCAGAACCCCAAACGGGCCGATGCACCGTAGACCCAACTTATACGATGGTATTTTGAGCTGAACATGTTTGGAGGAGAGCCAGACCCTGTCTCCCGGACGGAATTGGGGCGGATCCAGACGTCTCTTATCGGCATGTCTCTTCATCCGCTCAGAGGACTGAAGAAGTGCGGATCTAGTGTCTTCCCAAATAGTAGAAAATTCGCTGACCAGAGACTCCGCGGCAGGATTTTCCACAGACGGTAAACGGAATCCGGGGGTGTTGACATTAGACCACAAAGAACAGGGATTTGGAAGAAGACTCACTCTCATGGTTGTTATAGGAGAACTCGGCCCATGGTAGGAGCTCAACCCAATCGTTATAGTGAGCATTGACAAAATGCCGGAGAAAGCTGGTAAGGACCATTTGACTGAGGATGATAACCGGAGGAGAAATCCAGGGTGACATCCAGCAGTTTACACATAGCTCTCCAAAAGCGCTAAGTGAACTGGACCCCGCTGTAGCGTCGGCGTCCCTGCCTCCTGCTAGGCAGGGACGCTGTTCCCCTCACCTCTCCGCTCCATGCCCGGCGTCTTCCTCCCGCTCTGCTGGCAGCGCGCGCTACTTCCCGGCCACTGTGCTTAGGGCGCGCGCGCGCACCCCCCCTCTCTTAAAGGGGCCGCGCCCGCCGTCCTAAGGAGTGGCCTATAAATTGAAACTCCCGGCCAACTTGCGGATCCCTAACTCCTTCCATGTATCTCTCCTCAAACCCGTGGTACTTAACTCTTTTTCCAAGTCTACAGGTACGCCCCCTGCTCCGGTTTCTGCTGAAAACGAGTTTGAGGTAGAGAACATTCTGGCCACCAAAAGGGTAAGAGGAAAGACCTTTTTTCTAGTAGATTGGAAGGGGTTTGGTCCTGAGGAGAGAACGTGGGAGCCCCGGGAGAACATCCATGCCCCTCTCATCCTTGATAAATTTCTGTCTGGCCTAAAATAGGGGGGGCCTAAAGGGGGGGGGTACTGTAGCGTCGGCGTCCCTGCCTCCTGCTAGGCAGGGACGCTGTTCCCCTCACCTCTCCGCTCCGTGCCCGGAGTCTTCCTCCCGCTCTGCTGGCAGCGCACGCTCCTTCCCGGCCACTGTGCTTAGGGCGCGCGCGCTCCCCCTCTCTTAAAGGGGCCGCGCGTGCCGTCCTAAGGAGTCCCCGGCCAATGGCCGGAGGACCTCTCCATATATAAGGCACCTCCTCCAAAATGGAGGTGCCCGAGCAATGTTGTAGCATAGCCTTTCACTCTGCTTCAGCCCTCAGGTCCCGTTACCAGATACCTGCCAGTTACCTGCCAGTTTCCTGTTTGATACCTGCCTGATACGTGTCTATCTGCTGACATTCCTGCGGTCCGACACTCTGCCTACCAGCCCTGCCAGTCTGTCTATGGATCCGTCTGCCCGCTCACCTGGGAGCGCTCACCTGCTACCTGCTTGCCAGCCTACCTGGAGGCTCTGCCGTCACGTGCTGTGACCATCTGCCCGTCCAGAGACTCTTGCCCGCTCACCTGGGAGCGTCCATCTGCTACCTGCCTGTTAGCCTACCTGGAGGCTCTGCCGTCACTTGCCGTGACCACCTGCCTGTCCAGAGACTCTCGCCCGCTCACCTGGGAGCGTCCACCTGCTACCTGCCTGCTAGCCTACCTGGAGGCTGAGCCGTCACTTGCTGTGACCACATGTCTGTCCAGAGACTCTTGACCGCTCACCTGGGAGCGTCCACCTGCTACCTGCCTGCTAGCCTACCTGGAGGCTCAGCCGTCACTTGCCGTGACCACCAGTCTGTCAAGAGACTGTCCCCGTCACTTGCCGTGACCACCCGCCTGTCAAGAGACTGTCCCCGTCACTTGCCGTGACCTCCTGCCCTTCTACCCTGAGACTGTCCCCGTCACTTGCCGTGACCTCCTGCCCTTCTACCCAGAGACTGTCCCCGTCACTAGCCGTGACTACCTGCCCGCCTACCCTGGGAGCCACCCGCTTCCTTACAAGGACTGCCCCTTTGTATAGTTGCTCAGAGGTTCCACCTCCCAGACCCGTTACAGTTTGCTCGGGCCATGGAACCCGGTGGCACCCAAGCTCCCTCGCTCTCGGACCTATGTCATGAACTTTCCCCTCAGAGGTCCCAACAGGATTCCATCCTGAGTCACCTGCGTAGTGTTAACTCCCGCCTGGACACATTTTCTGCCTCATCGGGAGCTGCCTCCACTCGCACACTTACTCCCCCGGCACCGCCGCTGCCCATCAACACTATGGCATCTCTTCCCGGTCCCCGCCTCTCCGCTCCTCCTCGTTTTGGCGGAGATCCCTGCCAGGCCCGGGGCTTCATTAACCAGTGCACTCTGCACTTCGAAGTGTTGGCACACCAGTTTTCCACCGACCGAGCCAAAGTAGCCTTCATCATGTCCCATCTCACGGGGGAGGCACTGGCTTGGCTAAATCCTCTGTGGGAGAGAGGAGACCCCCTGGTGTCCAACCTGCCAGCCTTTCTCTCGGCTTTCCGGAAAGTCTTCGACGAACCAGGACGGAAGACCTCATCCGCATCATCTCTGCTACGCCTCCATCAAGGAAATCTCTCCGTGGCCCAATATGCCATACGGTTCCGTACCCTTGCTTCGGAGCTGGCCTGGGATAACAACGCCCTGGTGTCTGTCTTTTGGGAGGGTCTGTCCGGCCGTATTAAAGATGAACTCGCCGGTCGGGACATTCCTACCACTCTCGACGACTTAATAACTCTTGCCACCCGGATTGACATCCGGTTCCAGGAGTGCGCCAAAGAGGTCACCCGTGAGAGGAGGTTTCCACGTCTAGCCCCTACCTTTCAGAAACCCGTCTCTTCTCCCGCTACTCCCCAGGCACACTCACCCGAGCCTATGCAGGTCGACCAGACCAAGATGGTCAAAACCCGTCAAGAGTTACGCCGAGCCGAGGGGAGCTGCTTCTACTGTGGCAGTAAGGAGCACCGGATCCGTTCTTGCCCGGAGAGGCCGGGAAACGCCTGTGTCTAGGATCGCTCAGAGAGGTCGTCCTAGACAAGAGTAAACCCTCTCCATCTCTGTTGCTGTCGGTCTCTATCATCTGCGGGGAGAACCGTTATTTTGAACTAGCCCAACTTGACTCTGGAGCTGCCGGAAATCTCATTTCTCAGTCCCTGGTAGAGAAATACCGCATTCCCACCAAACCTCTGGCTGTACCCTTATCTGTCGCTGCCGTGGATGGGGGCCTCTTACCACGTCCCATCCAACTCATCACCGAATCCATTACTCTGCAGGTGGGAATGCTGCACTCTGAGAGCATCTTCTTTCATGTTCTGCCTGGACTCTCTCACGCCCTCTTGCTAGGCCTACCTTGGCTTCAGAAACATGCACCCGTGCTTGATTGGCAGACCGGAGAAGTCCTTCGCTGGGGACAGGATTGCCATAAGACTTGTTTAGTTCCCGTCCATCCTGTCCGTCCTTCTCCTACCCCTGCCAATCTACCTGGACTTCCGGTTCCCTATTGGTCTTATGCGGACGTCTTTAATAAAAAGGAGGCAGAGACATTACCCCCTCATAGACCATACGACTGCCCAATCGACCTGATACCCGGCGCTACTCCTCCCGGTGGGCGTATTTACCCTTTGTCCGCTGCTGAGACCCGGTCCATGTCTGAATATATTGAGGAGAATCTGGCCCGGGGATTTATCTGGAAATCTACCTCCCCGGTGGGAGCAGGCTTCTTCTTCGTTAAGAAGTGGGACGGCTCACTCCGTCCCTGTATAGACTATAGAGGCCTTAACCAGATCACGGTGAAGAATAAATACCCCCTTCCGCTCATTCCGGAGTTATTTGACCGTCTGAGGGGGGCAAGAATCTTCACCAACCTGGACCTCCGTGGGGCCTATAACCTGGTCCGTATCCGTCAGGGGGATGAATGGAAGACGGCATTCAACACCCGGGACGGCCACTATGAATACCTGGTAATACCCTTTGGTCTCTGTAACGCTCCCGCCGTCTTTCAAGAGTTGGTCAATGACATCTTCCGGGACCTTCTCTATTCCTGCGTAGTGGTGTACCTGGACGACATCTTGGTCTTCTCTCCGGATCTTCTCACGCACCGGAGGGATGTTCGTCAGGTCCTGCTCAGGCTCAGGCAGAACCACCTCTACGCTAAATATGAGAAGTGCCTCTTTGAACAGACCTCGCTTCCGTTTTTGGGCTACATAATCTCTCAGACCGGCCTACGAATGGATCCTGAGAAACTGTCTGCCATCCAGAAGTGGCCTCGACCAGAGGGGTTGAAGGCTATTCAGCGGTTCCTGGGCTTCGCCAACTACTACCGCCTCTTCATACCGTACTTCTCTTCCTGGACTGCCCCAATCTCTGCGCTCACCCGTAAGGGTACTAATCCCAGAGAATGGCCGCCCAAAGCAGAGGAAGCCTTTCTTTCCTTAAAACAGGCTTTCTCTTCCACCACGGTGCTGCATCGCCCGGATGGCAACAAACAATTCTTCCTGGAAGTTGACGCCTCCTCCTCTGGAGTCGGAGCGGTACTTACCCAAAAGTCATCTTCCGGAAGAATGGTAACTTGCGGCTTCTTCTCCAAACTCTTCTCCTCTTCTGAGCGCAACTATTCTATAGGAGACCGAGAGTTATTGGCCATTAAGCTGGCACTGGAGGAGTGGCGTTACCTACTCGAGGGGGCTCTTCACCCGGTAATAATTTACACGGACCACAAGAACTTGGCTTACCTCCAGAGTGCTCAGAGACTTAACCCGCGCCAAGCCCGGTGGTCCTTGTTTTTTGCTCTCTTTGATTTCGTCCTTCATTTTCGCCCGGCTGACAAAAACATCAAAGCTGACGCCTTGTCCCGATCCTTCCTGGTGTCTGATCTCGAGGAGGAACCTAAACACATCATCGATCCCGCCAGAGTAATGCAGGTGGCCCCCGTGAATCTAAATCGTCTTCCTCCCGGTAAGATGTTCGTAACTGTACCTGATCGGGAGAAGATCCTACACTGGGGTCACTCGTCTAAGCTAGCTGGCCACGCCGGTCAGAAAAAGACCCTCCAGCTTATTACCCGGCACTACTGGTGGCCTACCCTGCACAAGGACGTAATAGACTTTGTTTCAGCCTGTGTGTCCTGCGCCCGCAACAAGGTTCCGAGACACCTGCCAGCCAGTCGCCTCCTTCCTCTTCCAGTACCTGCTGCCCCCTGGCAGCATATAGCTATGGACTTTATAACAGATCTCCCTGTCTCTGCCGGTTGTACGGTCATTTGGGTGGTCGCTGACTGCTTTTCCAAGATGGCTCACTTCATTCCCCTGCCGGGCCTCCCGTCTGCACCCGAGCTGGCTAAAGACTTTATCCGCCACATCTTCCGTCTCCATGGCCTGCCCCTCCACATCGTGTCGGATCGTGGGGTTCAGTTCACCTCACGCTTCTGGAGAGCCACATGTAAGCTGCTAGACGTCACCCTGGACTTCTCCTCCACTTACCACCCACAGTCCAATGGTCAAGTGGAGCGGATCAATCAGATCCTGACCAGTTACGTCCGGCACTTCGTTAATGCCCACCATTCAGACTGGGTGGATCTCCTACCATGGGCCGAATTCTCTTACAATAACCACGAGAGCGAATCTTCCTCCAAATCCCCGTTTTTTGTAGTCTTCGGTCAGCATCCTCGGATCCCATTTCCCGTCTCCACCTCGGTGGACAATCCGGCTGCGGAATCTCTCGTTAGCGAATTTTCCTCCATTTGGGAGAGTACCCGATCCGCACTCCTTCAGTCGTCCGAGCGGATGAAAAAAGTCTGGCTCTCGTCCAAGTATGTCCGGCTCAAGGTTCCTTCCTACAAGTTAGGGCCTCGGTTCATCGGCCCACTGGAGGTTATCAAACAGATCAACCCGGTGGCCTATAAATTGAAACTCCCGGCCAACTTGCGGATCCCTAACTCCTTCCATGTATCTCTCCTCAAAACCGTGGTACTTAACTCTTTTTCCAAGTCTACAGGTACGCCCCCTGCTCCGGTTTCTGCTGAAAACGAGTTTGAGGTAGAGAACATTCTGGCCACCAAAAGGGTAAGAGGAAAGACCTTTTTTCTAGTAGATTGGAAGGGGTTTGGTCCTGAGGAGAGAACGTGGGAGCCCCGGGAGAACATCCATGCCCCTCTCATCCTTGATAAATTTCTGTCTGGCCTAAAAAAGGGGGGGTCTAAAGGGGGGGGTACTGTAGCGTCGGCGTCCCTGCCTCCTGCTAGGCAGGGACGCTGTTCCCCTCACCTCTCCGCTCCGTGCCCGGCGTCTTCCTCCCGCTCTGCTGGCAGCGCGCACTGCTTCCCGGCCACTGTGCTTAGGGCGCGCGCGCTCCCCCTCTCTTAAAGGGGCCACGCGCGCCGTCCTAAGGAGTTCCCGGCCAATGGCCGGAGGACCTCTCCATATATAAGGCACCTCCTCCAAAATGGAGGTGCCCGAGCAATGTTGTAGCATAGCCTTTCACTCTGCTTCAGCCCTCAGGTCCCGTTACCAGATACCTGCCAGTTACCTGCCAGTTACCTGCCAGTTTCCTGTTTGATACCTGCCTGATACGTGTCTATCTGCTGACATTCCTGCGGTCCGACAGTCTGCCTACCAGCCCTGCCAATCTGTCTATGGATCCGTCTGCCTGCTCACCTGGGAGCGCTCACCTGCTACCTGCTTGCTAGCCTACCTGGAGGCTCTGCCGTCACGTGCTGTGACCATCTGCCCGTCCAGAGACTCTTGCCCGCTCACCTGGGAGCGTCCATCTGCTACCTGCCTGTTAGCCTACCTGGAGGCTCTGCCGTCACGTGCTGTGACCATCTGCCCGTCCAAAGACTCTTGCCCGCTCACCTGGGAGCGTCCATCTGCTACCTGCCTGTTAGCCTACCTGGAGGCTCTGCTGTCACTTGCCGTGACCTCCTGCCCTTCTACCCAGAGACTGTCCCCGTCACTAGCCGTGACTACCTGCCCGCCTACCCTGGGAGCCACCCGCTTCCTTACAAGGACTGCCCCTTTGTATAGTTGCTCAGAGGTTCCACCTCCCAGACCCGTTACACCCGCGATCAGACACAATGTGGAGGGGAAGGCCGTGAAGACGAAAGATGTGATGGATGAAGTCCTTAGCCAGCACAGATGTGGACGGGAGACTAGGCAGAGGGATGAAGTGGGCCATCTTAGAAAAGCGGTCAGCGACCACTCAAATGACAGTACATCCGGCAGAAACAGGGAGATCCGTAATAAAGTCCATAGCAATGTGTTGCCACGGAGCGGAAGGTACAGGTAGAGGCAGGAGACGACCGGCGGGAAGATGCCTGGGAACTTTGTTACGGGCACAGGAGGAACAAGCCGTGATGAAATCCGCAACGTCCTTGCGTAGAGAAGGCCACCAGTAATGCCAGGCGATGAACAGGAAGGTCTTCCTCTGGCCTGCATGGCCGGCTAGTTTGGACGAATGACCCCAGAGAAGAATCTTCTTACGATCCGGAACAGCTACAAAAGTCTTACCGGGTGGAAGACGAGACAGGTCAAACAGGGCCACAGTCATTACACTGGAGGGGCCGATGATAGGCAGAGGCTCCTCCTCTTGGTCGGAGGACAGGAATGAGTGGGATAGAGCATTGGCTTTAACGTTCTTGTCCGCAGGGCGGTAATGTAGAGTAAAGCAGAATCGGGCAAAGAACAGAGACCACCGAGCCTGACGCAGATTGAGTCTCTGGGCGTTTTGTAAATAGGCCAGGTTTTTGTGATCAGTGTAGATGATCACCGGGTGCAGAGCCCCTTCTAGCAGGTAGCGCCACTCCTCCAGTGCCAATTTGATGGCAAGCAACTCACGATCTCTTATGGAGTAGTTGCGCTCGGATGAGGAGAAAAGCTTGGAGAAGAAGCCACAGGTTACCATTCTCCCGGATGGGGATTTCTGGGTGAGCACCGCTCCGACTCCGGAGGAGGCAGCATCTACCTCCAGGAAGAACTGCTTATTGCAATCCGGACGATGCAGCACAGGGGCGGGGGGAAAGCTTGTTTAAGGGAGATGAAGGCCTCCTCCGCTTCGGAAGTCCATTCCGTGGGATTTGCTCCCTTATGGGTGAGCGCGGAGGTGAGAGCGGTCCGGGAGGAGAAATGAGGGATGAAGAGGCGGTAATAATTTGCGAAGCCCAGGAATCGCTGAATCGCCTTTAACCCCTCCGGCCGAGGCCATTTTAAGACTGCAGAAACCTTCTCGGGGTCCATCTGAAGACCTGTCTCGGAGATGATATATCCCAGGAATGGAAGGGAAGTCTGCTCGAAGAGACACTTCTCAAATTTTGTGTAGAGGCGATTCTGCTGGAGCCTACGCAAGAATACAAGAGATCACGGAAGATTCGTTAACCAGCTCCTGGAAGACGGCATTCATTGTGACCGTCCCGGGTGTTGAATGCCGTCTTCCACTAGTCTGCCTGGCAGATCCGGACCAAATTGTATGCCCCACGAAGATCGAGCTTGGTGAAGACCCTCGCGCCTTTAAGCGGTCGAACAGCTCCGAGATGAGAGGCAGGGGGTACTTATTCTTGATGGTAATCTGGTTAAGACCCCTGTAGCCGATACATGGCCGTAGCGAGCCATCTTTCTTTTTAACGAAGAAGAATCCAGCTCCAGCCGGGGAAGTAGATTTCTGAATGACTCCCCTAGCAAGATTCTCCTCGATGTACTCAGACAAGGCCCGGGTCTCAGCCAGTGACAAGGGGCAGATACACCCGCGGGGAGGAGCAGCACCGGGTACCAGGTCGATAGGGCAATCATACGGCCTATGAGGTGGTATCGAAGTCGAAGACGTCCACATAGGACCAGTAGGGTGCCGGCAGACCAGGTAGATTAGCCGAAGTAGACAGAGGTCGAGCCGAACGAACCAGAACCAGGCAGGTCTCATGGCAATCCTGCCCCCAACGGAGCACCTCACCAGATCACCAATTCAGGATGGGTTCATGTCTCTGTAGCCAGGGTAGACCAAGCAAGAGGGAGTGAGAGAGACCGGATAGCACATGAAAGGAGCTCCTCTCCGAGTGCAGCATTCCCACCTGAAGGGTTACAGGTTCTGTGACGAGCAGGATGGTCACCGGAAGGAGTCTCCCATCCACAGAAGCAACTGCCAATGGTTCGGCCACATGTTTGGTAGGAATCTGATACCACTCCACAAGGGCCTGAGAAATGAGATTCCCAGCGGCTCCGGAATCCAGGTGGGCAGTCTCAAAGAAGCGAGTCTCGCCACTGGAAATAGAAACAGATAGGGTCAAGGACGGAGAGGATTTTCTCTTGCCTAGGACGACCTCTCCGAGCGGTCCTAGACACTGGAGTTTCCCGGCTTCATCGGGCAGGAATGGATCAGATGCTCCTTACTGCCAGAGTAGAAGCAACTCCCTTCGGCTCGGCACGTCTCCTGGCGAGACCTGACCTTCTGGGTTTGGTCAATTTGCATGGGTTCAGGCGAGTGTGCCCGGGGAATTGCTGGTTAGGAGGCAGGTTTCTGGAATACAGGAGCGAGACGAGGAAATCTTCTCTCCCGGGTAGTCTCCTTAACTCGTTCCAAGAAATGGATGTCAATCCGGGTGGCTAGTGACACCAGGTCGTCCAGGGAGGAAGGGATGTCACTACCGGCCAGTGTCTCGCCCCTGGTGGGGCCTTACTGTCTGGGGCACTATAAATGTATATCACGGTGGCTGGCCCAGGACGGACAGCGTGCCAAAAAGGGGTTTAGTAAAATGAAAATAAAAGTTTGTGACGCCACCTGTGGATTCTGGTAAGAGGTTACCAGCGCTGCGACAGTCCACTGAGGCTGATGTTAGGGGCAGCTTTGATGGGACGGCTCCCCACAGGTGAAGCAGGCCTCAGGGCAGTGTAGAATGAATGGAGGTGGGTACGCTGGGCGTTGTGGTGCAGGTAGGGCACGATGGCGCAGCCGGAGTAACGGACAGAGACACGGGGTTTTGCTTCGTTACCTTTACTGGTACAGCTGGTAGATATCATCCAGGGTACTCTAGGTGAAGGGCGCACTTTCGGACTTCTCCCCAGTGAGCGGGTATAAGGCCTCCTGTTCCGTGTCTGTCTCTGTTTAAGCTCCTGGCCAGCCTGCAACTGTGCCTAGCTTATGTGTCTTGCTTGTTACTCCACCTGTTGCGCTGAAGTAGGACCTCCGGTTGGTAACCACTTTCCCTGGACGTCAGGGCCTTCGTGGTACCTGGTCCTGTGAGTCTAGCTTCAGGTCTGCCAGGGACTTGTAGTCCTCCTGGGATTCCGGTTAACCCTACTGGGTGTGAAGGGTCCCTGTAGGCTCGGACCCGGTGTCCGGTAAATATATTGGGGTGAGCCTGATATGCTCCTCTGCCCCCTTTATCACTCCTTCTCTCCTCACCGTCAGCCACGCTCGGGGCCTTCACTACAAGGCAGCTGGCGTGCTGCGTCTTCACCGCTCTCTGAGCGACGACACGCTCTCTGTCTGGCTTCAGAGCTGCTGGAGGCCTAGCTTGCCTCTAACAGCAGCCTGTGTGCTGTTCGCTGTCTGAGCACTGAATAGAAACTTATCTAAGCTGCCTGGCTCCACTTTCCCTTTAAATATCCCTAACAGGGCTCCCTCTGCTGGTATGAGGTGGAAGGTGGAGGTGTTTGAATGCAGTGAGGGCCTCTTGTGGAGAAATCCAGCCATGCACCCTTCTGGGTTCTGTGGCACCAAGCGCAGCAGGGCGCCACATTCCCCTCTAGTGAAACACAGTACTCCCGGACTGAAGCATTTTTGCAAAAACAGGTTAAATAACAATAATAACATTTACATTAATAACAACAACAATAAGGTTACGGTAAGTCCCGTAACATTGGTGCCCTTTTCACCAAAAGTACATGGTAGCATGAGGGACCTGTCCGCAAACCCTCCACGTAGGCCCTGGGCATGGCTGCAGGGCATAGGTGATCCAGGTGATGGACCACGTCTTCCGCCATGCCAAACGGGTTTTTGTTCAGTGGTCAGTAACAAGGCACTCCAGGGAGTGCAATTATTTACAGGAATAGTTTTTGGGCTGCTCACAGTCCTCAGCCTCAGAGTCCTTTATGTATATACCCTTACGGGTAACTAGAGATAAGGTTAAGTGTCCATATCCCGTAAATTGTCCATAAGCAAGGCAAAACAAAACAATGATTAAATACATGACAATTTTACAATAATAACATACCCCAGGGGTAACTATTTATACAATCAGAATGTTATGCACACGCCCGGGCTGACTAGCGTGTGCGTGATTTAGTGATTCCACTGTGCCATGAACCGGAGAGTGCCTGGAGAGGCGTAACTAAGTATCTACCCGATCCGACCAAGGTCGCACGATGGCTAACGACGCCGTGAACCAGGGAGGAACCGAGCAGAGGGACCAGGTGCTACTCCAGGCCAGACCCCGGACATGGCTGTTGACCCACACCGGGGAATACAGGAACAGGCAGGTTAGGCTGGCACACAGACAGGTGGGTATTGGCAGGCACGGCTGGCATGCAGACAGGTGGGCACTGGCAGGCACGGCTGGAGTGCAGGCAGGAGGATACTGGCAGGCACGGCTGGAATGCAAACAGGAGGGTACTGACAAGTACGGCTGGGGAGGTACTAGCAGGTTGGAGCACAGGCTGGGTCCAGTACAGACTGGGATTCAGGAACAGAACCGCAGATGCGGTAGACAAGCAGAGCAGAGAGGAACCGCTGGAGCGGTGGGCATGGCGGAGTAGAGAGGTACCGCCGGAGCGGTGAGCAAGCAGAGCAGGGAGAAACCGCCGTAGCGGTGAGCAAGGCAGAGCAGGCAGGAACCGCCGG
Organism: Phyllobates terribilis; assembly: GCF_046119375.1. Classification (NCBI taxonomy): domain Eukaryota; kingdom Metazoa; phylum Chordata; class Amphibia; order Anura; family Dendrobatidae; genus Phyllobates; species Phyllobates terribilis. The sequence continues at coordinate 183,186,272 of NW_027362768.1, forward strand.
AGGGGTGAGCAAGGCAGAGCAGGCAGATACTGCCGGAGGGGTGAGCAAGGCAGAGCAGGCAGAAACCGCCGGAGCGGTGAGCAAGGCAGAGCAGGCACGGACCGCTGGAGCTGTGAGCAAGGCAGAGCAGGCAGGAACCGCCAGAGCGGTGAGCAAGGCAGAGCAGAGAGGAACAGCCGAAGCGGTGAGCAAGGCAGAGCAGGAAGGAACCACCGGAGCGGTGAGCAAGGCAGAGCAGGCAGGAACCGCCGGAGCGTTGAGCAAGGCAGAGCGGGCAGGAACCGCCGGAGCGGCGAGCAAGGCAGAGCGGGCAGGAACCGCCGGAGCGACGAGCAAGGCAGAGCAGGCAGGAACCGCCGGAGCGATAAGCAAGGCAGAGCAGGCAGAAACTGCCGGAGCGGTGAGCAAGGCAGAGCGGGCAGGAACCGCCGGAGCGGTGAGCAAGGCAGAGAGGACAGGGCTCTGTTCACACTGAACAGACTGGAAGGGAAAAGCAGAACCAGATACACACAAGGTACTTGCCATGAAGTAGCGAGTGGACTCTAAACTCACAACAGAAGTACAGAGACATCCAGTAGGAGTTAGGTGCAGGTTCAGAGACTGCAGGAAAAGGGAAGGTACTAAGAGACACAGATACAAACAGGCTAGGAGAGTGTTCAGACAGGAACTGACACTGAAACAAGATACAGGAGCGAGTCTGGGTATACAGCCCCCAGAGAGGCGGACAAACAGGCTAGGAGAGTGTTCAGACAGGAACTGACACTGCAACAAGATACAGGAGCGTGTCTGGGTATACGGCCCCCAGAGAGGCCGACAAACAGGCTAAGAGATAGTTCAGACAGGCCTGGGAATATAGCCCCCAGGTTGGCGGACAGGCAAGAACAGAACGGGACCTGGCACATCAGAGGCAAGGAGCCCTCTGAAGGTAAGAGTTGCTCAGGGCCCCTCCTACTGGGTGGAGGGGGTTTAAATATCCAGTGACTCACAGCAATAGGCTGGAGACGCATTAGGGGTGCGCCCACAGCAGCTATAAGAATCAGGAAGTAACCGGGCCGCCGCCCTATGCAGACAGTCAAGGGACATGCACACAGCATGCACTGGAGCAGGAATAGCAGACTGGACAGACAGGTAGGATTGCGGTTTTGCATAGTGGGAGGTGGTGCACTATGCAAGTACGCCGCCAGGGATGTTACACAGAACTTCCTTCTTCACTGTCTAAATCTGGCAGGGGTCTGACCTTTGGTACTACGTGTGGACCTGCGTGGTACTGGAATGCGTGTGGTACTGATATTCGCACTACTTCCCATTCTGTCAGTACTAGTGGTGGAGGGGCTACAAGACTGCGGGACTGGCAAGTGTACCATTAGCTGGGCCTTCCTGCTCTGCTCCAGCCGGGTATTCTTTTTCCTGGAATTCTTCCCGAGCAGGCTCCTCTGGGGCACCTACTGGTTCTTCTTGCTGTGGGTAGAAGGTGATTACAGGTATGATTACTGCTCCTCTTAGTTGGGGCCAATCTGCCGGGAAATCTCCTAATTCAGTGTGTATTACTGCTTCTTTAGGCTCCTCCGGTACGGTGAGAGGCACTTCCTCCTGGAGTTTTAGCAGACCTGGACACAACTTCAGATGGTCCCTGGATACTGTTGCAGTTGTTCTTCCTCCGTCCTTAGTAATTAAACAGGTCTTCCTGTTATCAAACCTTGAGTTTAACACAGTGTAGGGTTCTCTCTCCCACTGGTCATCAAGTTTGTGGTTTCTCCTTTTTCTTTTTAACACCACTTCTCCTGGTGTGAAGGGTTCTGCGGGTGCGCTTTTATTGTACTGAGCTTCCTGCTTGTCCCTCACCCGAGTGAGACTGTCTTCGACACAGACCTGTACTCTTCTGTACTGCTCCTGTCTGGTCGTGTCCCAGTCCTCAGTGGACATATCTGCTTCGGGTTCTACTACACCAAGCTCCAGGTCCATGGGCAATTTTCCGGGTCTTGCTCGCATGAGATATGCTGGAGTGCAATTGGTGGAACTCAAAGGTATGTGGTTGTACAGATCTACCAGGTCAGGTAGTAGGTCTGGCCACTGATTTCTCTCCTCTAGGGGTAAGGTCTTCAGCAGGTCGATGATGATGTTATTCATCTTTTCACAAAGTCCGTTGGTTTGGGGGTGGTACGGTGTAGTCCAGATCTTTTTACACCCGTACAAATGGCAGAACTCCTTGAACAATTCGGTCTCAAAGGCTGAGCCTTGATCTGTCAGCACCTGCGCCGGGTATCCATGGGGCCTGCAGAAGTATGCCTGAAACGTCTTCGCCGCAGTTTCTGGCATCAGATCCTTGACGGGTGCGACCACCAGGAACCGGGAGTAGTGATCCACCATGATCAGGGCATAGGTGTTATGATCTGCTACAAGCACTAAGGAAAGAAAGGAGATCTGTCCCTACAATAGAACTAAGCTAGATCCCTACGATGTAACGGGGAACCTGATCCTGCGATCAGACCCGCTAAAGTCCTCGGCTAGTCTGTACGAAGACCTATAGATGCAAGGAAGGGATCCCTACAAGAACTAGGGACTGGGATAAAGTTGGGCACCTCCTAGCAGAAATTGTAGCAGTAAAAGACAAACACACAACATAGAACATAAAGGTCCGAAGACCTAGCTAAACTGACTGAGAAAGGTAACTAAGCACCAGGCTAACTTAAGAGTAGAAATTACAATGAAGTCCAGCAAGGCCAGAAGGGCGGAGCAGGATTAAATAGGCAAACAAGGTCATGTGACCAGCAAGATAGAAAAAACCTAACAGGAGAGTTCTAACAGTACCCCCTCTTCTATGAGGATCCTCCGGATCCCCTAGGCCCAGGCTTATCAGGAAACCTCTTGTGAAACGCTCTGACAAGTCTGGAAGCAGAAACATCATCCGCCCTCACCCATGAGTTATCCTCGGGTCCGAAACCTTTCCAAGCGACAAGATACTGCAAACTCCCTCTATACCGTCTAGAATTTAGGATGCGGGAAATTTCGTATTCCCCGTCCTCCACCATCGGAGGAACAGTGGCAGAGACGTCTCCATCCGACACATAAGCTCTTTTCAACAGAGAAACATGAAACACCGGATTAATCTTCCAGGAGGTAGGAACCTCCAACCTAACAGCAGATTGGTTAACTATCTGAAGCACCTTAAAGGGCCCTACAAACTTGGGACCCAATTTTTTAGAAGGAATCCTCAACCGCAGATTCTTAGAGGACAACCAAACCATGTCACCAATAGCAAACAAAACCTCTTGCCGTTTCCTATCAAAGTACCTCTTAGATTTTTTGTTAGCTTCCTGAAAATTACCACGCACATCCGTCCAAACTCTCTCCAAGTCACTGGAAAAACTCTCCTCCTCAGGCACAGCCGATACCAATTTGGAGAATGACCCAAAAGACGGATGTCTCCCAGAACAGCAAAAAAAAGGCGAACAACCAGCAGAAGAGGATGTATGGTTGTTAAGAGCAAACTCAGCAAGTGGCAGAAACTCAGACCACCCCTCCTGATTGTCTGCCACAAAACAACGCAAGAACTGCTCAACATCCTGATTCTTCCTTTCTGTCTGGCCATTAGACTCAGGATGATATCCGGATGAAAACGACAAATGAACTCCCAACCTGTCACAAAAAGCACGCCAAAAACGAGCCACGAACTGAGGTCCCCTATCCGAAACAATGTCAGTAGGAACGCCATGTAGTCTGACAATTTCCTTGACAAAGGCCTTAGCGAGTGTCTTAGCGCAGGGCAGTTTGATGAAAGGAACCAAGTGACACATCTTGCTAAAACGGTCCACGACCACCCAGATGACTGTGAAACCCTCAGAGGGGGGAAGGTCAGTAATAAAGTCCATAGCCAGATGTGTCCAAGGTGCACTAGGAACCTCCAGAGGGCAAAGCAACCCCGCTGCAGGAGTATGTGAAGACTTAGATCTAGCACACACCGTACATTGACGCACCCACTTAATGACTTCCTTCTGCCATCCAGGCCACCAAAAACTGCGACCCACAAGTCTCTTGGTCTCAGAAATTCCTGGATGACCTGCCAACCGAGACTCATGACACTCAACAAACAAATCTCTCCTAAAGGTCCTAGGCACAAACAACCTCCCATGGGGAGTGTTAGATGGGGCATTCTCCTGAGCTTTAAGAATCTCATCTTCCAAAACGGAGTCCAATGCAGCAATCACAACACCTTCTTGTAAAATGCTCCCCTCCTCCTCAGCACCGACCATGGGAGAAAAGCTGCAGACAAAGCATCCGCTTTAACATTCTTGGTACCCGGGATGTAAGTAACGGAAAAATTAAACCGCGAGAAAAAAGTGCCCACCTAGCCTGATGGGCATTCAAGCGCTTGGCAGCATCAAGATAGATCAGATTTTTATGATCAGTGAAAACCTGAATGGGAAATTCAGCACCTTCCAAGAAATGACGCCAGTGTTCAAATGCGAGTTTAATAGCCAGCAATTCCCGATTATCAATATCGTAATTAAGTTCAGTCTCAGAAAAATTTTTTGAAAAAAAAGCACAGGGATGTACTCCATCCTTGTTTTTCTGAGACAACACCGCACCGACCCCCACCGAAGAAGCATCAACCTCAACCAAAAACGGCTTAGTCACATCAGGCTGCATAAGGATGGGAGGAGAGCTGAACCTCTCCTTTAGAAACACAAAAGCTTCAATGGCCTCAGTAGTCCACTGAACCGCATTAGCACCTTTCCTGGTGAGATCGGTCAGTGGTTTGACAATAATAGAAAAATTTTTAATGAATTTTCTGTAATAATTGGCGAAACCCAAAAACCTCAGTATCAATTTCAAACCAATAGGCCTAGGCCATTCCTGAACCGCCTGAACCTTCACAGGGTCCATCTCAAAGCCCTCGCTGGATATAATGTAGCCCAAAAAACAAATTCTCTGTACAGCAAACTCACATTTCTCCAGCTTAGCAAAAAGCGAATTGTCAATTAATAACTGTAATACCTCACGTACGCTCCGCCAATGAGACTCCAGATCAGGCGAATAAATCAGAATGTCATCCAAATACACAACCACATTTTTGCCGATCAAAGGTCTAAGGATGTCATTAATAAGATTCTGAAAAAATGCTGGAGCATTGGTAAGACCAAAAGGCATAACCAGGTTCTCAAAATGACCCACAGGAGTGTTAAAAGCGGTCTTCCATTCATCACCTTCCTTCATACGCAACAAATTGTATGCCCCCCGGAGATCAATTTTAGAGAACCACTTGGCCCCCACTAACTGGTTAAACAAATCAGGAATCAATGGCAGTGGGTAAGGATTGCGTACAGTAATTTTATTAATCTAACGAAAATCCAGACAAGGACGTAAACCACCGTCCTTTTTTTTAACAAAAAAAAATCCAACAGCCACAGGAGACTTGGAAGGCCTAATGTGACCGGCGGCCAAGCTTGTCTGTATGTATTCCTCCAAAGCCTTTCTCTCAGGAATAGTAAGATGAAATAAACGACTTTTAGGAAGAGTCGCTCCAGGGACAAATTCAATGATACAATCATAGTTTCTATGGGGAGGCAATATTTGTGACTCCTCCTCAGAAAAAACTCTCCAAAAATCCTGAATAGGTACAGGTAATTCCCCTTTTTTCACCGCAGCAATACGTCCGTTACAACACTTGTCAGGACTTAATTTCATTGGTAGACCAATTCAGTACAGGATTGTGCAATTTTAACCAGGGTAACCCCAAAATTACTGGAGAAGGCAAATTATTTAATACCACCAAATCCAAATTTTCTTGGTGAATACCATTAATAGTGAGGGGAAATTCACAGACCTTATGAGTAACACTCTTCAAGGGGGAGCCATCGACAGAAACCACAGCAATAGATGATGACAATGGTTTGGGTTTTATTTTAAATTTTTCCAAGAATCCCCCATCAATCACATTCAGAGTAGAACCACAATCCACAAATATCCGAAATTCAATTAATTCTTCCTGAGCAGCAGTAGTAGCAGAAAGAAATACCCCCTTAGAATTTAAACAGGCAATACGGGCGTAACTGACCTTTTTTTTTTCTTTGTTCATACGAAGTACACAGTTCTTAATAAAATGGTCAGATTTCCCGCAATAAAAGCACAAACCTTCAGAAGATCTGCGGTCTTTTTCCTGAGAGCGGGGTGTCATCGCCCCAATCTCCATCGGCTCTCCAATGTCAGTACAGACCCTCTCAAGACTCGGAGCTGACATGGCAGAGGATTTACTTTCATTAACCCTTGCACGCAGTCTCCTGTCCACCCGTATAGCTAATTGCATAGCCTCCTGCAAGTTTCCAGGTGTGGGATAAGCAATCAGCAAATCCTTAACCCTTTCACCTAGCCACGCAAGAAACAAACTTTTCAAAGCTGAATCGTTCCACCCCACCTGGGCAGACCACCAACGGAAGTGAGAACAATATTTTTCCACATTACCTGATCCCTGCCTCAAATGTCTTAATTCAGTCTCAGCTGATGAGACACGATCAGGATCATCATACAACAAACCCAAAGCAGAAAAAAAACTATCCACTGATCTAAAGCATGGATCACTAGGTTGGAGAGAAAAGGCCCATTCCTGAGGTTCTTTGCGCAAAAGTGACATTATGAACCCTATGCGCTGTGATTCATCACCAGAGGATCTGGGTCTCAAACAAAAATACAATAAACAAGCATTTTTAAAGGAAAAAAATTCCTGTTGATCACCAAAGAATAAATCAGGCAAACGTACCTTAGGCTCCACAAAATGTGCTCCAGAACAGCTACTCACGTGTTGTTGGAGCTCGGCCACCTCCAGAGAGAGTCCCTGCAGGCGTTGAGCCAAATCCTGAATCGACACCATGATGGAAACTGGAGGTCTTTCCTTAGAGATATTTTTGGGCTGGACTTACTGTTATGATCTGCTACAAGCACTAAGGAAAGAAAGGAGATCTGTCCCTACAATAGAACTAAGCTAGATCCCTACGATGTAACGGGGAACCTGATCCTGCGATCAGACCCGCTAAAGTCCTCGGCTAGTCTGTACGAAGACCTATAGATGCAAGGGAGGGATCCCTACAAGAACTAGGGACTGGGATAAAGTTGGGCACCTCCTAGCAGAAATTGTAGCAGTAAAAGACAAACACACAACATAGAACGTAAAGGTCCGAAGACCTAGCTAAACTGACTGAGAAAGGTAACTAAGCACCAGGCTAACTTAAGAGTAGAAATTACAATGAAGTCCAGCAAGGCCAGGAGGGCGGAGCAGGATTAAATAGGCAAACAAGGTCATGTGACCAGCAAGATAGAAAAAAACTAACAGAAGAGTTCTAACAATAGGAGTATCCTGACCTGCTGGGTGATAGCTTGACATGATCCAGGGCCACGATCTCCAGGGGTCGAGTCGTCTTGATGGGTTGCAGGGGTGCCTTCTGGCTGCTGTAGTCTTTTCTCCTAAGGCTACAGGGTCCACAGTCCCGGCACCACCTCTCAATGGAACTGCGCATTCCTACCCAATAGAACTGACACTTCAGCAGGGTTTCTAGCTTCTTCCAGCCAAAGTGCCCCGCTTGATCGTGGTAGGCCTCCAACACCATCTGGATGTCCGTCCTGGGTACTACGATCTGCCACACCATCTCATGGGTCCTCGGGTTGACGTACCTTCGGCACAGCTTCTCCCTATAGATGAGCAGCCGGCTCCTCTCATTTCACAGCTGCTTGGCTTGTAGAGACGCGTACTTCTCCAGGGAGGAACCTTCCTGGGTTATCAGTTCCTTAATACGACTGACAATCGGGTCACTGTCCTGGGTCTCCTTCCAGCTGTGGTGAGGCAAAGGGTTTAACGTCTTACCGCAATGCCTCCTGGAGGCTCGTTGCTTGTGGACCATTCCATTACGGTGAAAGGCAGGTAGCTCAATCTCTTCCAGGTCGTCCACTTCTTCTTCAGTGTCCAACTGGTGAGGCCTCCTGGACAGGGCATTGGTGTTGGCGTTCTTGCGGCCCGTCCAGTATTTAATAGTGAATTGGTAGTTTGACAGCCGAGCCATCCATCGTTGTTCCATGGCTCCTAGCTTGACTGTTTCCAGATGAGTTAAGGGGTTGTTATCCGTGTAGGCAGTGAACTTACTGGAGGCTAGATAGTGTTTGAACCGCTCGGTGATGGCCCAGACCAGGGCCAGGAACTCCAGCTTAAAGCTGCTATAGTTCTCCGGCTTCCTCTCGGTCGGGCGGAGCTTCCTGCTTGCATAGGCGATCACCATTTCTTGGCCATTCTGCTTCTGACTTAGCACAGCTCCTAACCCCTCGTTGCTGGCATCAGTGTACAGCAGGAACGGTTGGCTGTAGTCAGGGTAGGCTAGGATCTCCTTCATCACCTTAAAGGATTCAGCTTGCTCTTTACCCTACTGGAACAAGGGGTTTCTGCCTCTTCCGGACTGTCCTACCAAGAGATCCTGCAAAGGCGCCGGCTTCTTGGTGTAGTCCTTCACAAACCTCCGGTAATACCCGACTAGTCACAGGAACTGACGTTCCTCCTTGAGGCTCTTCGGCTCTGGCCATTTCTGGATGGCAGTGACCTTCTCCGGGTCCGGTGCTACTCCTTCTGGACTGACGATGTGCCCCAGGTACTGTACCTTTCTCTTGAGCAGGTGGCACTTGGAGGGTTTCAGCTTCATCCCATATCGGGACAGTGATTCAAATACCTCTGCCAGGTGCTTCAAGTGGTCCTCATACGTTTTGGAGTACACTATCATGTCATCCAGGTATAGTAGTACAGTCTCGAAGTTGCGGTGTCCCAGGCAGCACTCCATCAATCTCTGGAACGTTCCGGGGGCGTTGCAGAGTCCAAACGGCATACTATTGAACTCGCAGAGTCCCATCAGGGTAGTAAAGGCCGTCTTCTCCCGATCCTCCTCAGCAACAGCTACTTGCCAGTACCCACTAGTGAGGTCAAGGGTGGAAAAGTAATTTGCAGACTTTAAGGCAGCCAGGGATTCCTCTATACGTGGTAAAGGGTATGCATCTTTATGTGTAATGCGATTTACTTGTCTGTAATCTACACACATTCTCATGCTTCTGTCCTTTTTCCTGACTAAAACTAGGGGAGCTGCCCAGGGACTACAACTATCCCTTACTACCCCTGCCTTCTTCATGTCGTGCAACATCTCCTTGGCCTTCTGGTAGTGTGCTGGTGGTATAGGCCTGTAACGTTCTTTGATGGGTGGATGGTCACCTGTGGGGATATGGTTTTGTACTCCCTTTATCTTCTGATGGACAGGAGTGGTGTCTGTCCCAACATGGAGCTGTTGACACCAATCCTCCACCTGGGTTGCCGGGTCATTATGTGGCGCCCCTCAGGGTTCAGTCGCCACAGAGGTACTGCATCTCACCCAGAGGTGTGGTATCTCACTCTCAGGTAAGGAAGGAGTACAGCTCAGGACCCTAACATCAGCATTCACTACACCACATTTCAGAGGGGAGGGCGAGATTGCTCCTACGGGAGAGCACAGTCCCTGATCCCTGGCTGGAGTGGGGGGAACCATAGTAAAAGGGAACCATGTAGTGGGTGTGGGTGTAGGACGTAGATCAGGGGAGCACTTGAAAGGAAGCTGTATAAAAGAGGGAGCCATCTTAGAAAGTGAGTTCAGTCAGAGGAGGAAAGTGACAGGAGCAGAGGCTCTGTATGAGCTCTGCTCCAGAGGCAGGCCTAGCCAGTGAGGCCCAAGTCTGAGAGGAGAAGTAGAGAAGAGAGGGAGCAGGAAGGCTCCAGGAACAGAAGGGATCCCAGGGGTACGAGCAGTGCTGGAGGCCACCCGTACGCCCGAATCTACCGGAGGTGGAGGGGTCAGGCCATCAGAAGGGAACCGGGTCCCTCAACTAGCAAAAGACTGTACGTCTTAACTAGAAACCGGAGGCTGCAGTATTTCAAGTCCTGTAGCCACAAGTCCACGTCAGTCTCACCGAGAAGGTAGCCATATAGGACCCAGGGGACAGAACATACGTCGCCCGCCAAGGCCCGCGGGTACTGGATTGGAGTCACTAGGGGTGAGGTGCAGAGAAGAGGCCAGAGAAAGGACACAGAAGGGGGTCCTGATAAGTACTCCGGAGCTATCTGGGGGTGGACTGAGCCCCTCACTGAGTAAGGACAGAACGACGTGGGCAGTTACATTGAGCTCTGTAATCTGGACTGCAACAGCTGTGACAAAAGACCCTGGGACTGCACTATCTTGTCTCTGCGTTCCTTGCTGCGCCATCTCTCACTGCACTACAACACCCAGCACAACCACCAACATCCACACACTGCCCTGAAGCTAACTCTTCCTGTGGGGACTAATAATACCCTTGCTGCAATACCACCAGCTTCAGAGGACTGTTCCACAGCGGCGGCCCCCTTTAGCCGCACTCCACAGGTGGCGTAGTCAGACTCTTTAATAAAACCCCATACATATAATTTCCCTTGAATTGACCGCCCTGGGTCACGGACCGGGTCACCGCCACTGTGACTACAACCCCCAGCATCTACCGGCCCGGCACCGGGTACCCCACGGCCCAGGGGGTGCGTCAATTATCCTCTACTTCATCTGGTGAGGTTAAGGACTCCGCCGTATGTATGGAGTTGTTATCTACTGTGTACAGTTTGGCAACAGTGGCGTAGCGTGGTAATCTAACCTCGTCCTCCCCATAGTTCAGGAGGCGTACAGGCACCCTCCCATTGCATACATCCACCACCCCTCTGGCAGTCAAGAGTGTAGGTCTATGCTCTGAGCTAAGGGGCTCTACTACCACCTGGTAGCTCTGTCCTCTGAGACCTATTGCTGCTCTACACCAAATCAGCATCTCACTCATTGGGGGGATCACAATGGGTATTGGGTCTGTCACCCGTACATTACCAATTTCACCACCTGATAGCTTTACCTGTTGCTGGTACATAAGGGCTCGGATCTCTTTCTGGAGCACCCTCCTCTGCCCTGGTCTGGCGTTGTCAGCCATCTGTTGGAGCAAGAACAACACTTCTCCCAAACAGTTACCAACAATATTCGTGCCAAGTACCATATACAAGTCTGTATCACCAGGATTAGTCTCTACTAAAATTTGTCCCTGGTCCTTCAGTTCCACTCTTCCCACCTTTAGTGCCACATCCTTAACCCCGACTAGGTTAAGGGGGAGGCCATTAGAGGCATACACGGAAAGGTTTGGGTCTGGCGGGTGAAGTTCGTCTAAGGACCAGAACCTTTTGCAGAGGACATCAGGCATAATGGTTACCTGGGATCCTGTGTCCAGCAAGGCAGGGGTCGCGATGCTGTCCAGCACAATGGACAGGAAAGGTCTTCCTCCTACGAACCGGCGGTACCAGTTTGACGGGCCTGGTTGCTCTACTCCTGGGTGTTGGCCCTCAGCCCCAGGGTTTTCTCGTTTAAAGGACAGGCCCGAGTGGTGTGGCCTGCTTTATGGCAGCGGTAGCAGATGAAGTCTTCTGGAGGGCGACGTTGGTCATTGGTCCTCCCACGGGGTGGCGTTGTCCTCCTCCGGGGTGGTGTTGTCCTCCTACAGGGTGGCGTTGTCCTTCTTCTTCTCCTCATCCAGGGGACATCCTCAGGGCTGTCGGCTAGCAGGATCCTTCCTTCCGGCTCAGGCTCCGTTTGTAGCTGCAGGGTACTCATGACAGTGGCCATTCTTTACTTAACTGGCGCACTTCAGAGCGTAGGCTGTCCAGCTCACCAGGGGGCACTGTTTGCATCCTTGTTTCAGCTGTCAATGAAGGAATGGTGGGTGCTGCGGGCTCTGGGATGGTCCCACCCTGGTAACGCTTGATAGCAGTATCTGTAGTTTCCAGGGGCTGCAGGCCCTTTATAGCCATGTCCTTTAGGGTGTCAAAGGTGGCATCTGGATGGTCTAGAGCCCACCACCGTACAGTTCTGCTGTCTTCCTGGGACTTCAACCCCCGGATGAACTGTTCCGTCAGCATTTTATTTTCATCATGGATGGCCTCCTGTAAGCGTCAGGCATAGTCCGGGATACTGTCCTCAGGCTTTTGGACGCAATGGTAGAACCTCATCCGGAGATCTGTCTCAGTGCGGTTTTCAAACGCTGCTTGCAGTCTTTTAAAGATAGTGGACACTGATTCTTGGTCTGCAGCTGGCCAGGTCTCAACTTCTCTCTCAGCGGCACCAGTCAATTGTCCTAACACTACAGCGGCTCTCTGTTTGCCAGTCATAAAGTACATGTCCAGTATGCCGAATATCTTCCTCTTGAATCCGGACAAGGTGTCCGGTTTGCCGTTATACTGGGGGAACCACTTCACTCCCGGGATATACGGCAGGGCCATAGGTATGACAGGGGTTACAGCCTCTGCTGGTGGAGCGGCCGCTTCAGCCTGCTCAGCGCCGAGCGCAGGTGGGACATCGGGACCATTAACCGATACTTCGGCATTCTGCTGGGCTTCTGACATCGTTGCGCCCCCCTAGTGAACCGCGGCCTACCTTCTTTACTTTTCCTCCGGTAGGCCGCAGCTCCGCAGGTAACGGTCTTTTAAGGGACCTTGCGTCCTACGTCAGGGCGTCCTCTCGCTCCTTCCAGGACCTGACGCTTCCTGGTTCGACGTCAGGGGCGGGGCGTGTCCTCGACTTTGCGCTCTTCCAGCGGTTACGCCCCTCTTCTTCCCGCGCGGCGTCCGGAAAATGGCGGCCAGTGGCGGGAAACTCTTGAAAATGGCGGGAATAGCTTCACCATAGTGAGTTTTATAGTTCTTTAAGGCGCACAGTAGCCGGTGGCAACGGGCACGCAATCCTGTTCGTGACGCCAAAAACGAGCTGTCTCGCCCCTGGTGGGGCCTTACTGTCTGGGGCAGTATAAATGTATATCACAGTGGCTGGCCCAGGGCGGACAGCGCACCAAAAAGGGGTTTAGTAAAATGAAAATAAAAGTTTGTGACACCACCTGTAGATTCTGGTAAGAGGTTACCAGCGCTGCGACAGTCCACTGAGGCTGATGTTAGGGGCAGCTTTGATGGGACGGCTCCCCACAGGTGGAGCAGGCATCAGGGCAGTGTAGAATGAATGGAGGTGGGTGCGCTGGGCGTTGTGGTGCAGGTAGGGCATGATGGCGCAGCCGGAGTAACGGACAGAGACAGGGGGTTTTGCTTCTTTACCTTTACTGGTACAGCTGGTAGATATCATCCAGGGTACTCTATGTGAAGGGCGCACTTTCGGACTTCTCCCCAGTGAGCGGGTATAAGGCCTCCTGTTCCATGTCTGTCTCTGTGTAAGCTCCTGGCCAGCCTGCAACTGTGCCTAGCTTATGTGTCTTGCTTGTTACTCCAGCTGTTGCTCTGAAGTAGGACTTCCGGTTGGTAACCACTTTCCCTGGACGTCGGGGCCTTCGTGGTACCTGGTCCTGTCAGTCTAGCTTCAGGTCTGCCAGGGATTTGTAGTCCTCCTGGGATTCCGGTTAACCCTACTGGGTGTGAAGGGTCCCTGTAGGCTCGGACCCGGTGTCCGGTAAATATATTGGGGTGAGCCTGGTAAATATATTGGGGTGAGCCTGGTATGCTCCTCTGCCCCCTTTATCACTCCTTCTCTCCTCGCCGTCAGCCACGCTCGGGGCCTTCACTACAAGGCAGCTGGCTTGCTGCGTCTTCATCGCTCTCTGAGCGTCGGCAGCTTCAGAGCTGCTGGAGGCCTAGCTTGCCTCTAACAGCAGCCTGTGTGCTGTTCGCTGTCTGAGCACTGACTAGAAACTTATCTAAGCGGCCTGGCTCCACCTTCCCTTTAGATATCCCTAACAGGGCTCCCTCTGCTGGTATGAGGTGAAAGGTGGAGGTGTTTGAATGCAGTGAGGGCCTCTTGTGGAGAAATCCTGCCATGCACCCTTCTGGGTTCTGTGACACCAAGCGCAGCAGGGCGCCACACTAGCTCATCCCAGAAGGTGGACACCAGGGCCTCGTTGTTCCAGGCAAGCTCAGATGCGAGGGTACGGAACTGTACGGCATACTGTCCCACGGTGAGACTCCCTTGGCGGAGACGGAGAAGAGTGGAGGCAGTAGAAGTCTTTCATCCGGGCTCATCAAAGACCTTCCGGAAGGCAGTGAGGAAAGCCGGAAGATCGGACACCAGTGGATCCCCTCTCTCCCATAGGGGGTTTAGCCATGCCAATGCTTCCCCGGTGAGGTGAGACATAATGAACGCCACCTTGGCCCGGTCGGAGGGAAACTGATGTGCCAGGAGTTCAAAGTGCAGAGTGCACGGGTTTAAAACCCCGACATAAGACAGTATCACCACCAAAACGTGGAGGCACAGAGAGCCGGGGACCAGGACTGGATGCCATGACACTAGTAGGCTGGGGCGCCTCGGGAGCGGGTGCCACTCGGCTCGAGAAGGACACAGATGGGATGGACAGCGTGTCCAGGCAGGATTTGACAGACCACAGGTAGGTCAGGACAGTTTCCTGTTGGGAACTCTGACGAAGAACCTCCTGGTACAGGTCAGAAAGCGAAGGAGCCTGGGAGGCACCGGGTTCCATGGCCCGTGCAAACTGTTACGGTGCTGAAACCTCTGTGCTGCGGTGCAAGGAGGGACCAGAGGGGCGTGACAAAGTATCTACTCGGCCAGACAAAGGTCGCACGGCGGCTCAGTCGACTCCGTGAACCAGGGAGGGACCGAGCAGAGGGACCAGGTGCCACTCTGTGACCGACCTTGTATGAGAGCTGGTGAATTCCAGGGGTCAGAAGGCTGGAACTAACTGGTACAGCGGATGAGCATGGCAGGCAGGCTGACGGGTAGACCGGGCAGACAAGCAGACTGATTTGGCTGATAGCCAGACGGGTGCTCCGGGTAGGCAAGCTGGCCGGCACAACTGGTAACAGGCAGGTGCTTCCAGGTAAGCAGGCAAGCGGGCACGGCAGGTAACAGGCAGGTGCTTCAGGTAAGCAGGCTGGTGGGCACAGCAGGTAACAGGCAGGTTCTTCAGGTAAGCAGGCTGGCGGGCACGGCAGGTAACAGGCAGGTGATTCCAGGTAAGCTGGCTGGCGGACACGGCAGGTAACAGGCAGGTGCTTCAGGTAAGCAGGCTGGCGGGCACAGCAGGTAACAGGCAGGTGCTTCCAGGTAAGCAGGCGGGCAGAGCCCATAGACAGACTGGCGGACTGGACCGTAGGTAGACTGTCGGGCTGGAAAGTAGTCAGACTGGCGGACAGGACTGACGTGCAGCGGACCTAAGGGCTGAAGCAAAGTAAGCATCACTGAGCAACAACCTTGCACGGGCACCTCCATATTGGAGGAGGTGCCTTTTATAGAGAAAGTCCTCCGGCCATTGGACGGGGACTTTTTAGGACGGCGCGCGCGGCCCCTTTAAGAGGGAGGGAGCGCGCGCACGCCCTAAGCACAGTTCTGGGGAAGCTGCGCTCACCAGCAGCAGCAGGGAGGCCGGAAGACGCCGGAGCAGGACCGCGGCGGCAAGGGGGACGGCATCTCTGCCTGGCAGGGGGCAGAGACGCCGATGCTACACAGAAGTTCTAATTGGGCACTGCCCCCTCTGAAAGAAAACACCTTAATACTCGGTGGGGTCACAGAAGAGCAGATCTGACAACTTTACAGCTCTTACAAAGTAATGTTTCTCCTATTGAAGCCCCTGGATTGCTCTTTCATTGCTCCCATAAAGTATGATGCCAATGCATGGTATGATGACCCTACTGTACACCCTGCCTCAATTCCCCTGGCAAGTATTGTGACCCCAACACAGTATGATGCCCCAACTGTGATCCCCAAACAGTCCTCCATACAGTATAATGGCACCTAAATAGTCCTCCATCCAGAATAATGGCCCCACATAGTTCTCCATACAGTATAATGGGCCCTATATAGTCCTCCATTCAGAATAATGGCCCCACATAATCTTCCATTCAGAATAATGGGCCCCACATAGTCCTCCATACAGTATAATGGCCCCACATAGTCCTCCATACAGTATAATGGCCCCACATAGTCCTCCATTCAGTATAATTGGCCCCACATAGTCCTCCATACAGAATATTGGCCCCACATAGTCCTCCATACAGAATATTGGCCCCACATAGTCCTCCATACAGAATAATGTCCCCACATAGTCCTCCATACAGAATAATGGGCCCACATAGTCCTCCATACAGAATAATGGGCCCACATAGTCCTCCATACAGAATAATGGGCCCACATAGTCCTCCATACAGAATAAAGGGCCCACATAGTCCTCCATACAGAATATTGGGCCCACATAGTCCTCCTTACAGAATAATGGGCCCACATAGTCCTCCATACAGTATAATGAAGCCACATAGTCCTCCATACAGTATAATGCACCCCACATAGTCCTCCATATAGTATAATGGGCCCACATAGTCCTCCATACAGAATAATGGGCCCACATAGTCCTCCATACAGAATAATGGGCCCATATAGTCCTCCATACAGTATAATGGGCCCACATAGTCCTCCATGCAGAATAATGGGCCCACATAGTCCTCCATGCAGAATAATGGGCCCACATAGTCCTCCATATAGAATAATGGGCCCACATAGTCCTCCATATAGAATAATGGGCCCACATAGTCCTCCATACAGAATAATGGGCCCACATAGTCCTCCATACAGAATAATGGACCCCACCTAGTCCTCCATACAGTATAATGGACCCCACATAGTCCTCCATACAGTATAATGGACCCCACATAGTCCTCTATACAGTATAATGGGCCCCACATAGTCCTCCATACAGTATAATGGGCCCACATAGTCCTCCATACAGAATAATGGGCCCACATAGTCCTCCATACAGTATAATGGGCCCACATAGTCCTCCATACAGTATAACGGACCCCACATAGTCCTCCAAACAGTATAATGGCCCCACATAGTCCTCCATGCAGAATAATGGGCCCACATAGTCCTCCATACAGTATAATGGGCCCCACATAGTCCTCCATACAGTATAATGGGTCCCACATAGTCCTCCATACAGTATAATGGCCCCACATAGTCCTCCATACAGTATAATGGGCCCCACATAGTCCTCCATACAGTATAATGGCCCCACATAGTCCTCCATACAGTATAATGGCCCCACATAGTCCTCCATATGGTGTCGCAGGTCAAATATATTCACCTTGAGGGCCAGATTTGGTCCAAGGGCTAGAGTTTGACATGTATGTTCTAGAGGAAGGAAGGAGCTTCCTGAGAAAGGGAAGAATGTTTCTAGGAAAGAAAGAGGTCCATGAGGAATGAAATGCTCATCTAAAATGAGAGAGGAGTGGCTAAAATAGCCTCTGATATCACATCGGTCATCATGATGTCACCACAGTCAATGGGTAGGGCTTGGGTGATGCACAGTATAATGTCCAGATGTGATGTCACAACACATATTGTGATGACAGAGACTTATTTAGTCCCAACATCAATTGAAGATGCCTAAAGAGGGGACCACACAGGGGCTGTGGTGTCAGACAAGCACCCCCTAGAGCATAATTAATGAACATTATATTCACATTGAATAACTTTGTTGCAAATTGAATTTCCTTACCAAAAATTACCAAACTGCTTAATTACAATTTCAGCAGATTCATTCATCGGTAACATTCAGAGCACAGGAAACATCTCCTAAAGGGAGAAAGACAGTAAGATCCAAGAGAGACAAAGAAAATCTCATACAGGGAGGGAACAACTACTTCTGGGAGGGAAGAAGGAAGGATGAGACTTCTGGGAAGGAAGGCTGAGACTTCTGGGAAGGAAGGATGAGACCTCTGGGAATGAAGGATGAGACTTCTGGGAAGGAAGGATGATACTTCTGGGAAGGAAGGATGAGACTTCTGGGAAGGAAGGATGAGACCTCTGGGAATGAAGGATGAGACTTCTGGGAAGGAAGGATGAAACTTCTGGAAAGGAAGGATGAGACCTCTGGGAATGAAGGATGAGACTTCTGGGAAGGAAGGCTGAGACTTCTGGGAAGGAAGGATGAGACCTCTGGGAATGAAGGATGAGACCTCTGGGAAGGAAGGATGAGACTTCTGGGAAGGAAGGATGAGACCTCTGGGAATGAAGGATGAGACTTCTGGGAAGGAAGGATGAGACTTCTGGGAAGGAAGGATGAGACCTCTGGGAAGGAAGGATGAGACTTCTGGGAAGGAAGGATGAGACCTCTGGGAAGGAAGGATGAGACTTCTGGGAAGGACGGGTGAGACTTCTGGGAAGGACGGGTGAGACTTCTGGGAAGGAAGGGTGAGACTTTTGGGAAGGAAGGATGAGACTTCTGGGAAGGAAGGATGAGACCTCTGGGAAGGAAGGATGAGACTTCTGGGAAGGAAGGATGAGACCTCTGGGAAGGAAGGATGAGACTTCTGGGAAGGACGGGTGAGACTTCTGGGAAGGACGGGTGAGACTTCTGGGAAGGAAGGGTGAGACTTTTGGGAAGGAAGGATGAGACTTCTGGGAAGGAAGGATGAGACTTTTGACTTTTCTGTTTCTCTTAATATAATTTGGTGCAATGTGACGTCTAAGAAAAGCGTCAAAATAACATCATGGTCAAGAATGACCCAATTTACTTTGGAGCCCGATCACTGTCATTTTTAAAACTTTTTGAGAAAAACGAAAAGACAACAAAATTGTGTTTCTCATTGTCTTATGTTTTTCCGCTTCACTACTGGATAATTTTAAGGGGAAAACTGCTGCTTAACAAATTCAGGGCCCCATGGAAAATAAAAAACAATGGACATTCACCTCCTGCAGCAGACATCAAAGCTGCTGTTTCCATCTGGCGACGTGGCCTTGTTGTGTCATGTGACCCCTGCAGCCAATCAGCGACCACTGACTGGCTGCAGCCTTTATTATGTCGTCAGAGAGGAGAACCTCCCTGGTGGAATATTGAGGAGCTGCAGCGGATCAGTGGCCGTTGATTGGCTGCAGCCACCACATGACGCAACAATGTGACGTAGCGGACAACCCCATTGACAGATATTGTATTGGAGACGATTGTTACATTCTTTCTAACAATGATTGTATACGATTTCTACATTTACATCAACCGCTCATGTCAGATGCCATTAAATCTTTCTATTGTGTTCTTTACTTGTGGGATCAGATCCCAGAGAGAAGAGAAGGATAAAAATCCTAAACTGAAAAGATTATTTCTAATGACATAAATCTGCTCATAATCAATTGCACATCATTCATTTGCTCCTCGATGTTTTCAGGACTTCACCTTTTACTCCTTCGCTGCTTTGTGTCAAAGTTTAATTGTTTTGTAAAGATTTTTGGACTGCGGCTTTTAACTCTCCAAAATATTGATGATAATTTATAAACGTTTCCTAAGAAATGTAATAAATTGCAGCCGACACTTCTGCTGGAGCCGCTTCACGTGAGGCTGAATCTGAAACTGATACGAAAACATTGCCGGTACCAGGATCGACAGTATATTCTGATTTACACTGCTGGAAATGGGAGCAAAGGACGCTCCGGGTTATTCCACAGGTTAGGTGATAACTTGCTGATTGTGAAGGGTCCGACTGCTGGGATCTTCCGAAAACAGGGTTCTGAATTGCCCTATTAGAACGGAGCGGTGGCAGAACGACATGTTCGGACAATCCTATAAGTAATGACTTGTGCGGATGTGCGCATGCGCAATCAATGCTTTCTTACTATAAAAGCATTTTAGAGCCCCGATCTTGGCATTTGTGAGGATCCCACCAGTGATCAGCAAGTTATCATCTATTCTGTGGATAAGTGATAAGTTATTAAGTTGGGAATAAAACTCTATAACAACTGGCCTTTTATGGACCTTCAGGACTGGAAGATTTTTGTTTTTTTGTAATTGACTGGGTACTTTATTTATTGAAAGGCATATTATCCTAAAGCATTATGACCAGCAAAATCTAGTAAAGTCTTTCAGGCTATGACTGGGGGACTTTGTAAGGTCCATGACCGAGTTATTGAAATATAATAAGCTGTCATCTGTGTACATGAGGAATAACATTATTTCTGGCCATTATATGAATTGTATTCTTCATTTTTCACTAGACTTGTCTACATTTTCAGCCATCTCTGAGCAAGTGGTGGGAGATGAACAGCTATTATGGCTCTCAGACATGAGGGATGATTCTTGCTTTCCTGTCTCTATGTAGCATGTGTTTAGAAGGAGAAACAGCATTGAGGAAATTATACAGTACTAAGCAGTGTAGCTGTTAATTCAGCACTGGAATGAGATAAAACACTTACTAGAAATAATCAGTAGCAAGGAGAACATAATACAGTAGTATTGAGCAGTGTATCTGTGAATTCAGCGCTGGTATGAGATAAAACATTTAGTACAAATCAGCATTAACATGGAAGACATAATACAGTAGTATTGAGCAGTGTAGCTGTGAGTTCAGCACTGGAATGAGATAAAACACTTACTAGAAAGCAGCATCAACATGGAGGACATAATACAGTAGTATGAAGTAGTATAGCTGTGAATTCAGCACTGGAATGAATTAAAACATTTACTAGAAAGCAGCATCAACATGGAGGACATAATACAGTAGTATGGAGCAGTATAGCTGTGAATTCAGCTCTGGAATGAGATTTCATACTTATTAGAAATCAGCAACAGCATGGAGGACATAAAACAGTAGCATTGAGCAGTGTAATTGTGAATGCAGCACTCCGGTCTCTGGTGTAAGTTTTTTAAGCTTGCTTGTACTATTAATCTATGCCAAGTTTGTTGAGGTAACAGATTGGGGGCTATAGTGCAGGTTATTGTGAATGTAGCAGTCAGGTTGATATTTCTGTACCATCGATACAAAGAAAATGTCCTGATTATCATTATTGGCAAGGGGTTAAAAACTAATAAACAATAATACTCACCTGCCCTGGGCATGCCCCTGTCGCAGCTGCCCAACCGACCCTCCGCTCATTCCAGGTCTTCCGTCTTCTTGTCTTTTGTCTTCCAGTTTTCTAGTCTTCGGTCTCGGATCTTCCGGTGCAGTCCAGGCTTCATGACGTGTGCAGGTGAAGCTTGACACTTATCATTTTACCTACAAACTGGCCAAAAAGAATTATCTTTATTTCTTTAGAGGCCATCAGCAAGTAGATTGGAGGCGGAACAACTTTTATTCCTGCCCCAAATTTTTCTTTTCCATTTTGTCTGTAAAAATTGTCGACTGTTCGTGATTTTTGAAGCCTTACAAAAAAAAAAAAAAAGAAAGAAACATTTTGTTTAGGAAACTCTGGGTGGCAATAAAACTCTGACTTACTTGCTGATATCCTCCAAAGAAATAAAATGATTTTTTTTTTAAACGGCATGATGTATGTATCAGCATGTATTTTCTACGTTCCGTTGTATTTTATTATCCAATTAAATACTGCTATCTCACGGTATCACATGTATCAGTCACATTGTGTTCTCGGCTGTGATATTCCTTTAGTCTATATATTTTTTTGACATAATAAAACATATCTCTATTATCTTCCTTCCATGAATGGCCTTGTTTATTTCCTCCTTGTTCTTTAGAGGTCTATGTCTGATGATGAAATCTACCCCGGGTTCATCCAGACGATACAGTTCATCTTTTGTTTTGAATTCCAAGCATGACATATTCTCAAGAACAAAGGAGCAGATACAGATCAAATCCCGTGCGTGTGCAACATCTCGCTAATCTCGCTTCTCACCATTAGAAGTCTGCTGGGTTACTCTGCATGTCATTGGACAGCGTGCGCGGTTTTATCTGGCAATGCAGAGAATTGTTCCGCTATTTTTATCGTACCGTTCCACTGGAAATTTCATCCTAATAAAATACTTTGACTGTTTTTTGCTTTTATCAAAAAAAAAGTCAGAAAAAAAAAAGAATGGGAAACCGAGAGTCACATTCAACGAAGGGAAAACGAATACAAAACCGTATTGATTTCTGAAAGGAAGATGCTGGATAGTGCAGAGAAATTACAAAACTTCTTTTGTGCTACAAAAAAAAAAAAAAGGGCACAATTATGTCATTTAGCATTTTGTGGCTTTTAGCTTTGTTAAAGAGGAAAACATGAAAAGAAAACTTTGAGAATCCAGATGGGATGAGTCATTCTGAAGGAATGGATTGGAACATTGTACAAGCACCAGATAGAATGTCAGGATTGCAGAAAGTTGGAATTTTATTTAAATGGGTTGTCACTAGTGTTGAGCGAGCATGCTCGACACTGCTCGGTACTCGCCCGAGCATCACGCTACTCGGGATGTTCGGAGCACCGAGCATATCCAGGTTACTCGGGCAGGAGCTCGGGTCTCCGCCCTGCATGTTTGGCGCTCTTTACAGAGCCAATGAACATGCAGGGATTGCCAGCCAGTCACTGTAATGCCGCAGCCATGTTGGTTGTGGGCATTACAGTGATTGGCTGGCCGCACAGCGTCACCTCGAGTATTTAAAACCGGGCGCTGCCATCTTGGACACAGACGGCTGGGATCAGACAGTGTAGGGACAGCGCTGCTGATTTAGGGAGAGATATATACTGCGAAATAGTGTAGGGTCTGTAAAGGCTGCCAGAACAAACAAACAAAGAAAATGATGGCACTTCCACTACAAAAAATAGGTGTGAACAGGTGCTTACTAAGAGCAGCTACCTCCATATATAATGAACAAATAAAGTAGCACACTGTAACACTGAGTATATAGATATGAAATATGAAATATGAATAGCATAACTGCTGTAGAAAATAGAAATAAATGAAACAATTTTTTGAAAAAAGTTTTTTAGCGCATGTAAATATGAAGTATGGAAAATGAATAGCATTACTGCTGTAAATAAATGAGAAATCTTAGCGCATAAATTGGCCAATTCATGTGTACCTGACAGCCGCGGTAAGGCGTTTCTCGATATCAGGACCTACCAATGTGAATACCTCTCTAAGAGACCTCCGTCTGCTTATGTGTGGGTGTAGTGAGCTGGCAGGCTCTGGATGTTCTGTGATAATTGAGATAGAGCCTGTGACAGAAATGATAACGCAGGATGGTGTTGCCACCTTGTGGCCAGAGGTTGCACCTGCGCAGGATGTGATGACAGAGAAAAAGACTGAGTCTCCTGGGTCCCTCCCTGGAGAGTCACGTGAGCAAAGTGAAAGTAAAAGCAAAAGCGCGCGAAGAGTCTGAGGTGGTCTGTGAAAGGAACCAGGACGGTGTGCAGGTCCTCGGGTGTGCCGTAGAGGATACTCTCAACGTGGTTTCTGTTATCTGACACCTTATCCTCAGAGTTTTCCCCAGCTTCCGCACTGCTGAAGGATTCAGCTGTTACACTCCCCACTACTGGAGTGTGAACCACATAAGGGAATCCACAAGAGCTGCTACCCGGATCAGAGAGACTGTAAGCGGGACCTCTGGCGAGAGGCCGAAGTATTCCTTCCTTTCAGCGAAGTCTGCTGTTCCTGTTTTCTTCAGCTGGGACGCTTTCCTGCAAAGACAGACAGGCCTGCGACGGGGGACACATCCTTCTGGAGTAATGGACTGGTAACGTGTGAGTAGGGACAGTGAGGGTCAGCTTATCAGTACACGTTATTACTGTGCATATTTACGGTTGTCATTTATTGTTTTTCTTTGCTGTGTTAAAAATGTATACAAGTAAAGATACGGTTATCAAGATGGAGTCTGTGTGTGGGGATCTTGCTGGGCCAGATCATGGATATCAACGCGCGGCCTTGCCCGCGGTCACTTCATCTGGTGTAGTCGGCAGGATCTGTGACCAGCAAGATTCCCACCCAGGCCACGTGTACAGTCAGAAAGCCCCGCCGGTGTCTATTGTGAATCAGGTCAGGAAATTTGGCGGACGAAACTAACCTGTACCAGAGTGGGCGGAACAAGTCCGGATACTGGGGGAAATGTATAATATTGACTGGAGACGGTCAGGGGCCAGCGTACAGTGGATGATTTGGTGCAGGTGCTGGAGAACACCTATGGGCCGACCACATACCCGGGAACACTGCGACACATGTTCTTTAGATGGACGCAGCTTGAATGGGAGGATATTCCCCAATATGCGAACGCCCTTCAGGTACTTCTTGAACAAGCCTGTGGAAAAGGGGAACAACTAGCTGGTATGGCTCCTCGTGACCTGGTACTGAGAGACCAATTTGTAATAGGACTGAGAGACCAGTATCTTAACCGCACGTTACAGGACTTGATCCGGATGATGCCGACTCTTACTTTTGCTGAAGTCAAACAGGAAGCCATAGAACGTTCAAGGGGACCCGTCATGGATGTGGGGATTCAAGGTGCTGCGTGCATATCCATATCTGACATTAAAAATCCGAACAGTGACACGGAAGACCTGAAACAGATGGTAGCAGACTTACAGAAACAGATATTACAGTTAACATTAGACCGACAGGGAGACCAGCGAAGACAGCCTAGTCGTCCCGTGGGACAGTGTTGGTCATGCGGTGATCCTCGCCATAGGGCCAATCGTTGTCCTCAACACTTCCCTCCGCAAAAACCTCCGTCGCACCAACGAACAAACCCTCAGTCACCCCAGCAAAGGGAATTTCGATCAGACCAGCGAATGGAATCCCAGCCATATCCACAAGCAGAGCTACCACGCCGGGCCTCACCACAATGGCCGCCGTTAAACTAGACACCCCTGCAGTTGAGGCTCGCACAGCAGGGGAGGCCAAAGAGAGGAGTGTGGAAAAACAGAGCCGATTGCGGAGTACTCTTGCCTCGAGTAGCCCGACACTTGAAGTTGTCCTGGAAGGAATTGCCGTACAGAGACTGATGGACACTGGGTCACAAGTGACCACGATCTCTGAACAGTTTTACGAAAATTACCTCAAACCAAGAACTGCTTGTGACCCAGACACCGCCATTAAGATTATTGCGGCTAATAATCTACCCATTCCAGTGACCGGAGTTGCTTGGATGGACACAAAGGCCTGCGGACAGGACTTAGGGAAACGAGGGATCGTCATCGTCAAGGAAGGTTTCGGCTCCGAGACCCCAGTGATAGTTGGAATGAACATCTTGAAAGACCTGGATCTTATGCTGTTGACAAGAAAAGGACCCAAATACTGGCAGAAAGTCACCAAACATAAGCCGACTCGTCTGGCGTTCCAGCGCGTAATCCGGACTGTTGGATTTCAACAGATGGCAGAGGAACAACTACCCCTAGCCGCCATTACGGTGCCACGCCGTACCCGAATTACTTTGCCCGCTGAAAAAGAGACAGTCATTTCCTTACCCCTTAACACCCACCGACAACTTGAGGGGGTTGAAGTGTTGATCGAGCCGAGGACCCCAAGTGGGGGTAAGCTAAACCCACTAGTTGCTCGCACTCTGGCCGTTGTGATGAACGGGAGAGTCCCTGTCAGGCTAAACAACACCGCAGATGTAGGCCTAGCCCTTGAAGCCGGCACTCAACTTGCCTGGGTATATGCTCTACCCACGGAAGTGAATCCCATTGGACCCCTAAAATTCACCCCGTCTACAGAAGGCGACTGGACGGTAACCGTCTCAGCCATAAACGCTCAAGTAGACGATGAAGACATTGGGCGAAAACTACGGGAAAAAGTACAGCTAGACACGTCTCAATACACCAAACAAGAAGTGTCTCAAGTGGAGGAACTCCTACGGGAACACCAAGACTCCTTTGCAAAGCATGACACAGACTTTGGGTGTACCACCAGTATCCAGCACGAGATACCCACGGGCGATACCCCCCCTATCCGCGAGAGGTACCGGCAGATACCACCTCAACAATACCAGGAGGTGAAAAGCCTATTAGAATCCATGCTACATGCTGGAGTGGTACGTGAAAGCCAGAGCCCGTGGGCTGCACCCGTGGTGATAGTCAAAAAGAAAGATGGTTCCCTGAGATTTTGCGTAGACTACCGTAGGCTGAACGCTTGCACTATCCGGGACTCATATCCACTTCCCCGGATCGAAGAGTCACTGACCGCCCTGAAGAAGGCCAAATATTTTTCATCCCTAGACCTGGCCAGTGGATATTGGCAGGTTCCAATGAGTGAGAAGGACAGGGAAAAGACCGCCTTCATCCTTCCCATGGGCCTGTATGAGTTCGACCGGATGCCGTTCGGCTTGAATAACGCACCAGGGACCTTTCAGAGACTGATGGAACGCTGTCTGGGAGACTTCAACTTTGAGTTTACGCTGATATACCTTGACGACATCGTGGTATACTCCGCCACCTTTGAGGATCATCTTCACAAGCTTGGCCAAGTGTTCCAGCGCTTGAGGGGACACGGCTTGAAGTTGAAGCCCAGCAAGTGCCGTCTGTTCCAGCAGGAAATCGACTACTTGGGTCACCAGATCTCGGCCGAAGGTGTCCAGCCCTCTCCGGAGAAGATAGCAGCCGTTCAAGAGTGGCCGCAGCCAACTACCGTCAAAGAAGTCTGGGCTTTTCTGGGACTGGCAGGCACAAGCACGTGTCTCAAAACATCTGCCGTGCCCTCAACAATGCAGTTATGGGGAGAGTCCACCTGACAACGGACACGTGGACAAGTGCTTATGGCCAGGTACGGTACATCTCTCTGACGGCACACTGGGTAAACATAGTGGAAGCCGGGACCCAGTCGGACCTTGGGACGGAACAAATCCTTCCCACACCGAGGATTGCGGGCCCTATGTCAGTCAGAGTTGCCCCCACAGTGTACAGCTCCTGCGCATCATCCTTCTCCTCCTCCTCATGTTCAACCTCCATCTCAGATATCACCACATCAGTTCCAAGCTGGAAGCACTGCAGTACTGCCTCAGCCAAGCGGCAACAGGCTGTGCTGAAACTCATAAGCTTAGGTGAGAAACCTCACACTGCTTGTGAGTTGTGGACAGCTGTGAAAGACCAGGCAGATCTGTGGCTGAGACCGCTGAACCTACATCCAGGCATAGTCGTGTGTGACAATGGCCGTAACCTGGTGGTGGCTCTGAGGCGAGGCGAGATCACACACGTACCATGCCTGGCTCAGGTACTTAACCTCGTGGTTCAGCGGTTTCTTAAATCGTACCCCGAGTTGCCAGATCTGCTCGTCAAAGTACGCCACCTGTCAGCTCATTTTCGCAAGTCGGCTACAGCTTCCACCGCCCTTGCTGTGTTGCAGCAGCGTTTGCAGCTTCCGTCACACCGACTGGTGTGTGATGTTCCCACACGTTGGAACTCTACCCTCCACATGTTGCAAAGGATTTGTGAGCAGAAGAGAGCAGTTGTGAAGTACCAGCTGCAACAAAGCTGTCGATATTCAGGTCAGACTCCACACATAAGACCTCAGGAGTGGACCTGGATGTCTGACATATGTACCATCTTGAGAAACTTGGAGGAGTCCACCAAGATGGTAAGTGGCGATGACGCCATCATTAGTGTCAGCATTCCACTTGTCTGTCTTTTGCAACGCTCTCTGCAGAGAATTAAAGAGGAGGCATTGCAGCCAGAGTATGATGAGATGGATCAAGAAGCCATAGCGGTCGATTACACACAGCCCAGCCTCATCTCATCCCAACGTGCATTGGGGGACAATGAGGGAGAGGAGGAGGAGGAGGAAGAACAGGAGCTTGTATCATGCGCTGTAGACGATAGTACCTGTACAACTGTCATACCGTCGGTTCAGCGTGGGTGGCCTGAGGACAGGGGGAGGAGGAGGAGGAGGAGAGCATGGTAAGTCGTCATCTTTGTGAGGACACGGAAGTCTTGCCCGTTACCAGTCTGGCACGCATGGCTGACTTTATGTTACGCTGCCTTAACCGTGACCCTCGCGTTGTCAAAATGTTGGGTGACAGTCATTACTGGTTGGTGACACTTTTAGACCCCCGCTACAAGGAGAACTTTCACTCTCTTATTCCTGAGGTGGAGAGGTCTACAAAAATGGGGCAGTACCAGAAGGCCCTTGCTGCAGAACTGTTAAAAAAATTCCCATCTGAACATGCTAGCGGCAGAGATCACAGTTCGTTGTCCAACCAATGCGTATATGCGAGAGAGATGCAATTCCAATCCAGCAGAGGCAGGGGAAGACTATCAACGTTCTGGGACAGTTTTCTCAGACCCTCCCTTCGGACAGACCCTAAGGCGCGGGGTACTCTAACAAGGAGTGGAAAGTTTCAAAAGATGGTGAGGGAGTACCTTGCCGACCGTACCAGCATCCTCCGTGATTCCTCTGTGCCTTTTAATTATTGGGTATCCAAGCTGGACACTTGGAATGAACTCGCTCTGTACGCCTTCACACCCACACATGGGTATACGCTTCCTCATTTCGGCTGTTTTATGTTCTTCTCCTTATCCTCAGCCTCCACCACCACTATACCACCAGGGTGACTGTGGTCCGTGTTGCCATTATTGAAAGTTCCTCCGTTCATATTTTTGTCAGCTTTTGCTTGGAAGGCATAAGCAAAGACTGTGGGAGACCCACTCCCCAATAATGGAAATAATATTTTTAAGATGCTGTACTGTATGGCTCTTGTAAGGGCCATTAAAACGGTCTTGTTAAGCTACTGCGATCCCCACCTCTTTTCCAAGGGGCATTAAAACTGTCTTGTTAAACCACTCTGAACTCCACAGCTCTTCCAAGGGGCATTGAAATGTTGTTTTTAATTAACTCTAACCTCCACGACTCTTCGAACGGGCATTGCATTTCCTCCTAATTTTTGGCAGCATTTGCTTGGAAGGCATAAGCAAAGACTATGGGAGACCCACTCCCCAATAATGGGAATAATGTTTGTAATATGCTGTACTGCATGGCTCTTGTAAGGGGCATTGCAAATTCCTCCGTCCTAATTTTTGCCAGCTTTTGCTTGGAAGGCATAAGCAATGACTATGGGAGACCCACTTCCCAATAATGGGAATAATGTTTGTAATATGCTGTACTGTATGGCTCTTGTAAGGGGCATTAAAACCGTCTTGTTAAGCTACTGGGACCTCCACGTCTCTTCCGAGGGGCATTAAAACCGTCTTGTTAAGCTACTGTGACCTCCACCACTTTTCCAAGGGGCATTAAAACTGTCTTGTTAAGCTACTGCGACCTCCACCACTTTTCCAAGGGGCATTAAAAACGTCTTGTTAAGCTACTGGGACCTCCACGTCTCTTCCGAGGGGCATTAAAACCGTCTTGTTAAGCTACTGTGACCTCCACCACTTTTCCAAGGGGCATTAAAACCGTCTTGGTAAGCTACTGCGACCTCCACCACTTTTTCAAGGGGCATTAAAACCTTCTTGTTAAGCTACTGGGTCCTCCACGTCTCTTCCGAGGGGCATTAAAACCGTCTTGTTAAGCTACTGCGACCTCCACCACTTTTCCATGGTGGCATTAAAACCGTCTTGTTAAGCTACTGGGACCTCCACGTCTCTTCCGAGGGGCATTAAAACCATCTTGTTAAGCTACTGTGACCTCCACAACTTTTCCAAGGGGCATTAAAACCGTCTTGTTAAGCTACTGGGTCCTCCACGTCTCTTCCGAGAGGCATGAAAACCGTCTTCTTAAACCACTCTGAACTCCACAGCTCTTCCAAGGGGCATTGCATTTCCTCCTAATTTTAGTCAGCTTTTACTTTTCAATGCAAAGGCGAAATCTAAGGGAGACCCACTCCCCAATAATGGGTAGAAGGTTTTTAGTACGCTGTAATCCACGTCTGTTTCAAGGGGCATTGCAGTTCCTCATAATTTTTGGAAAGCCTTCCATTCACTGCTTAGGCCAACAGTGTACAGGAGACCCAGTTGCTATAAATGGAAAAAATGGTTTAGTTAAGGCCCTCTGACCCCCATATCATTGCCAAGGGGCATTGGAGTGCCTCGAAATTTTTGGTAGGCATTGCACTCACTGTATGCCCTATAACTGTGTAGTCGAACTGCTCCTTTTGTTACAGAAACATATCCTACAAGACATATGTGGTTGACTGGCCTGATATTGATGTGAATGGTCCCTGTTCCTCCTGCTCTTTCTCCTTTGCCACCACCTCATCCATCATTTATCACCTGAAGCTTTGTTTTAACGGGAGTCATAGAACTGGGATAGTAGCAGGAAAACATCTAGCAATCCTCGGAGGAGGTAGGATATGCGCCAAAACGCTGACCACCTCAGGCCTAGCCGCTACTACATACATGCGCTTGCATTCCAAGAAAACAAAGCAGATGCTAACTTCTATCATCATCATCATGCTCCTCATCTTGGCACTCTCAACTCCCCTGATGGAGAAGCCAGGGCCCACCGGAGGAGTCTGGTTCTCTGGTGGGCTCGTCCAATGCTGCCCTAAAGCAGGCTGGGCTAAGAAAAGTGTGTGGGAAGGTGACAGGAGAAATAGGGGCGGCTGGGGACCGTTTTTGGACACCCGGCCGCCCCCAGGCGGCTGGGGACCGTGTGTGGACACCTGGCCGCGGGGCAGCTGGGGACCGAGTATAGACACCAGGCCGCCCCCTGGCGGCTGGGGACCAAGTGTGGACACCCGGCCGCCGGGCGGCTGGGGACTGAGTATGGATACCAGGCCGCCAACGCAGCCATGACGTGGTGGCCAGATTCCGCCTCCACATGCCTAAAAGGCCCAATTTAAAGTGCAAGCAAGCAGTATGGTATTGCAGCCTGGGGGTGGGTGGGTGGCAGGCTGCATACTTGCGCTTGCATTGCAAGGAATGGGAGAGGTACAATTGAACACTGCCCTGGGACAAGGACTTGAACGGGGATAGTTGCAAGTCTGCAGCTACAGGTGCAGGGTGGGAGGCATCTTCGCATGTACCATGAACAGGGGTTTGGCATGCACACACTACAGCGGAATAGGCTGTCCTTCACACTAAATGCACTGGGGAGGGCACAGGTAATGTTTTGGTATGCGCGCTTAATCTTATGTATAAGGCGCACCGGGACAAATAGGGGCGGCTGGGGACCGAGTATGGATACCTCGCTGCCGAAGCAGCCATGAGGTAGTGGCCAGCTTCGGCCTCCTCCAAACTAAACGGCCCCATTTCAAGTGCAAGCTAGCAGTATGTTATTGCAGCCTGGTGGTGGGTGGGCGGCAGGCTGCACTCTTACGCTTGCATTCCAAGAAAACAAAGCAGATGCTAACTTCTATCATCATCATCATTATGCTTCTCACCTTGGCACTCTCAACTTCCCTGATGGAGAAGCCAGGGCCCACCGGAGGAGTCTGGTTCTCTGGTGGGCTCGTCCAATGCTGCCCTAAAGCAGGCCAGGCTAAGAAAATTGTGGGGGAAGGTGACAGAAGAAATAAGGGCGGCTGGGGACCGTTTATGGACACCCGGCCGCCCCCTGATGGCTGGGTACCGAGCGTGGACACCCGGCCGCCGGGCCGCTGGGGACTGAGTATGGATACCTTGCTGCCGAAGCAGCCATGAGGTCCTGGCCAGCTTCGGCCTCCTCCAAACTAAAAGGCCCCATTTCAAGTGCAAGCTAGCAGTATGGTATTGCAGCCTGGGGGTGGGTGGCAGGCTACACACTTACGCTTGCATTCCAAGAAAACAAAGGATATGCTAACTTCTATCATCATCATCATGCTCCTCACCTTGGCACTCTCAACTCCTCTGATGGAGAAGCCAGGGCCCACCGGAGGAGTCTCTGGTTGTCTGGTGGGCTCGTCCAATGCTGGCCTAAAGCAGGCCAGGCTAAGAAAAGTGTGGGGAAGGTTCCCGGGACAAATAGTGGCGGCTGGGGACTGAGTATGGAGACCTCGCCGCCGACGCAGCCATGAGGTAGTGGCTAGCTTCGGCCTCCTCCAAACTAAAAGGCCCCATTTCAAGTGCAAGCTAGCAGTATAGTATTGCAGCCTGCGGGTGGGTGGGTGGTTGGCTGCATATTTGCGCTTGCATTGCAAGGAATGGGAGAGGTACAATTGAACACTGCCCTGGGACAAGGACTTGCACGGGGATAATTGCAAGTCTGCATCTTCTGATGCGGCAAGGATCACTTCTGATGGGCACACTTTTAGGCAGTGACCTGGATGTCAGAGATGCTTCCAGGGGTCTTCCTCATGCTGTTCCCATGTCTTTTCAGCACTGTATGCATGTGTCACACAGCACATGGCCCGATAAGGTTGTAAAATGTTAAAATGACATCTCCTGGTGATTGCATTTGTCACGGTTGAAAGCAATACAAAAGTGCAAAAACGCATAAAAAATGCTACTTGTGAACATAGCCCAAGGTGTGTAGGAGTATTTTTGTTTTTGGTTATTTTACCTTATACACAAGTCTTTACCCTGGAAAGGAAGCTCCTTAACATATTTCACAGGAAAGCAGTTTCAGTTTCTTTTTTGAACGTTTTATTGTGAGCCCTTAAAAGGGCAATGACCTGGGGGTCAGAAATGCTTCCTGGGGCGATCCCCATGCTGTCACCATGTCATTTGAGCACTGTCACTATCGTTTTGGGCACTTGTTAGGCTTTTAAAAGACTACTGGGGGTGCCGCCGCAAAAATGCTCGGGTCTCCCATAGACTAACATTGGGCTCGTTGCTCGGGTCGAGCACCCGAGTATCACGGTGAGCTCGGCCCGAGCTTCCAGCACCCGAGCATTTTAGTGCTCGCTCAACACTAGTTGTCACAACTCAGAAATTATTCACCTATAGGTGAACGCTGGGGGTCCAACCACTGGGATCCCACTGATCTAGACAGAAGGGGCTCTGAATTGCCCTAATAGAAAGGAGAGGTGGCCACACGTGCATTAAACCCATTGTTTAAGGGTCGGCCGGGGGTCTTACACTTCAGTGTTCTCTCCGGTGTTTGCCCACAAATTATCGTTGGTGCAAAATTGAGTTCCATCTTATGAGCACTGCTTAAGGTACCATTAGATTGGACTAAAATCTAATACCGAACACATGGGGTATAGATACTATGAAGGGGATCCCAAGGTTGTGTGCAGAATTAAGTCTCCAAAAGCTACTGGTAACATCTGGAAGATGGTAGAAATGTTGCAACCCATCTAGCTCTTACTTTCCAAATAATAAATACAGACTTAGTGCCCCATAACATTGCCCTCCAGCAGTCACATTCACAGTGTCCTGCAATAGAAATAATATTGGTATGACCGTCAGAGTGATTTCTAACAATTACATCCACAATACCTGTTAGCACTTGCAGTGATTTCTATCAGTCACATCCACAGTGCCCCACAGATGCAACCAGAGTCCCAAATAACTCTCTAAAAGTATTACTAAAAGTCATCTCTGCAGTGCTCCAAAACAGATGTAACTAGAGTCCCTAACAATTCTCAAAAAGTCAAACCCACTGTGCGCCACAAATGCAAACTAAGTGCCTAATAACCCTCTAAAAGTCGCATTAAAAGTGCCCCAAAACAGATGCAATAAGACTGCCTGATAGCAGTAGCTTCTAAAAGTTAGTTACGGCCACAGTGCCCGACAGATGCAAACTAAGTTCCTAATAAACCTCTAATAGTCATCCATATCAAATACAACCGGAGTGTTTAATAACCCTCTAAAATTGCAACCACAATGCCCTATAAAAGATGTAACCACAGCGCCTAAAAAACCAACCCTAAAAACCCTCTAAAAGTCATATCTGCAGTGCCTCAAAATAGGAACTAAGTGCCTAATAAATCTCTGAAAATCACATCTAAAGTGCCCCCAAACAGATGCAATAAGAGTGCCCAATAGAAGTAGCTTCTAAAAGTTAGTTACAGCCACAGTGGCCCTTGAAAAAAAATCTGTGTTTGTGTTACCCTTGAAAATGCTTTTTGACAGTTGCAACAGAGGCAACCAAAGTGAACCCATAACGGTGCCCTCTAAAGTTATACCCACAGTGCCCCATTATAGCGTAGCTCCTCTAACAGTCACAGCCATTGTGCCCAATAACAGAGGCAGTATTTTTATTTATTTGCACCAATGTCATAAAAAAACTCTTATAGCAGTCCCAGAACAGTGCCTGGTGCCGAAGACAGTGATGGTGCTACCAAAACCATGCCCTTTAAAATTCACAGACAATGACTCATATCAGAGCAGCTTCGGTGCCATATGATAATGCCTTAAGCTTTTGTCTCAGTGCCTTTATAACGGAACCCACAAAAATGTCACAGCCACGGTACCTAAATACAGGAGCTCTGCAATCCAGAAAAGGAAAGTGCTAATTTTGAGAAATTGCTGGAAATGAGAGAGATGAAGCCACAAGAGCATCTTCAGGGGCAGCAACTTAACTTAGTGGGGGAGGAGTTGGTGACGTCACAAGGTTGCGCAGGGAGGAGGAGCAGTGCCTAGGCGGGAATCAGTATTGTGAAGGTCAGAGGGAGCAAGCACCTATTTTCCCTTTTCACCCCCCTGATATGTTGCTTGTTTTTATATTGGTGTAGAAAAGAAGCTAAGAGAAGGAAAAAAGACAAGAAAAATATTTATTTGGGAGGTTTCATATATTGTTAAGGCTGAGCTAGAAGAATGCTGAATAGATGCAGAAGGAAAGTGGGGTCTAAATGCAAGTACCGAGTGGATGGGTGGAACATGATGACTATTACAGATGTACAGTACAGACCAAAAGTTTGGACACACCTTCTCATTTAAAGATTTTTCTGTATTTTCATGACTTTGAAAATTGTACATTCACACTGAAGGCATCAAAACTATGAATTAACACATGTGGAATTATATACTTAACAAAAAAGTGTGAAACAACTGAAAATATGTCTTATATTCTAGGTTCTTCAAAGTAGCCACCTTTTGCTTTGATGACTGCTTTGCACACTCTTGGCATTCTCTTGATGAGCTTCAAGAGGTAGTCACCGGAAATGGTCTTCCAACAATCTTGAAGGAGTTCCCAGAGATGCTTAGCACTTGTTGGCTCTTTTGCCTTCACTCTGCGGTCCAGCTCACCCCAAACCATCTCGATTGGGTTCAGGTCTGGTGACTGTGGAGGCCAGGTCATCTGGCGTAGCACCCCATCACTCTCCTTCTTGGTCAAATACCCCTTACACAGCCTGGAGGGGTGTTTGGGGTCATGGTCCTGTTGAAAAATAAATGATGGTCCAACTAAACGCAAACCGGATGTAATAGCATGCCGCTGCAAGATGTTGTGGTAGCCATGCTGGTTCAGTATGTCTTCAATTTTGAATAAATCCCCAACAGTATCACCAGCAAAGCACCCCCACACCATCACACCTCCTCCTCCATGCTTCACGGTGGGAACCAGGCATGTAGAGCCCATCCATTCACCTTTTCTGCGTCGCACAAAGACACGGTGGTTGGAACCAAAGATCTCAAATTTGGACTCATCAGACCAAAGCACAGATTTCCACTGGTCTAATGTCCATTCCTTGTGTTCTTTAGCCCAAACAAGTCTCTTCTGCTTGTTGCCTGTACTTAGCAGTGGTTTCCTAGCAGATATTTTACCATGAAGGCCTGCTGCACAAAGTCTCCTCTTAACAGTTGTTGTAGAGATGTGTCTGCTGCTAGAACTCTGTGTGGCATTGACCTGGTCTCTAATCTGAGCTGCTGTTAACCTGCGATTTCTGAGGCTGGTGACTCGGATAAACTTATCCTCAGAAGCAGAGGTGAATCTTGGTCTTCCTTTCCTGGGGCGGTCCTCATGTGAGCCTGTTTCTTTGTAGCGCTTGATGAGTTTTGCAACTGCACTTGGGGACACTTTCAAAGTTTGCCCAATTTTTCGGATTGACTGACCTTCGTTTCTTAAAGCAATGATGGTCACTCGATTTTCTTTACTTAGCTGTTTTTTCTTGCCATAATACAAATTCTAACAGTCTACTCAGTAGGACTATCAGCTGTGTATCCAACAGACTTCTGCACAACACAACTGATGGTCCCAACCCCATTTATACTCAAGAAATCCCACTTATTAAACCTGACAGGGCACACCTGTGAAGTGAAAACCATTTCCGGGGACTACCTCTTGAAGCTCATCAAGAGAATGCCAAGAGTGTGCAAAGCAGTCATCAAAGCAAAAGGTCGCTACTTTGAAGAACCTAGAATATAAGACATATTTTCAGTTGTTTCACACTTTTTTTGTTAAGTATATAATTCCACATGTGTTAATTCATAGTTTTGATGCCTTCAGTGTGAATGTACAATTTTCAAAGTCATGAAAATCCAGAAAAATCTTTAAATGAGAAGGTGTGTCCAAACTTTTGGTCTATACTGTATGTATGTAAATGTATCTTTCATCTGAGGTCTGGTACAATCAGGGTCCGCGGGGTCAATTGGGCACTTGCTGTATGGGAACATGTGCTTCTGGTAAACCCACAAAAATGTCTCTAGTGCTTTATTTAGAACTGAGAAGGATTAATGGGGTTTTTAGTTAATTGACGAAGAACATAATCTTTACGACTGGTACCGGTCAAGTAGATGAGTCTAGTTTTCTGTGATTTTATTTAAAGACGCTTTTTTTTTTTTACTAAAATGGAGGCATTAGCAAAAAGACGGATGGGTGGACAAAGGGGGATCTGGAGATGAGTAAAAGATTTCTATAGATGGTGTTTCATGTGCTCCAAAGAAAACTACAATATCACATATAATATATAGTGTTGAGCCACCCCCGTAGTGTTCGGGTTCGGTTCGTCGAACACCGGGATGTTCGAGGAACTGTTCGTCGAACTGTTCGTCGAACACCTTAGAACACCGTCGAACACCGTTAAAACCAATGGCAGGCAAACAAAAACACATAGAAACACATAGAAAACACCTTCAAAGGTGTCCAAAAGCTGACAAACTGCTCAGAAGACACTCTCTTTAAAAAAGCCGGCCGGCAATTCAGCAGCGGCATACACCGGTACCCGACAATTTAGACAAGAAGGAATAGAGCCTCACACATAGATTAGATAGATAGAAACATGTCAGTCACACATATAAGAAGCACAGTGACAGTGTTGCTTACTGTACTTGTCATTTAGTGTAAAGGATTTATTTAAAAAAATAATAGTGTTTTCATGCACCGTCTCTTTAAAAAAGCCGGCCGGCAATTCAGCAGCGGTACCCGACAATTTATAACAGAAAGAATAGAGCATCACACATAGATAGATATAAACATGTCAGTCACATATATAATAAGTACAGTGATAGTGTTGGTTACTGTACTTGTCATTTAGTGTAAAGGATTTATTTAAAAAAATAATAGTGTTTTCATGCACTGTCTCTTTAAAAAAGCCGGCCGGCAATTCAGCATCTGTACCCGACAATTTAGAACAGAAAGATAGAGCATCACACATAGATTAGATAGATGGAAACATGTCAGTCACATATATATGAAGTACAGTGACAGTGTTGATT
The DNA here is from genome assembly GCF_046119375.1 of Phyllobates terribilis. Taxonomy (NCBI): domain Eukaryota; kingdom Metazoa; phylum Chordata; class Amphibia; order Anura; family Dendrobatidae; genus Phyllobates; species Phyllobates terribilis. The sequence goes on from NW_027362768.1 coordinate 183,223,459, forward strand.
ACTGTACTTGTCATTTAGTGTTAAAATAAAGGATTTATTAAAAAAAAAATTGGCGTGGGGGTCCTCGTAATTTTAGTCTCTAGCGGAGGTTAAGCAGACGGCTGGGGCAGATGTTTGAAGCCTGGGAAGGGGGTAATACCCACGGAGCTTCCCAGGCTACTAATATCAGCCCCCAGCTGAATACATAGCCTTTACTAGCTATTAAAATGGGGCACCCCCCAAAAAAAATGACGTGGGGTCCCCCCTATTTTAATAGCTAGCAAAGGCTAGGCAGACAGCTGGGGGCTGATATTAATAGCCCAGGAAGGGAGCCATGAATATTGGCCCCCTCCCAGGCTAGAAACACCAGCCGTCAGTCGCCCCAGAAATGGCGCATCCATAGGATGCGCCAATTCTGGCACTTAGCCTCGCTCTTCCACGCTGCCCTGTAGCGGTGGCAGTGGGGTAATAGGGCTGGGGTTGATGTCAGCTTATAATGCCAGCTGACATCAAGCCCAGGTTAGTAATGGAGAGGAGTCTATAAGACACCCCCATTACTAACCCCATAGTCAAAGTTAAAAAAAACACAAACACCCAGAATAAAGTCCTTTAATTGAAAAAAACACACAATTCTTTATTGTTCTAAATTAAACCATACTTACCGTCACGCCCATTCCAGCTGAAGCCAACGATCTCCTGCAATAAAAGAAAAATAATAAACCAACATCATCCTTACCTTTCCATGGTTCCCACGACAGCTTCAGCTCTGCTACATCGAGATGACAGGCTGGACCGCAGCAGAACGCTGCCATCCAGCCTGTCATCCCGCAGACACTGAGAAGCGCAGGCATGCTTGCGCTCCTCAGTGTCTCTCTGTGACGGCATAAAGATGAGCCGAGGTCATGTCCAATGAACTCAGCTCACCTCATGCACGTCACTGACAGCGTGGGAAAATTCTCACGCTGAAGCGCTGAGTGCAGGAGAATTTTCCCACGCTGTCAGTGACGTGCATGAGGCTGATATTTAAATTTGGCGCACAAATCGGTGATTGGTCGCGGGCAGCGTCCGCGACCAATCAGCACGGTAGTGTTTAACTTTGGCGGCAAGATCAGTGATTGGTCGCGCGCCAAGACCGCGACCAATCACCGATTTGGGCGCCACATTTAAATATCGGCCGCGACCAATCAGCACAGCGTTGTTTAAATGTGGATCCAAGATCGGTGATTGGTCGCGGCCGATATTTAAATGTGGCGCCCAAATCGGTGATTGGTCGCGGTCTTGGCGCGCGACCAATCACTGATCTTGCCGCCAAAGTTAAACACTACCGTGCTGATTGGTCGCGGACGCTGCCCGCGACCAATCACCGATTTGTGCGCCAAATTTAAATATCCGACCAATCAGCACAGTAGTGTTTAACTTTGGCGGCAAGATCAGTGATTGGTCGCGGTCAAGACGGCGACCAATCACCGATTTGTGCCGCACATTTAAATAGCGGCCGCGACCAATTGGATGTCAGCGCCGCTCCCCGGTCCTCCCTTCACGCCCTAGCCGCATGGATGTCAGAGGCGCTGCCTGTGCGGATACTTCCGCTGCGAGAACCCGGGACATGAGCTGGCGCTCGCAGCAGAAGTATCCCGACCCGCATCGCCGCTCCCCGGTCCTCCCTTCACACCCTAGCCGCTGATGTCCCCACAGTATCCGCATGGTGTTACAAAGGTCCGGACATTTGTGTTAAAAATCGCTGATTGGTCGCTGGCGCTGCCCGCGACCAATCACCGATTTGGGCGCCAAATTTAAATATCAGCCGCGACCAATCACCGATTTGGGCGCCAAATTTAAATATCCTCCGCGACCAATCACCGATCTTGGCTCCACATTTAAACACCGCTGTACTGATTGGTCGCGGACGCTATTTAAATGTGGCGCCAAAATCGGTGATTGGTCGCGCCCAGCGTCGGCGACCAATCAGCACAGCGGTGTTTAAATGTGGAGCCAAGATTGGTAATTGGTTGCGGCCGATATTTAAATTTGGCGCCCAAATCGGTGATTGGTCGCGGGCAACGCCAGCGACCAATCAGCGATTTTTAACACAAATGTCCGGATCTTTGTAACACCATGCGGATACTGTGGGGACATCAGCGGCTAGGGTGTCAAGGGAGGACCGGGGAGCGGCGCTGCGGGTCGGGATACTTCTGCTGCGAGCAGTCGCTCATCTCCCGGCTTCTCGCAACGGAAGTATCCGACCAGGCAGCGGTGCTCCCCGATCCTCACCAATACGATTAGCTGATTGGTCGCGCTCTCCGCACGCGACCAATCAGTGATCTTGGCGCTAAAGTTAAACACCGCTCTGCTGATTGGTCGCGGACGCTGCCCGCGACCAATCACCGATTTGGGCGCCACATTTAAATAGCGGCCGCGACCAATCAGCGAGCTTGGCGCCAAATTTAAACAACGCTCTGCTGATTGGTCGCGGACGCCAGACGCGTCCAATCAGTGAGATTGGCGCCAAATTTAAACAACGCTCTGCTGATTGGTCGCGGACTCCAGCCGCGACCAATCAGCGAGATTGGCGCCAAATTTAAACCCCGCTCTGCTAATTGGACGCGGATGCCGGCCGCGACTAATCAGCATTATTGGCGCCAAATTTAAACACCGCTCTGCTGATTGATCGCGGTCGCCGTCCGCGACCAATCAGTAGTATTGGCGCCAAATTTAAACCCTGCTCGGCTGATTGGTCACAATTGCCTTCCGCGACCAATCAGCGATTTTGACGCCAAATTTAAACACCGCTCTGCTGATTGGTCGCGGCCGGCGATTGCGACCAATCAGCATTATTGGCGCCAAATTTAAACCCCGCTCTGCTGATTGGTCGTGACCGCCGGCCGCGACTAATCAACATTGTTGCCACCAAATTTAAACACCGCTCTGCTGAATGGTCGAGGTCGTGACCAATCACCATTATTGGCGCCAAATTTAAACACCGCTTTGCTGATTGGTCGCGACCACAACCTATCAGCATTATTGGCGCAAAATTTAAACCCCGCTCTGCTGATTAGTCACGACCGCCGGCCGCGACTAATCAACATTGTTGTCGCCAAATTTAAACACCGCTCTGCTGAATGGTCGAGGTCGTGACCAATCACCATTATTGGCGCCAAATTTAAACACCGCTTTGCTGATTGGTCGCGACCACAACCTATCAGCATTATTGGCGCAAAATTTAAACCCCGCTCTGCTGATTAGTCGCGACCGCCGGCCGTGACCAATCAGTGATATAGTCGCCAAATTTCAACACCGCTTTGCTGATTGGTCGCGGTTGCTGGCCGCGACCAGTCAGCGATTTTGGCGCCAAATTTAAACACCGCTCTGCTGATTGCGCCGGGTCTGCCGCATACATATTCTAGAATACCCGATGCGTTAGAATCGGGCCACCATCTAGTTTCATGAAATAATTTAAAAAAAAATTGACGTGGGGCTTCGCACTATATTTGTGTCCAGCCAGGTACAGCAGGCAGGAACGGGCTGCCCCCAACCACCAGCTGCTTATTTGTACCTGGTCGGACACAACAATATAGGGAAGCCCTTTTTTTCTTAATTATTTCATGAATTTCATGAAATAATAAAAAAAAAAAATACGTGGGGCTTCGCCCTATTTTTGTGTCCAGCCAGGTACAACTAGGCAGCTGGGGGCTGGAATCTGCAGCGCAGGGAGGCCCAAGCTTTCTGGGTCCCCCCAGCTGCAAATTGCAGTCCGCAGCCACCCCGGAAAATGGCGCGTTCATAGAAGCGCCATCTTCTGGCGCTGTACCCAACTCATCCAGGGCCCTGGTGCGGTGGCTCACTGGGTAATAAAGGGGTTAGGGCCAGCTTGGCATTATCAGCTGGCCCTAAGCCCGAAATTCATGGGGTCACGCCAATATTAGACATGACCACCATGAATTTCTAGTAAAGTATTTAAAAAAAACACAACACCCAGAAAAAAGTCCTTTAATTGAAATAAACACACAATTCTTTATTGTTCTAAATTAAACTATACTTACCATCACGCCCATTCCAGCTGAAGCCAACGATCTCCTGCAATAAAAGTAAAATAATAAAGCAACCTCATCCTTACCTTTCCATGGTTCCCACGACAGCTTCAGCTCTGCTACATCGAGATGACAGGCTGGACCGCAGCAGAACGCTGCCATCCAGCCTGTCATCCCGCAGACACTGAGAAGCACAGGCATGCTTGCGCTCCTCAGTGTCTCGCTGTGACGGCATAAAGATGAGCCGACAATGAACTCGGCTCACCTCATGCACGTCACTGACAGCGTGGGAGAATTCTCCTGCACTCAGCGCTTCAGCGTGAGAATTTTCCCACGCTGTCAGTGACGTGCATGAGGTGAGCCGAGTTCATTGGACATGAATGAGCTCACCTCATCCACGTCACTGACAGCGTGGGAAAATTCTCACGCTGAAGCGCTGAGTGCAGGAGAATTCTCCCACGCTGTCAGTGACGTACATGAGGTCAGCTGAGTTCAATGGACATGAATGAGCTCACCTCATGCACGTCACTGACAGCGTGGGAAAATTCTCCTGCACTCAGCGCTTCAGCGTGAGAATTTTCCCACGCTGTCAGTGACGTGCATGAGGTGAGCCGAGTTCATTGGACATGAATGAGCTCACCTCATCCACGTCACTGACAGCGTGGGAAAATTCTCACGCTGAAGCGCTGAGTGCAGGAGAATTCTCCCATGCTGTCAGTGACGTACATGAGGTCAGCTGAGTTCAATGGACATGAATGAGCTCACCTCATGCACGTCACTGACAGCGTGGGAAAATTCTCCTGCACTCAGCGCTTCAGCGTGAGAATTTTCCCACGCTGTCAGTGACGTGGATGAGGTGAGCTCATTCATGTCCAATGAACTCGGCTCACCTCATGCACGTCACAGACAGCGTGGGAAAATTCTCACGCTGAAGCGCTGAGTGCAGGAGAATTCTCCCACGCTGTCAGTGACGTGCATGAGGTGAGCCGAGTTCATTGTCGGCTCATCTTTATGCCGTCACAGCGAGACACTGAGGAGCGCAAGCATGCCTGCGCTTCTCAGTGTCTGCGGGATGACAGGCTGGATGGCAGCGTTCTGCTGCGGTCCAGCCTGTCATCTCAATGTAGCAGAGCTGAAGCTGTCCTGGGAACCATGGAAAGGTAAGGATGAGGTTGCTTTATTATTTTACTTTTATTGCAGGAGATCGTTGGCTTCAGCTGGAATGGGCGTGATGGTAAGTATGGTTTAATTTAGAACAATAAAGGATTGTGTCTTTATTTCAATTAAAGGACTTTATTCTGGGTGTTTGTGTTTTCTTTTAACTTTGACTATGGGGTTAGTAATGGGGGTGTCTTATAGACGCCTCTCCATTACTAACCTGGGCTTGATGTCAGCTGGCATTATAAGCTGACATCAACCCCAGCCCTATTACCCCACTGCCACCGCTACAGGGCAGTGGGAAGAGCGAGGCTAAGTGCCAGAATTGGCGCATCCTATGGATGCGCCATTTCTGGGGCGGCTGACGGCTGGTGTTTCTAGCCTGGGAGGGGGCCAATATTCATGGCACCCTTCCTGGGCTATTAATATCAGCCCCCAGCTGTCTGCCTAGCCTTTGCTAGCTATTAAAATAGGGGGGACCCCACGTCATTTTTTTGGGGGGGTCCCCCATTTTAATAGCTAGTAAAGGCTAGGTATTCCGCTGGGGGCTGATATTAGTAGCCTGGGAAGCTCCGTGGGTATTACCCCCTTCCCAGGCTTCAAACATCTGCCCCAGCCGTCTGCTTAACCTCCGCTAGAGCCTAAAATTACAGGGAACCCCATGCCAATTTTTTTTTAAATAAATCCTTTATTTTAACACTAAATGACAAGTACAGTAATCAACACTGTCACTGTACTTCTTATATATGTGACTGACATGTTTCTATCTATCTAATCTATGTGTGATGCTCTATTCTTTCTGTTATAAATTGTCGGGTACCGCTGCTGAATTGCCGGCCGGCTTTTTTAAAGAGACGGTGCATGAAAACACTATTATATTTTTTAATAAATCCTTTACACTAAATGACAAGTACAGTAAGCAACACTGTCACTGTACTTCATATATATGTGGCTGACATGTTTCTATCTATCTAATCTATGTGTGAAGCTCTATTCTTTCAGTTCTAAATTGACGGGTACCGGTGTATGCCGCTGCTGAATTGCCGGCTTTTCATGTTTCACTGTGAGCACTGTTCCCATCGATTTGGGCAATCACTGTAATGCCACAACCACCATGGCTGTGGCATTACAGTGAGAGGCAGACAATCCCTGCATGATTGGTGCTCTAAATAGCGCCAGACATGCAGGACACGCTTTTGGTGCACGAACAGTTATCGAACATAACCTCGAACAGCCGAATTTTTTGCAAATCGGGTTCGTCGAACAACTCGAACACCGCCCAAAACAGCTCGAATTTGAGATTGGCGAACAGTTCTAGTCGAACACCGCTCATCTCTAATAATATATTAACCCCCTCCTACAAGCTTATGTTTGGTCTTATGGATAAGTACATTTTCTTTTTGTTAATGTGTCATTTTGTAATAAAATGAAGATGAGGGAGGTAAAGAACTGTGGAATTTTCACAGAAAAGGTAATTCCTTATTGGCAATCCTGTGAATAAAAGTCTTTATTTTGCTTATATGGAAACAACGCATTTCGAAGCTGGCCCGGCTTTGTATCCTACCTGATGAAGAAACTGGTCTAATTTTGAAATGAGTTGTTTCCATCCAAGTAAGGTAAAGAGTTCTATTCACCGGATTGCATCTAACGAATTACCTCTTCCTTTAATTTGCAGTTCCACCTTATAGGTTTTTTGATTTACTTCCCTTATCTTCATTTCCCCAAGGTTTTGTCAGACTCGGACCTGACAACAGCAAACACCAACATGTTATCACTGCAGAAGTTGTTGTGCATTGGTGAGCAGGTATTTGACCTATGATACTCGTTGTGTTTTTTTGGGAGTGATGCCTGATATGCATGAGTTTTTCTTATTTCTTATTAATTTGTTTTTAATAAAAGAGCTGTAGTTTTGTTTTTAAATGATACAATTATTGGTTCCTATAACTCATTGATAAACTTTTATTAATTTTTTTGTGAAAGAAAGTAAGAAAAAAAAGCAATTCTACCATCGTACTGCTTTGCTTTATTGTTTAATATAATTTATTATATGATGTGAGTAATCAGAGCACTGGCCTCGATTTTTACTTTCTTCCTCGCGCTTAGTCCAGTATATGGCTTACCTCTCCTCTGTCCCAAAACATGGAAGAGATAATCACAAATTGCCAAAGGGAGCAAAAGTCAGCACTCAATAACTGACCAGATATTTCCTCTCCTTATTAGTTGCCCCCATGGCTCTCCTCAGTCCGTAGCATGGCTCTCCTCTCCTCAGTCCGTAGCATGGCTCTCCTCTCCTCAGTCCGTAGCATGGCTCTCCTCTCCTCAGTCCCTACCATGGCTCTCCTCTCCTCAGTCCCTAGCATGGCTCTCCTCTCCTCAGTCCCTACCATGGCTCTCCTCTCCTCAGTCCCTAGCATGGCTCTCCTCTCCTCAGTCCCTAGCATGACTCTCCTCCCATCAGTCCCTAGCATAGCTCTCCTCTCATCAGTCACCAGCATGGCTCTTTTCTCCTCAGTAACTAGCATGGCTCTCCTCTCCTCAGTTCCTAACATGGCACGCAAGTCCTGTACCATGCGGAATCTAGGTGGTTGACCCTTTAGTGTTTTCTTCTTCACTGGAAACAATGGGATATTGCACAGTGATTTGGTGGGGATGACTGCTCCATTCCTGAGGTAGATTTTGAGTTGCTGTACGATAGCAGCAGATTGTGGAATGGAGAGCGGGTACTGAGGTTTCTGTGGTAACAGGGCTCCTGGCTTATGTTTTACTTCCACCGACTAGACTAGGAGTCTTCCGATGTCTTCTGGGCCTTGTGCCCATAGGGTGTCCAGGACTTGTGTCATCCAGGCTGCATCTATGGATGGTATGGTTTCAGAGGAGTACAAAGGCCATATACTTCAGCTGAATGTTCCTGCGATAGTGGAGTAGTCAGAGTCACGGTTCCATCTTCATGAAATCGGATATTGGCCTGGATTTTGCCAGGAGGTCTGATCCCGGTAGGTTTACTGGGCAGGTTGTGGAAACAACCATCTGAGGTGTGTACCATGTGGCTCCATCCACCCCCACACAAAGCACAACTTTGTCTGTGAGACAATCTGGGTCTGGTAAGTTGATATCCCTTATTATACTTCTGGCTGCACCGATATCCACTAGGAAACTGAGGGGTTTGTCGTTGACCTATATCTGGATGGTAGGAGTTGGTCCACTTGGTTGTCTCGTGGAGTGTAGGAGTTTGAGTGGTTCTGGTGCTTGTGGTGGATCTGGCTTGTCTATGTCCTATTACGGAGAAGGACTTGTTGATGCATTAGGGAGTGGCCACGGTGCTAGAGGGCTGACCTGGAGTTCCTCTGAAGTTCCTCTTCAAGTGTCCCACCTTCCCGCATTTATAGCAGGTTACTCTGTGTCTCTGTGCATCCATGTTCCACAGAGGAACTTGTGACACTAGGAGATTTGTGCGATGGGTCTTGGGTTTTTGGTTCATATCTACACGTCTTGCCACTTGGAAGAGAATATCCGCATCTAGTCTTCGATATTCAGGTCTTATAGTCTGTAGCTGTTTCCGTACAGGCTCACGGAGACCTTGAACGAAGGCTTGTATCCATATTTGCTAATGGGATTTCTCTTGGTTATCGAATCCAAGATCTTAAAAACATCTGGTTCAATCAGTGAAAGAATTTCTCCACAGTCTCCCCTTTTTCCTGCATGATCTCCTGCACAGAAGTGGCCTGTTCTACCAGGTGGTCCTTAGCCCAGGAGTAAAGTTTAATGAGGAAGCCCACTCCTGACTCAAATGTTCTATGCCAGACTGGAGTCCCATCACCGGCCAGAAAGAATCTCCCGCTTTAATCTCAGTGAGTCTGATTAGATACACCCATGAGGCAGAATGTGTCTTCTGTATCTGACTCATTTTCCTGTAGAAGGGCATGGGGTGCTTGTCCAGATCTGGTAAATTGTTCACAAGAGTAGCAGCCTCCAGGGGCTTCCAGGTGACGTATCGTGTGTTTTGTGTTTGGTTAGGGGCATCCCGGTTGCTAGTTCCCGGTGTTTCTAACCACCGAGGTGCCAGGGTGATGCGTGGTGTTGTTACTGGTGTCATTGTTGCCGGTATGCTAATTTCCCGGGTGATGGAAAGAAGCGTGTGATGTGGCATCGATATGAATTGATGGTCCGTGTTCTCCATGTTCTCTCGCCAGTGTGTCATCCTTCTCATCTTCATCTTCACCATTGGTATAGATTCCGGTAACCACCGGAGCTAGGACGGCCGCTTGGATGGAAGTGCCCTGAGCTAAGATGGCCATTGGGGCGGGTTTTGCCTGCGTTGAGATGGCTACCAGAGGGGAGGTGGCCTGAGTTAATATGGTCGCCAAAGTGTTAGGCGTGCCATCTTCGTTGATGACCGGGTACAGGGGAGTAGGTCTGTGTGGGCATGGTGCTCCGCAGAAGGAGCAAGTGTCACGCCAGTCTGGGTTTTGTGTTTGACACATCTTACATGCCCAGCCTTCAGGTGATAAGTTATCTGGTGGAGGATGTGTTGTGTGCATGTGTGTCAAAGCGGGCGCCGTGGCTTCCGCCAGTGCCATTTTGTCGGGTGGTGGCTTGTACATGTATTCACCGGTCGCAGAGTCACATATTTCAATCCACATTTGTCTTTTTACTTCATTTGCCGTTCTATACCATATCTCAGAATCCCGTAAGACTTTGGGGTCCCGTAGGAACCGTTTCTTGCTTGTCAACACATTTTTCCATTCTTCATCATCTAGTCTTCCTCCACGGGTAAGAGATCCCCCAAATTTCAGAGGACTCTTGCATTTTTCGCATACTTTTTCCCCTCTCTTTCTGCTACTAGATCCTGTGTCATAACTTGGCTAGGCCTAGACTGATTGGTGCCCATATTATAAGTTAAATCCTAATCTTTACACGTCCCTTCTTGCTCTGCGCCTACACCTTATTTTGGGTCATATAAACATATTTTGGGTCATGTAAACGATTTTTGATTACTTTCTCCACAGTGTCCCTTCCGAATGCTTTATAGTTATCTGGGCGTGAATCTTTAGTTTGAATACTTTCAGTTTTGGATACTTAGCAGAGAATGAGTTATAATCTGTCTCTTCCCTTTCACTACTAGTTATCCACCAGTCTTTAGCTAAAATAGTGAGTTCTAAACCTAGTTTGCACAGCGGACACGTCATCAGGCAGGGAGACGAAGCAATCACTACAATCAATTATCCTTCCACCCCTGAAACTGGGACACAGACCTTAGTTAGGCAGTTTTGGTGGGAAACTTAAACTCATCAGCAGTATTATGAGGCTGGAACCTGATTGATTGGGAGTATCTCTACTTAAACCGTTTCCCTGTCTCTCCCAGTTAGCGAAGACAACATTCACTTGTACAGACAAATAAAGCAGACAATTAAGGAAACTGTTATAACCGGATTCAAGCTATGACTTGTCAGTTTCGGTCAACTATCTCAGCGTCTGACAGCAAACTCTCTCTATCCCTGCACCAAGACATAGGAGAGTGCGAGGCAAGATAAATTATTTTCTTACCTTATGCGGAGCTGCAGTCTCCCCCTCGTGTGTGGTTCATCGTGGGAGTAGAGGTTTTTGCTCGGCTGTCGTCATCTTTACGTCTTCTCTTAGCCCCACATTGGGCGCCAAAATGTTTTGGGGGCACACTCTAAGGGTATGCAATCCTCTTAATCGTCTGCTGCTGAATCTGAGATCAAATAGAGGTGCGTGCACGCACGGAGAATAAACACACGACTGTCAGGGAATCAAAAGCAGAACTCTCTCTTATTAAGGAAGTAACACATGCTTATATTCAACTCCTGGCAAAAATTATGGAGTCACCGGGCTCGGAGGATGTTCATTCAGTTGTTTAATGTTGTTGAAAAAAAGCAGATCACAGACATGGCACAAAACTAAAGTCATTTCAAATGGCAACTTTAGGGCTTTAAGAAACACTAAAAGAAATCAAGATAAAAATGTGGTACTCAGTAAGGGTAATTTTTTTCAGACCAAGCAGAGGGAAAAAATTATGGAATCACTCAATTCTGAGGAAAAAATTATGGAATCAGGAAAAACAAACACACAAAAGAACACTCCAATACATCACTAGCATTTTGTTGCACCACCTCTGGCTTTAATAACAGCTTGCAGTCTCTGAGGCATGGACTTAATGAGTGACAAACAGTACTCTTCATCAATTTGGCTCCAACTTTCTCTGATTGCTGTTGCCAGATCAGCTTTGCAGGTTGGAGCCTTGTCATGGACCATTTTCTTCAACTTCCACCAAAGATTTTCAATTGGACTGAGATCCGGACTATTTGCAGGCCATGACATTGACCTTATGTATCTTCTTTCAAGGAATGTTTTCACAGTTTTTGCTCTATGGCAGGATGCATTATCATCTTGAAAAATGATGTCATCATCCCCAAACATCCTTTCAATTGATGGGATAAGAAAACTGTCCAAAAAAATCAATGTAAACTTGGTCATTTATTGAAGATGTAATGACAGCCATCTCCCCAGTGCCTTTACCTGACATGCAGCCCCATATCATCAATGACTGTGGAAATTTGCATGTTCTCTTCATGCAGTCATCTTTATAAATCTCATTGGAACGGCACCAAACAAAAGTTCCAGCATCATCACCTTGCCCAATGCAGATTCGCGATTCATCACTGAATATGACTTTTATCCATTCATCCACAGTCCACGATTGCTTTTCCTTAGCCCATTGTAACCTTGTTTTTTTTCTGTTTAGGTGTTAATGATGGCTTTTGTTTAGCTTTTCTGTTTGTAAATCCCATTTCCTATAGGAGGTTTCTTACAGTTCAGTCACAGACATTGACTCCAGTTTCCTCCCATTCGTGCCTAATTTGTTTTTTTGTGCATTTCCTGTTTTGGAGACATATTGCTTTAAGTTTCCGGTCTTGACGCTTTGATGTCTTCCTTGGTCTACCAGTATGTTTGCCTTTAACAACCTTCCCATGTTGTTTGTATTTGGTCCAGATTTTAGACACAGCTGACTGAACAACCAACATCTTTTGCAACATTGCGTGATGATTTACCTTCTTTTAAGAGTTTGATAATCCTCTCCTTTGTTTCAATTGACATCTCTCCTGTTGGAGCCATGATTCATGTCAGTTCAATTGGTGCAACAGCTCTCAAGGTGTGATCACTCCTTTTTAGATGCAGACTAACGAGCAGATCTAATTTGATGCAGGTGTTAGTTTTGGAAATGAAAATTTACAGGGTGATTCCATAATTTTTTCCCTCTGCTTGGTCTGAAAAAAAAATTACCCTTACTGAGTACCACATTTTTTTTATCATGATTTCTTTTAGTGTTTCTTAAAGCCATAAAGTTGCCATTTGAAATGACTTTAGTTTTGTGCTATGTCTGTGATCTGCTTTTTTTTCAACAACATTAAACAACTGAATGAACATCCTCCGAGCCCAGTGATTCCATAATTTTTGCCAGGGGTTGTAGCCAGTCTCTTGGAAGTGTGTATCTTTATTCAATAGGTTCAAGCTGCAGTTATTGCCTTTTATGATTCTGTTATCTGTAGCTGTGGAATAGCCTTTATCAAAAGAAGAAGTCCATAAAAGTCTTATGATCTGTAAATATAGCATAGGTGCGTTCCAGGATGCTCACACCATTTTGGATATCTTTATTGATTACTGATATCCTTAACACTAGCATGGCTCTCCTCTCCTCATTTCCTGACATGGCTCTCCTCCGTCCCTAGCATGGCTCACCTCTCCTCAATCACTTTCATGATTCTCCTCTCCTCAGTTACTAACATGACTCTCCTCTCCTCAGTCCTTAGAATGGCTGTCCTCTCCTCAGTCACCAGCATGGGTCTTCTCTGGTCAGTAACTAGCATGGCTCTACTCAGTTTCTAGCATGGCTCCTTTCTCATCAGTCCCTAGCATGGCAAGCCTCTCCTCAGTCCCTAGCATAGGTCTCCTCTCTTCAGTTCCTAGCATGGCTCTTCTCTCCTCAGTCCCTAGCATGACTCTCCTCTCCTCAATCTCTATCATGACTCTCCTCTTTTCAGTCACCAGCATGGCTCCCCTCTCCTCAGTCACAAGCATAGCTCTCCTCTCTTCAGACCTAGCATGGCCCTCCTCTCCTCAGTCACTAGAATGGCTCTCATCTCGTCAGTCACTAGCATGGCTCCCCTCTCCTCAGTCACTAGCATAGCTCTCCTCTCTTCAGACCTAGCATGGCTCTCCTTTCCTCAGTCACTAGTATGGCTCTCCTCAATACCTAGCATGGCTGTCTTCTCCTCAGTACCTAGCATGGGTGTTCTTTCCAGAGTCGCCAGCATGGCACTCCTCTGCTCAGTCACAAGCATGGCTATTCTCTCCTCATTCGCTAGCATTGCTGTCTTCTCCTCAGTCCCCAGCCTGGCTCTCCTCTCCTCAGTTCCTAGTATGGCTCTCCTCTCCTCAGTCCTTAGCATGGCTCTCCTTCCCTCAGTCCCTAGCATGGCTCTCCCCTGCTTAGTTGCCAGCATGGCTTTCCTCTCCTCAGTTCCTAGTATGGCTCTCCTCTCCTCAGTCCTTAGCATGGCTCTCCTTCCCTCAGTCCCCAGCATGGCTCTCCTCTCCTCAGTTCCTAGTATGGCTCTCCTCTCCTCAGTCTTTAGCATGGCTCTGCTTCCCTCAGTCCCTAGCATGGCTCTCCCCTGCTTAGTCTCCAGCATGGCTCTCCTCTCCTCAGTTCCTAGTATGGCTCTACTCTCCTCAATCTTCAGCATGGCTCTCCTTCCCTCAGTCCCTAGCATGGCTCTCCTCTCCTCAGTTCCTAGTATGGCTCTCCTCTCTTCAGTCACCAGCATGGCTCTCCTCTCCTCAGTTCCTAGTATGGCTCTCCTCTCCTCAGTTCCTAGTATGGCTCTCCTCTCCTCAGTTCCTAGTATGGCTCTCCTCTCCTCAGTTCCTAGTATGGCTCTCCTCTCCTCAGTCTCTAGCATTGCTCTCCTCTCTTCAGTCACCAGCATGGCTCTCCTCAGTTTCTAGTATGGCTCTTCTCTCCTCAGTACCTAGCACATTATTTATCCTATATACAGCTTAGATAACTTGTTTTCCCACAAATAATGGCTATTTAATCTCCATGCATTGGTAAGTTGTGCAGCAGATTATGATTTGGGTGAGCAATGCACCATGATATCTGCTGATCTGCCGCCCAAGGCTTGATATCCCCCTTCCTTCAGTAAGAAGAACCTTGCTCCCCTTCTTTGTTTGCAGGCAGGGAATGGATCAGGAATTAGATCTATACTACTCTGTACCCATAATGGATAATAAGAACACTACAAAATCATATTGTGAAATTTTCAACATCTCCGCATTCGGCTCTTACATCTATAGTAGTAAAAATCTTCAAAACTGTCTAAAAGCTGTGAAATATTATTTATGAGGGGATTTAATCATAATAATAATGACCGCATTATGAAACATTGGCCTTAATGGCTTCTAGCACAAAGACCCTGCTTTCACATGTATTGTGATGACTCCTGCCCTGCATTTATTTCTGGGAGCCAGTGTGAATTCGAGCACTTCCACTGTGTTGTTTGAGCCTTGAAGACATTTTTCATTTCTTGGAGAATAATATGAATCTACGAAACCCATTTATAAGGAAGTGAAAAGTGTGTTTTATTTTTATTTGTTTTTCATCAATGACAACCGGTGCCAACAATAGCCGACTTCGTTTTGCCTTAAAAATTCTCTCACTTAGAATAATCCCTTTCAATTAGAGCATTATAAGTTATGAAGCCGAAATAGAGAATAGGGGCGTAATGAGAAAAGGTTGGGCCCCATTATAAAATTTGATTGGGCCCCTTTAACTTCTAAACTCAAAGCAAAACCACAAAAAAAAGAATTAAAAATTCCCCCAAGATTCAGGAAAAAAACCCTGAAAAAAACACTCTTGCCTTGTTTGTTTTTCCCTTTAACCTCTACCATGAACATTTATCAACTGTATATGAAAGTAAAAGCGCATATGTCATCTTAGGTGCCTGTTCAGACTAAACTGTCCTATGTGTATGTGTATTCTGTATTTTAACCAGTTTTCCCCTCTGTAGGCTTTATCTGTAATTTTCAGTTGTCTCTGAGCTGGTAGGTGTAGACTAGATGTTATTATGATGTCTACAATACACAGCACACACAGACATGAAGGATTCCAGCTCTCCTCCTCTATGTAGCACAGGTTCAAAAGCAACAGCAGCACGGAAGAAATTATACATCAGTACTGAGCAGTGTAACTGCGAATCCAACATTTGACTGAGATAAAATGCTTACTAGAAAGCAGCAGCATGGAGGACATTATACATCAGCACTGAGCAGTGTAACTGCGAATCCAACATTTGACTGAGATAAAATGCTTACTAGAAAGCAGCAGCATGGAGGACATTTTACAACCATACAACAACCCATTTGGATCACAAACATCATGATTAGAGGTTCAAAAGTGGGAACAATGCCCCTTCTGTCCCCCAAAAACAACTCCATATACATGTCATAATTTATAACAAAGAGAAAAATGGAGCCTTCAATAGCTTAGAATGATTATTCAAATTTTATTGCATATAAAGATTAAAATCAGTAACAAAAAACACCCATATAACATTTATGCACAAAAATGTGATCAACACAGACCTCAAGCTGTGAGTAGCCAGTGGCGCCAATTACAATGTGGTATCATGAATAGTGATTATGCCAAACCCTGAGCCAAAGGGAAGGTATAGTACCTAGTACATCTTGGTAGTTATCAATAGGCTCAAGGGAGAATACATATTAAATAATTGGACTCATGAACATACCCAGCAGTTGGAGATGGACGCCAATGGGACTGTCAGCCTGGTGAGAAGATTCCCCACGTCCCCTACGCACGTTTCGCTTGTATAAATGACCGCTTCATCATGGGGGAATATGCACCTATACCTTCCAGGACCTTCTTATACCATGTGATGAGTCACATGGTGTAGCCTCAGCCAATGGGTGATGGTTCTAACGGTGCGCCCACTCATCCGAGCTACCGCCCCCCCCACAGGCGTCACGCACCGTGCGCATGCGCGGGAGCCGAGACGCATCACAGGGCTCCCGGTCATGTGCATAGCCCTGTGCGACACCGCAAGGGACACAGCGCCGGACAAGAGGTGGGCGCATGCGCACCGCATCACAGATGCCACAGGTGGGCAAGGGCATCCACATAAATCCCACCCCTAAGAACAAATATAGCAAATAGATGTGCAAATACATGGTATAAGAAGGTCCTGGAAGGTATAGGTGCATATTCCACCATGATGAAGCGGTCATTTATACAAGCGAAACGTGCATAGGGGACGTGGGGAATCTTCTCACCAGGCTGACGGTCCCATTGGCATCCATCTCCAACTGCTGGGTATGTTCATGAGTCCAATTATTTAATATGCATTCTCCCTTGAGCCTATTGATAACTACCAAGATGCACTAGGTACTATACCTTCCCTTTGGCTCAGGGTTTAACTTATGGACTCATTAGATACTATCAGTATTTACTAGGTATAGGAATGCCCTTGTGGCATAATCACTATTCATGATACCACATTGTAATTGGCGCTACTGGCTACTCACAGCTTGAGGTCTGTGTTGATCACATTTTTGTGCATAAATGTTATATGGGTGTTTTTTGTTACTGATTTTAATCTTTATATGCAATAAAATTTGAATAATCGTTCTAAGCTATTGAAGGCTCCATTTTTCTCTTTGTTATAAAACATACTGAGCAAATATAGCTGTAAGTCCAATCTTTGACTCAGATAAAATACTTACTATAAAGAAGCAGCATTGAAGACATTATACATTGGTACTGAGCAGTGTAGCTGTGAATCCAACATTTGACAGAGATAAAATACTTACTAGAAAGCAGCAGTATTGAAGACATTATACATCAGTACTGAGCAGTGTAGCTGTGAATCCAACATAGCACTGAGATAAAATACTTACTATAAAGCAGCAGCATTGAAGACATTATGCATCGGTACTGAGCAGCGTAACTGTGAATCCAACATTGGGCTGATATAAAATACTTACTAGAAAGCAGCAGCGTCGAGGACATTTTACAACAGTACTGAGCAGTGTAACTGTGAATCCAACATAGGGCTGAGATAAAACAGTAACTAGAAAGCAACAGCATGGAGGGCATTATACATCAGTACTGCAGCTTTCAGTATTTTATCAGATGTTCACTCATACATTCAGGATGCAATCAGCAGGGTGGGTTGGTAATGTATTTTTAACAAGAGAAGAGCCAATAAACTGTAAGAGTATATTGGATACTTTGAGATAAAATTGATTTAACTGGAATATGGATTTAATTACCGGTTACCTTTCTTATCAGTTTTCTTATGTTCAATTTTAGGTTCGCCGACTCTTAGAGGTTTTTGGGAGAAGTTGTATTTGTTTATGAATGTGTACAAAAGACTGTCAAAAGTTAATTAGTGTGTTAGACAAAATGTATGGTAAAATAAAAAGTATAAATGGCAATAGTTGGGGTAATGTACAAGAAAATAACAACCCATACCAGGGTTAAAAATGTGGAGCCATTAGCAACAGCCTAAGCACCACCATCACCACAAGCATCAGCCACACGGGGATAATTAAGTTCAAAGAGCAGGGCACCATTGGCCTCCTTTGCCTCCAGCAACCATATTAGTTGGTAGGAAGTGGAGGGTGTCATGGAATATATGGCACATCACTCATCTCAGTCACAGCAAGATCATGTTACCTCTGATAGTAACACCATCAGTTTGAGCTAGAGTTCGGCACAGAATGGTATCTGTCTGATCACAATTATTTTGAGAAAAAAATTGTTTAACCTGGTGAATTCAAATTTCAAAAGATTTAATTATCTTTAAAAGTTAAGACTTAGTCAAGAGAAGAATATGCCCCATTATCTAAAATGACTAAATTTACATAAAGGCAAAATGAGACCATATCTCAAGATTCAGAAAAACAGTTAAAAAAGTACATATTCATGGAAAGTGACAGGTTGTCTTTAAAAGTATCCACTTGGCTTCACAGCATCTTTGGAGTTTGTACTCGGATGGGATTGATTGAGTTCGGATACCACTAAATCTGCCTAATACTGCACTAACTGTGATCTACTGCCGCAATTTGCTAGTAAAGTGTTATTATTAGTTGCATAAATATTTTGCTGGTGAATTACAGGCTTCATTCTTCTATAATTACATGCTATGTGTTGGTGATTATAATTTTTTTTGAAAAAGCAATATTCTTTGGAAGGATTTGTTAGCATGAAAGACAAAACACAATTAAACTACAATGAAAACACAATGTAATTTAAAGCAATTTTAGTCTCTTGCAAGAATACTTAATATTTTACTTGGCTCCTACA
This sequence comes from Phyllobates terribilis, assembly GCF_046119375.1. Classification (NCBI taxonomy): domain Eukaryota; kingdom Metazoa; phylum Chordata; class Amphibia; order Anura; family Dendrobatidae; genus Phyllobates; species Phyllobates terribilis. Next base: position 183,242,026 of record NW_027362768.1, read on the forward strand.
CCCTAAGTCTAACATTTTTGCTGATGCTCTCTGAAGTATGCTCTGGTGAGAGATTAAGAAACTAATGGAGAAAATAACCATAGAAACTAAACGGGGTCAGGTAGAAGACAGCAACTTTGACAGCATAAGAAAGGAGCAGTCAAGAAATAAGGAGTAGACTTGTTGGACATAGATCCACTCGTGTGTTACTCACCTGTCCTGGCTCCAGCACTGTGCTCTGCGTATTCCTTTCTCGGGTGGACGGCTTCCTCTGGTCTCAAGCGCACCTCGAATGTCACTATTTTAAGCTGACTGATATGGCGGCATGTTGCCTAAGTACAAATTGAAAATGTATTCATGAGCTTGTCCACATTTTTCACGTTACACCCACAAACTTAAATGTATTTTATTGAGGATTTTATGTGATGCCAACACAAAGTAGCAAGTATTTGTGACATGTTAAGGAAATGAAATCAGGTTTTCTAAATATTTGAAAAAATATAAATCTGAAAATTGTGCCGTGCAATTGTATTCAGCCCCCTGAGTCAATACTTTGTAGGACCACCTTTTGATGTAATTACTGCTGCAGTCTTTTGGGGTCTGTCTCTCAAGCTTTTCACATCAATAGGTGACATTTTGCCCCTTCTTCTTTGCACACTCGCTCCCCCTCAGTGAGATTGGAGGGAGACGTTTGTGAACAGCAATTTTAATGTCTTGTCGCAGATTCTCTGGGATTTGAGTCTGGACTGTGACTGGGCCATTCACACACATGAATATGCTCTGATCTAAACCTTCCATTGTAGGTCTGGCAGGAGGTTTAGGGTCGTTTTCCTGCTGAAAGATTAACCTACACCCGAGTCTCAAGTCTCTAACAAGTTTTCCTCCAGGATTGCATTTAGCTCCATCCATCCTCCCATCACTTCTGACCAGCTTCCCTGCTCCTGCTGAAGAAAAATATCCTCACAGCATGATGCTGCCACCACCATGTGTGACAGTGGGGATGGTGTTTTCAGGGTGGTGTGCAGTATTAGTTTTCTGCAACATGTAGCATTTTGCATTTAGAAAAACAAATTCAAATTTTTTGTGAAATTCAAAGGGAATTTAGTTTGCCTTGAAGTGATTCGCTCATCTATAATAATAAAAACATAAAATTAATTGGAAAAAATGTATATTATCTGGCTATAAAAAGTCTACACACCCCTATTAAAATGCCAGGTTTAGTCATGTAAAAAAAATCTTCACTGGACAACTCTTTTTATACCATCTTGATATTACAAACTAGCACAAATACTACTGATAGCAATAATACTAATACCATTGCTGATAATAATAGATAGTGGGGGTGAGCATTGGAAGTCCCAACCAAGCCCCGTACACTGCTGATGACGGATCCTTGCATTGGAGGTAGAATCCTATGAGAAATCCCTATATCAGAGGTGAATTAATTGGTCTTGTTTGATCCTAACAAAGCAGCCGGTTCTAATTGTTTTCCCTGGTGAAAGGCTGACAGAGGTTTCTTGCTGTGGCCTCCCGCCTCCCATCCATAGGGATTAATTAATATGCACATATCACTAGACTGACTGTGTTGGTTAATGAGGGTTTGGGGGATGTTAATTGCCAATTAAAAGATCTTTTGGGATGCAGACACACTGTCTAATGGATATGGGCAGCTCTGCTGTAGGAGGTCGTACCTCTGTGCAACGTACACCGGATCCTATAGGATTCTGCTTCTAGATGTCTATTACAGGTGAGAGAAGATGTTATGTTTCTCCCAAATAGTCAAACCCAGTCCAGTCCTATTAGATCAGAGGAGCATCAAGGGATTCCTCTACTAGTGGAGATGTCATGGTTTCAACATTGACTGTGGCCAAGGAACGCTTTGAGTGACCGTTCAGCCACCCTTATGGGATCTGTGGTGTGCTGGACTTTCAGTTGTGTGAGGGACAGTCCAGTCATCCAATCTGATCCTGGGACATGCTGGTTTGTCAGCATTTTGATTGACAGCACTGCTGCTCAATCTGGTCTAGTCTGCAGGTGTTTCCCTAGGTGCCTCCCATTCTTAATCATTTGCAAGGTATTTAGCTGGCTAGCTTTTAGTAATCAGTGTCAGTTGTAGCTTTGCTTAAGTTAGGTTTATTTTCTTAGCCCTGTGACTATTTCCTCTGACCTTATTGCCGGACCTTTAACGTGTCCATTCTTATAGATTCTCCCTCCTGCTCTTGACGCTCTCTGACTTCAGGTATCTGACCCCTGACTCAGACGCTCACTATTCATTTGTTTTACTCCCTTGTCTTGACGTACCCTTCTGGCTTTTGACCCTGGACTGTTTCCTGACCGCGCCTTTGTCTTACTCCTCTGGTAGCTGACCTTGGACCATGTTTTGCAGTTTGGACCGCAATGCACGGACTGGCCGCAGGTCAACTGACCTGAACTTGACTGCCTTTTATTTGCCTGTGAGGCTGTTGAGTTTGGGTCTGGGGATTCAAAGCTGGTCTGTGATCTGAGACACACCGATGAATTTAATGTGGCCTTAAGGGTGAAAATAAGTCATGGGTTGGTGGGACTGTCTCTTTGGGTGCTGGACGTTGATGAGGAGCCAACAAGTCCCTCTGATTTGGTCTTGATATTTCTTAAAAGATTCATGCAGCCAGGACTGCTGAGATTTTCTGCAAATGACTCTCCACTAATTCCTGTCCAAAAAAAAGTGTATAGCAATGAATAAGCCATACACATAAATATATATCAGCAGCGAAGAAACTGTATTCAGTGCTCAGCATAAATGAGTACACCTGTTGAAAAGTAAGATTTTAATGCATATCTCACTAAACAAAAAAACAATTTCTAAAAATTTGACAATTCTGAGTTTCACATTTTTTAAATTCATAACATGACAGTAAGGTTAATAATATAACTCTCTCTGCAAAATCTTCAGTTTTACTTACATTTTACGCAGGTAGTAGTGAACACACCACATGTGGAATCACAGTCCACACTGCAGTAATCCGGCATCATCTTCCCCCCAGATTATAATTACTGTAATTATTGCAGGTATCATCCAATCCCCCACCCCGGTATATAAACATAGTAGCAATAATTTGCAACTTTTATCCATCATATGCCTTTACCATCCTCACTTCTCCCACCATTTATTATCACAGATAGAAGCCGTCATGACTCGCGGTAATCACCCACCACACGCTCTGATGGTGTAAACAAGCTGCCAACACCTGATCACGGAGCAAAATGATCATTCATCAAGAAAAATGATCTTTAGGCCGGCAGTAAAATGTTACTTCCCGGCAGCACAAATCCTTTGTAAACAGAACCTGTGCTGTCCAGAACAATAACAGTCTATGTGCTGTAAGATGGCTACCGGACATGTACTTGAGGGGAGATATGTATCGCTGAGGTTGGTAGCTTCAGTGATGTAAAACCGGGAAAGCATGCTCCAGCACAAATAGTGCTGAGAGGGTTAATAGGGCGTGTCAGGGCCGGTTTTTACGAGCAGTCATAAGAGACGGGGAGGGGGGGGGGTTGGCTGCTCACATATCCCCACCCCAGGACGTGTGTATAAAATGAAGACCAAGTGTCTCATTCAGTGTCTGTGGCTGGAGTTGTGGAGACCACCAGAGTGTTTGTGCTAAAGGACACTGACCGTGTGCGGGCGAACCCGCCATATTGTATGGACTGTTTATTTTCGGTTTTGTTACACTGTGGCGGACAAGGCTGTCTTTTGTTCACTTCTAAAAGTGCGGTTTATGCAGGCACAATAAACCTGTCTTGGACATTTTTAAGGAAAGAGTATCCTGTGTCTACCTCGAACGTGGCTGAGTGAGTACCAAACCCTACAGTGTACACAACTTTATATTAATGATTTATTACTGATCGTACTGCGCACATATTAAATGCAGCCAGTTTGTCTTAAAAGGCTATTAAATGACCTCTGAATGGCAAACATGTAGCCAATCAGCGCTCGTTTAGTTACATAGGTCGGTTAGGGTAGACCTTTAATTTCCTTCATTGTGGCACCCATACAATAATAATGTCTCCCAATGTGGCCCCCATACAATAATAATGTCTCCCAATGTGGCCCCATACAGTATAGCACCCCCATTCTGGCCCTAATATAGCAAAATGTCCCCCATTGTGCCAACGATACAGTAGCAATGTCCCCCATTCTGGCCCCTATACAGTAAAATTGTCCCTTATTCTGGCCCAACACAGTACAATATCCCCCATTGTGGCCATCAAACAGTAATAATGTCAGCTATTCTGACCCCAATATAATATATGTCCCCAATTCTGATCCCAAAATAGTAATAATGTCCCCAATTCCAGCCCCAATACAGTACAATGACCCTCATTGTGGCCCTTACACATTATAATATCTCCCTCTGTGACACCCACACAGCATAATGTCCCCCATTTTGTTCTCAATATAGTAATAATTGCCCCTATTTTGGCCCCCATACAGTACAATGTCCCCCTTTTTGGCCTCTATATAGTACTATGTCCCCCATTTTAGCCCTTACACTCTATAATGTCCCCCATTCTGACCCCGATATATTAATAATGTCCTCTATTCTGGCCCCCATACAGTACAATGCCCCCCTTTGTAGCCTTTAAACTCTATAATGTCCCCCATTCTGAACCCAATATATTAATAATGGCCCATATTCTGGCCCCCATACAGTACAATGCCCCCATTCTGGCCCTAATATAGTACAATGTAACCCATTGTGGCCCTTATACTCTATAATGTCCCCCATTCTGACCCCAATATAGTAATAATATCCTCTATTCTGGCCCCCATACAGTAATAATGTCCCCCATTCTGGCTCTAATACAGTACAATGTCCCCCACTGTGGCCCTTACACTGCATAACATCCCTCTTTGTGGTCCCCATACATCATAATGTCCCCCATTCTGATCCCAATATAGTAATAATGGCCCCTATTGTGGCCCCCATATAGCGTAGCCTACCCAATTTTGGCCTCCATACAGTATAATGTCCCCCTCTCTTTACATCCTGCCAGAGCCACTATTTTTACATCTGGACTTCCACAACCATCAGGGTCCAAGGTTTAGTACTTTTTTACTATATTTACTGTATGTGAATTATTTGTGTGAATGCCCCAAAATATCACACGCTTCTGATCAGCGCTGAAGCTGGTTTTTCATGTACTTACACATAAACCACACGCTGAGCTCCCAATACTGTGTCTGGTAAGGTGAGCGGCTCCGGGGTGGGTTGGCGTTAGCCTGCGCTTACAAACCCATCTTGAAGTTATTGTGCAAGGGAGTGATATTAAAGCTACATTCTCAATTTTTCTAATTTTCTCCACCAAAATTAACATCTTTTGGAATCCATTATATTGTGAATCTGAAGGTGAGGTGTCAATCACGATTCTTAATGGAAGAGGAGCCTAATTCACCACTTTGATCATATAGCGGAAAATTGTTAATAAATCTGTGTTTTTCCATAATAGCGGAAAGCACATAATCAACCATTGTAGCATAAATTTGCAATTTTAAGCTAGATATTTCTGAGACTGACAAACAAGCTTATAAATTAATGGCTTACTGGAAAATCCTATGTAATTCACTTATGTGTCAGGAGTCTTTTCATGTCTATTTTACAACATAGCCAGTACTTGCAGTCACTGTAAAAGTAGCTATTCTGAAGCGTAGTTACTTAAAACTGTCCACTATAAAGTTCCTCTGTTGCTCCTCCTGGAGATGTATGTATATATTGACACCAGGATGCTACTAATCCCCTTACCAATGCAGTGCGACAATGTCAGTAGTACTAGACTATATGGCATCATGCTCCAAATGACAAGGAGAAGGGTTACACCGAGTAGACTGTTAATACATTTCCCACAGGTACAACAAAGGAATGACATGATGCAGAAGGCTAGAGAAAAAGTTTTAATTACTAAATCTGAAAAACACAAAAACTATTAACTTATGTTGACTGTTGTGCATCTTGTTCAATGATAAAGAAGAAGGAAGAGGAGCTGAGCTGCTGTCATCATCATTCACTATCGTCAGCCTTGTAATTCTGTATCATCTACCTCTTAATGTTACGATACTGACGTAGTACTGCTGGAATCCAGTGGAAGTTCTTGTAGTTAGCAAAAGGAGTTGTAGGAAACTATCCGTAGATAAGGTGAGAACAGTCTGGGTAAGAATGTTCAAGAGCTAGAGACTGGAACTAGACTAACAGCTAGACACAATACTCAAGCAATGAGTGAGAGATCCATGCGGCTTTAAGTAGGCCCGAACAGGAAACAAGATGGCTCCCACAGGTTCAGAATCTGCCATATTAGTAAAGGGCAATTGCAGAACACAACATCAGCCTCCAGTGGTAAGGAGTTGTATTGCAGCTCAATTATTAAGGTGAACAATAGTAGCCACTAGTGATCAAAGGAATTCTGACACTAAGCTTGGTAACAACGATAATCTGTCATAGTAATCCTGTCCCCTGATGACTCATGACTGCTGCCCCCAGTGGAAATTGACAGTAAGTTTTAGCCTATTGACAAGAATGCATTAAAAATTGCAGCATTACAAATTATTTTTAAAATAAAGTTAGAAAGAAGGAAAGTAGAATGAGTATTCTCAATTCACTAAGTTATGTCATATCACTTGGATAAGACAACACTTTCTGTTATTTATGTTAAGCTTAGGGTCCAATCTAGGACCCCACAATGATGCGGAGAATAAAGGGCCATGATGCTGGTGCAATGCTGCGTGCCTTTAATTGTTTCTCCCTGCACAGAGACACCTGACCATCGACTGGGCAAAAAAGTAACAGTGAAGAGGGCAGAGTGCTTCACCATCTCTTCAGCACCTTCATTCATAGCACGAGAAGTGGTATCTCCACCGATCCTATAGAAATATCATATCCTGTGTGAACACCCCTTAGGGGTCAGTGAGGTATATGTGTTGGCTGATTACTTAATAGAGACTTCCCCTTTAAGAGTCACTCATGATTGCACATAATTGAAAGCCACAAAATAATAATCACACAAATATAATTTACTCAGGAGGAAACATTTTTTAAATGAAACCTTTGTAACAATATTAGCAAAGTGACTTTACGACTAATACATCCATTATCAAAAGCATCAGAATAAATAGAAACAAGGAATCCTGAAGTGCAACATTGTATCAGAAAGGAATGATGCAGAATATGGAGACATCACTTGTGGCACATTAGCGCAGTTCATGATCACAGCTATAAATGCTCAGTCCTAATAAGTATGGATTCTGGACTTCATAGATATTCTCATAGATGGGACATGTCCTGTAGATCACACATATTAGTGCGGATTGGGGTCTATGACATCATTATAACCTTTGTGAAAATCCAAAGAGTTTTTCCCAGCTCATTAAAAGGATTGTCCCATTAAATACATTTATCACCTCTCCATAGGAAAGGTGACAAACGTATGATCACTGGTGGTCCGACTTCTGGTTACTGAGGATAGGGGTCCTCCCATGTTAATGAAGAGGTTGCGCACATGCTCAACCACCACCCAATTCACTTTTATGAGACTGACAGTCATTTGTTCCATCAGTCCCATGGAAGTGAATGAAGAGGTGGTTATGTATGCAAGATAAGGCTTCATTCAAAAAGGGACTTTTTACTCCTGTTCTCCGAATTGTTGGGATCCAAACAGATCACCAGCAATTATATATTTATTACCTTTCCTATGGATTGTGTCCCGGGTTTACCATGACAGAGAGGAAGCAGAAGACCGCAGCGTCTGAGTTCACATACTCCTGCATTGAATAGAAGCACTTATCCCTCTCATTAAATGGTGCTGGTTTCTTTCAGCAGTGCAGTAGTTAAACTGCTCAGCTTTGAGTCTCTGTAGCTTCCTTCTGGAAGTTCTCAGCTGTGCAACATCAGCCACTCCCCTTTACTATATAGAGTCTGCTCTGGCTTTCTGGATTGCCAGTGTTAAGTCTTGCACAGCCTGGTGAGGAGTGGTGGATTCGGTGTTCTTTAGAGGTGTTTAACCCCTTCATGACTGAAGCATTTTCCGTTTTTGTGTTTTCATTTTTTGCTCCCCTTCTTTCCAGAGCCAGAACTTTTTTATTTTTTGTTCAATATGGCCATGTGAGGGCTTATTTTTTGCAGAACAAGTTGTACTTTTAAATGCCATCACTGGTTTTACCATATTGTGTACTGGAAAACGGGAAAAAAAATTCCAAGTGGGATGAAAATGCAAAAAAAAATGCAATTCCACAGTTGTTTTTTTTTTTTTTTTTTTTTTACCACGTTTACTGAATGCTAAAACAGACCTGCCATTATTATTCTCCATGTCATTATGAGTTCGCAGACACCAAACATGTATAGGTTCTTTTTTATTTAAGTGGTAAAAAAAAATTCCAAAGTTTACTAAAAAAAAAAAAAAAAAATGGCAACATTTCCGAGACCCGTAACGTCTCCATTTTTTGGGATCTGGGGCCGGTTGAGGGCTCATTTTTTGCGTACTGGGCTGATGTTTTTATTGATACCATTTTTGGGCACAACCGATGTTTTGATCGCCCGTTAATGCATTTTATTGCAATGTTATGGCGATCAAAAAAACTTAATTCTGGCGTTTGGAATTTTTTTCTCGTTACGCCGTTTACCAATCGGATTAATTATTTTTTTTATTTGATAGATCGGGCGATTCTGAACGCGGTGATACCAAATATGTGTATGTGGGATTTTTTTTTATTATTTTATTTTGAATGGGGCAAAAGGGGGGTGATTTAAACTTTTATGTTTTTTAATTTTTTTAAATATTTTTAAAAACATTTTTTTTACACTTTTTGCATGCTTCTATAGTCTCCATAGGAGACGGTGCGGTGATGTTAAAAGCTGCTGTCAGAGATTGACAGTGGCATTTAATTAGTTAACAGCCGCGGGTGAATCGCGATTCCACCCACAGCTGTTGCAGGCACATGTCAGCTGTATAAATCAGCTGACATGTGCCCGGTTCAGTGTGGGCTCACCGCTGGAGCCAACGCTGAACAGGGGGTGCCGACGTGATGCGTACTATTACGTACCACGTCGGAAAGGGAGAGTTTTTCTGTGACTGTTGCTTGATGTTTTGGCTGTGTGCATAGTCCCTTCCTCTTCTATTTTTGTTTACCTTCCTAGTCCCTTCAGTGTTTCCCTCTGTTGTCTGTGAGTGCATATTTTGTATGTTTGGTATTTTTATATATTTCTGTACGACCTTTCCTTGTTTGTCTGGTTTGTGTATTTACATACACTATTCCTCCCCACTTCCCTGGGTGAGGAAGGGAATAGATAAGAGCTGATCCAGGAAAACAGCAAGGTACGTGGCACCAGCATTTTCACCATCAGAAGTAACCTGGGGAGCATAGGTAGGTAGGGCGCCCCTAGTGTTAGGGACAGGGCAGGAGCCTCTGGTCCTGAGTTATCAGACAACAGTATCGTGACAGATTGGTGATAAATGTATTTTGTTGGATACCCCTATAGGATTTTCTCTGCACAGCTGCACTCCTTTCCATTGTCTATGCACAGAACTACAGCACAGCTCCATTTAGCTTATGTGCCCATTATGTGCCCTGCCCAATATCTCGCAGAGAGCACTGCTGTAAAGGGAAAAATGACACAAGGGATGAAGCACTAGAGTAGAACTGTGACTCGTTCTTTTTTACTCTCCAATACATAGACTTATACTCTTAAAGGGGTTGTTTCAAGTTTTTAACTGGAGTGCAAACATACAGTGGCATGTAAAATTTTGGGCACCCCTGGTCAAAATTACTGTTATTGTGAACAGTTAAGCAAGTTGAAGATGAAATGATCTCTAAAAGGCTTAAAGTTAAAGATGACACATTTCCTTTGTAATTTAGGTAAAAAAAAAAAAAAAATATATATATATATATATAAATATATATATATCATCTTTTACATTTTAGAAATTACAAAAAGGAAAATGGGCCAGTGCAAAAGTTTGGGCATCCTTGGAGATTTGTGTGCTCAGATAACTTTGACCAAGGTGCCAGACCTTAATTAGCCAGTTAGGGTTATGGCTTGATCACCATCATCGTTAGGAAAGACCAGGTGATGCAAATTTCCCAGCTTTATAAAAACCCAGCCTCCTCTAACCTTGTGCCAAAAAACAGCAGCCATGGGTTCTTCTAAGCAGCTGCCTAGCACTCTGAAAATGAAAATGATGGAGGCCCACAAAGCAGGAGAAGGCTATGAGAAGATAGCAAAACGTTTTCAAGTTGCCCTTTCCTGAGTTCAAAATGTAATTATGTAAATAAGAAATGGCAGTTAACAGGAACAGTAGAGGTCAAGATAAGGTCTGGAAGACCAAGCAAAATTTCAGTGACAGCTGCTTGTAGGATTGCTAGAGAGGCAAATCAGAACCCCCGCTGGACTGCAAAAGACCTTCAGAAAGATTTAGCAGACTCTGGAGTTGTGTTACGTTGTTCTACTGTTCAGGGACACCTGCACAAATATGGCCTTCGTGGAAGAGTCATTAGAAGAAAACGTCTCCTGTGTCATCACCATAAAATTCAGCATCAGAAGTGTGCAAAAGAACATCTAAACAAGCCTGATGCATTTTGGAAACAAGTCTTGAGGACCGATGAGGTTAAAATAGAACTCTGTGGCCACAATGATCAAAGATCTGTGTGGAGAAAAAAGGGCACAGAATTTCAGGAAAAGAACATCTCGCCAACCATTAAGCATGGGGGAGGATCAATCGTGCTTTGGGGTTGTGTTGCAGCCAAAAGGCACTTGGAACATTTTACTGGTAGAGGGAAGAATGGGTTCAATGACATTGCAACAAATTATTGATGCAAACATAACACCATCTGTAAAAAAGCTGAAGTTGAACAGAGGATGGCTTCTACAAATGGAGAATGATCCTAAACACATGCACAATCCACAATAGACGACCTCAAAAGCTGCAAGCTGAAGGTTTTACAATGACTGTCACAGTCCCCTGATCTGAACATCATTGAAAATCTGTGGCTAGACCTCAAAATAGCAGAGGATGCAAGACGACCCAGGAATCTCACAGAACTGGAAGAATTCTCCAAGGAAGAATACAGGAAAATCCCTCAAACAAGAATTGAAAGACTCTTGTCTGGCTACAAAAAGCGTTTACAAGCTGTGATACTTGCAAAAGGGGGCGCTACTAGGTACTAACCATGTAGGGTGCCTAAATTTTTGCATCGGCCCATTTTCCTTTTGTAATTTTTAAAAAGTAAAAGATGAAAATATATATATATATTTTTGGCCTAAAATACAAAGAAAATGTGTCATCTGTAACTTAAGGCCTTTTAGAGATCACTTCACCTTCAACTTGCTCAACTGTTCACAATAATTTTGACCAGGGGTGCCCAAACTTTTACTTGCCACAGTACATACACTCTTATGAACATATAGATACATACACTCTTATGCATATACACATACATACAGTGGGGAAAATAAGTATTTGATACACTGCACATTTTGCAAGTTTTCCCACCTACAAAGATTGGAGAAGTCTGTAATTTTTATCGTAGGTCACTTCACCTGTGAGGGACAGAATCTGAAAATAAAATCCAGAAAATCACATTGTGTGATTTTTGCATAATTAATTTGCATTTTATTGCAGGAAATAAGTATTTCATATAATAGAAAAACAGAACTTAATATTTGGTCCAGAAACCTTTGTTTGCAATTACAGAGGTCAGACGTTTCCTGTAGTTCTTGACCAGGTTTGCACACACTGCAGCAGGGATTTTGGCCCCCTCCTCCATACAGATCTTCTCCAGATCTTTCAGGTTTTGGGGCTGTCGCTGGGCAACATTGAGTTTCAGCTCCTTCCAAAGATTTTCTATTGGGTTCAGGTCTGGAGACTGGCTAGGCCACTACAGGACCCTGAAATACTTCTTACGGAGCCACTCCTTAGTTGCCCTGGCTGTGTGTTTCGGGTCATTGTCATGCTGGAAGACCTGTCCACAATCCATCTTCAATGATCTTACTGAGGGAAAGAGGTTATTGGCCAAAATCTCGCGATACATGACCCCATCCATACTCCCTTCAATATGGTGCAGTTTCCCTGTCGCCTTCGCAGAAAAGCACCCCCAAAGTTTGATGTTTCTCCCACCATGCTTCACGGTTGGGACAGTATTGTTGGGGTTGTACTCATCCTTCTTCTTCCTCCAAACATGGCGAGTGGAGTTGATACCAAAAAGTTCTATTTTGGTCTCAACTGACCACATGACCTTCTCCCATGCCTCCTATGGATCATCCAAACAGGCCTGGACATGTGTAGGTGTGAGCAGTGGGTCCTTGCGTGCCCTGCAGGATTTTAATCCATGACAGTGTAGTGTGTTACTAACAGTAATGTTTGAGCCTGTGGTCCCAGCTCTCTTCAGGTCATTGACCAGGTCCTCCCGTGTAGTTCTGGGCTGATTCCTGACCTTTCTCAGAATCATCCTTTGGCTGCGTGCCCCCGAAGCGGATTTAATGCGTTTCCGCTGCTGCATTTTCGCCGCGAAAACGCATTAAAAACGCATGTTAAGTTGTCTGCCATGTTTCCCAATGACAATCTGCATGTGCTGTGCACATGCTGTGGAAATTTCCGCTGCGGATTATCATTGCGGAAAAATCCGCAGCACGTCCATTAATTTTGCAGAATAGATGCGAAATCGCCGCCATTGACTTGCATTGAACCGCATAACAACCGCATGCATACAAGTATGCATGCGGATGTTATGCGATTCAATGCACGGATGGTACCTGGGTTTGGAGAAGAGGAAACTGTAGTCCAGACCCGGGTACCATAGAACCTGTAGTTAAAAAAGAATTAAAATTAAAAAAACATTATACTCACCTTCTAATGGCCCCCGGTCTCCTCAGCGATGCGTCCTAGCTCACTGGCGGGTTACGTTGGTGTAAAAGGACCTTCCATGACATCATTTAATAATCATGTGCTGGTCACGTGACCGCTGGCGTCGGCGGTTGCGTCACCTGTCACATGACTAAATGACGTCACGGCAGGTCCTTTTACACCATTGCGAGCCGCCGGGGAGCCAGGATGCATCGCTGAGGAGACCGGGGGGGCATCGGAAGGTGAGTATAATGTTTTTTTTTATTTTTAACATTTTAATTCTTTTTTTTACTATCGATGCTGCATTTAAAGCAACAGATGGTCACACAATATAAATCCATGCCGGTTGCATGGATTTATATTGAGTGACCAAGTTGTCAAGTACTTTTCCAAGTGATGCTCAAAATCGCTTGGAAAAGCACTTGACAAAACGCATGCGGAAATGCATGTTAAAAATGCTTGACAAGCGGTGATGCAGAAACGCTCAGGAAAAATCCGGAGCATTTCTGCATAGTGGGCACATAGCCTTACCCCACGAGGTAAGATCTTGCATGGAGCCCCAGACCGAAGAAGATTGACAGTCATTTTGTTTTTCTTCCTTAATTTTCTAATAATTGCACCAATAGTTGTTGCTTTCTCACCAAGCTGCTTGCCTATTGTCCTGTAGTCCATCCCAGCCTTGTGCAGGTCTGCAATTTTGTCCCTGGTGTCCTTAGACAGCTCTTTGGTCTTGGCCATGGTGGAGAGGTTGGAGTGTGATTGAGTGTGTGGACAGGTGTCTTTTATACAGATAAAAAGTTCAAACAGGTGCAGTTAATACAGGTAATGAGTGAGAGTAGGAGGCTTCTTAAAGAAAAACTAACAGGTCTGTGAGAGCCAGAATTCTTGCTGGTTGGTAGGTGATCAAATACTTAATTAAATTGCATTTTATTGCATGAAATATGTAAAAATCATACAATGTGACTTTCTGGATTTTATTTTTAGATTCTGTCTCTCACAGATGAAGTGACCTGCGATAAAAATTACAGACCTCTCCATTCTTTGTAGGTGGGAAAACTTGCAAAATCGGCAGTGTATTAAATACTTATTTTCCCCTCTGTACATATACTCTAAAGCACATACACATACTGTACATACATATACAGTACAGACCAAAAGTTTGGACACACCTTTCCATTTAAAGATTTTTCTGTATTTTCATGACTATGAGAATTGTACATTCACACTGAAGGCATCAAAACTATGAATTAACACATGTGGAATTATATACTTAACAAAAAAGTGTGAAACAACTGAAAATATGTCTTATATTCTAGGTTCTTCAAAGTAGCCACCTTTTGCTTTGATGACTGCTTTGCACACTCTTGGCATTCTCTTGATGAGCTTCAAGAGGTAGTCACCGGAAATGGTCTTCCAACAATCTTGAAGGAGTTCCCAGAGATGCTTAGCACTTGTTGGCCCTTTTGCCTTCACTCTGCGGTCCAGCTCACCCCAAACCATCTCGATTGGGTTCAGTGATGGAGGCCAGGTCATCTGGCGTAGCACCCCATCACTCTCCTTCTTGGCCAAATAGCCCTTACACAGCCTGGAGGTGTTTGGGGTCATTGTCCAGTTCAAAAATAAATGATGGTCCAACTAAACGCAAACCGGATGGAATAGCATGCCGCTGCAAGATGCTGTGGTAGCCATGCTGGTTCAGTATGCCTTCAATTTTGAATAAATCCCCAACAGTGTCACCAGCAAAGCACCCCCACACCATCACACCTCCTCCTCCATGCTTCACGGTGGGAACCAGGCATGTAGAGTCCATCCGTTCACCTTTTCTGCATAGCACAAAGACACGGTGGTTGGAACCAAAGATCTCAAATTTGGACTCATCAGACCAAAGCACAGATTTCCACTGGTCTAATGTCCATTCCTTGTGTTCTTTAGCCCAAGCAAGTCTCTTCTGCTTGTTGCCTGTCCTTAGCAGTGGTTTCCTAGCAGCTATTTTACCATGAAGGCCTGCTGCACAAAGTCTCCTCTTAACAGTTGTTGTAGAGATGTGTCTGCTGCTAGAACTCTGTGTGGCATTGACCTGGTCTCTAATCTGAGCTGCTGTTAACCTGCGATTTCTGAGGCTGGTGACTCGGATAAACTTATCCTCAGGAGCAGAGGTGACTCTTGGTCTTCCTTTCCTGGGGCGGTCCTCATGTGAGCCAGTTTCTTTGTAGCGCTTGATGGTTTTTGCAACTGCACTTGGGGACACTTTCAAAGTTTGCCCAATTTTTCGGACTGACTGACCTTAATTTCTTAAAGTAATGATGGCCACTCGTTTTCCTTTACTTAGCTCCTTTTTTCTTGCCATAATACAAATTCTAACAGTCTATTCAGTAGGACTATCAGCTGTGTATCCACCTGACTTCTGCACAACACAACTGATGGTCCCGACCCCATTTATAAGGCAAGAAATCCCACTTATTAAACCTGACAGGGCACACCTGTGAAGTGAAAACCATTTCCGGTTACTACCTCTTGAAGCTCATCAAGAGAATGCCAAGAGTGTGCAAAGCAGTCATCAAAGCAAAAGGTGGCTCATTTGAAGAACCTAGAATATAAGACATATTTTCAGTTGTTTCACACTTATTTGTTAAGTATATAATTCCACATGTGTTAATTCATAGTTTTGATGCCTTCAGTGTGAATGTACAATTTTCAAAGTCATGAAAATACAGAAAAATCTTTAAATGAGAAGATGTGTCCAAACTTTTGGTCTGTACTGTGTATATATATATATATATATATATATATATATATATATATATATATGACTCGCCCCCTGGGCCGTGGGGCACGCGGATCCGTGCGATAGGGGAACGATGGGGGTAGTAGTGGTGGCCCGGTCCCGCGGCTCAGGGTGGTCAGACCAATGGTAGTCTGCTACTGTACTTTAGATAATGTCCGACTACGCCACCCGTGGATTGCGGTTATTAGGAACCGCCGCTGCAAGGCAGTCCGCTGGGGCCGATGACGTGTGCAGCTGGGATGGTGTGACTCCCCACGGGAAGAGTGCGGCCCCAGGGCAGTGTAGTGGATGGTGGGAGCGATGGTGGTGAGAGTCCCAGTATCGGTAATGCCGGAGGAGCGAAAAAGCACACAGACAACGTACTGCAGTCCAGGGTCTTTATTCACGGTTAATATCCAAGTCACTTCTGCAGGGAATGACTGCCCGAGCCGTGCTGCATCCACCAGGTGAGGGGCTCGGTCAACTCCCAGACAGCTCAGGAGTATGGCTCAAGACCCCCTTTTGTCCTTTCTCTGGCCTGCCTCACCAGTGACCCACTTTTGTCCAGCTGCCGCGGACTTGTGCGGTTAAACGTGGGTCCCGTCCTCCGCTGTCCTATATGGTGCCTTCCTAGCAGGTTTGATGAGGTGCTGCACCAATAAATGGTCACAGCCTCCGGTCTTTGGCTGAGGGTTGTTTCTCCTCCACCAACTTGGGATCCGGTACCCTTAATCTGCCTGACCCTGCACCCTGGATTCTCGTGGGTTCTTAGGGTCCCTTCCACCTTCTTGTTCCTGAGCCCTTCTGTTTCTCTGTCTCTTCTTCTCCCTTTCCGTTCCTTCCTGTTCCTTTCTCTTGGAGCTGGGCTCAGGTGGCACCACAGCTCCCCTTCACCTCCTCCTCAGCCTCTCACTAGGCCCTCCTGGAGTAGAGCTCCTACAGAGCCTCTACTCACTGTCTTCTCCTCTCTGGACAGAACTGAACTTCTCCTAGAGCTAAGATGGTGCCCACCTTTTATACCTCCCTCTGATCATGAGCCCAGGTGACCAGCAACCAATGAGCTCCTATCTACGCTCAGGAACCAACCCCTTTCTGCCCCTACAGCACTGGGTGTTCCACCCCCCTCCCCACTCCAGACAGGGACATAGTCGGTCGTGCCTGCACTTCTGTCTAGTGGGAGCACCGTTGAGCTGTCCCTCGGAAATGGGGTGTGTGTGCTGTATGCAGCTAACTGAGCCCTGGTCCATACTCCATCCTTACCCGGGAGTGGAATACCACACCTCTGGCAGAGGTGCAATACCCCTGTAGCGGCCGAGCCCTCGGGGCGCTACATATATACCTCAGTTTGTAGAAATTTTTGAAGATTTATTAAAAAAGAAAAACTGAAATATCACATGGTCATAAGTATTCAGACCCTTTGCTCAGACACTCATATTTAAGTTACATGCTGTCCATTCCCTTGTGATCCTCCTTGAAAGGGCTCTACTCCTTCATTGGAGTCCAGCTGTGTTTAATAAAACTGATAGGACTTGATTTGGAAAGGCACACACCTGTCTATATAAGACCTCACAGCTCACAGTGCATGTCAGACCAAATGAGAATCATGAGCTCAAAGGAACTGCCCAAGGTGCTCAGAGACAGAAATGTGGCAAAGCACAGATCTGGCCAAGGTTACAAAAGAATTTCTGCATTACTCAAGGTTCCTAAGAGCACAGTGGCCTCTATAGTCCTTAAATGGAAGAAGTTTGGGACCACCTGAAGTCTTCCTAGACCTGGCTGTCCAACCAAACTGAGCAATCGTGGGAAAAGAGCCTTGGTGAGAGAGGTAAAGAAGAACCCCAAGATCACTGTGGCTGAGCTCCAGAGATGCAGTAGGGAGATGGGAGAAAATTCCACAAAGTCAACTATCACTGCAGCCCTCCACCAGTCGGGCCTTTATGGCAGCGTGGCCCGACGAAAACCTCTCCTCAGTGCAAGACATATGAAAGCCTGCATAGAATTTGCTCAAAAACACAAGAAGGACTCCCAGACTATGATAAATAAGATTATCTGGTCTGATGAGATGAAGTTAGAACTTTTTGGTGATAATTCTAAGTGGCATGTGTAGAGAAAAGCAGGCACTGCTCATCACCTGCCCAATACAATCCCAACAGTGAAACATGGTGGTGGCAGCATCATGCTATGGTTTTTTTTTCAGCTGCAGGGACAGGACGACTGGTTGCAATTGAAGGAAACATGAATGCGGCCAAGGTCAGAGATATCCTGGATGAAAACCCCTTCCAGAGTGCTCTGGACCTCAGACTTGCCTTCCAACAAGACAATAACCCTAAGCACACAGCTAAAATAAAAAGGAGTTGATTCGGAACAACGCTGTGACCCTTCTTGACTGACCCAGCCAGAGCCCTGACCTAAACCCAATTAAGCATCTTTGGAGAGAACTGAAAATGGCAGTCCACCAACGTTCACCATCCAACCTGACGGAACTGGAGAGGATCTGCAAGGAAGAATCGCAGAGGATCCCCAAATCCAGGTGTGAAAAACTTGTTGCATCATTCCCAAGAAGACTCATGGCTGTACTAGCTCAAAAGGGGGCTTCTACTCAATACTGAGCAAAGGGTCTGAATACTTACAGTACAGACCAAAAGTTTGGACACACCTTCTCATTTAAAGATTTTTCTGTATTTTCATGACTATGAAAATTGTACATTCACACTGAAGGCATCAAAACTATGAATTAACACATGTGGAATTATATACTTAACAAAAAAGTGTGAAACAACTGATAATATGTCTTATATTCTAGGTTCTTCAAAGTAGCCACCTTTTGCTTTGATGACTGCTTTGCACACTCTTGGCATTCTCTTGATGAGCTTCAAGAGGTAGTCACCGGAAATGGTTTTCCAACAATCTTGAAGGAGTTCCCAGAGATGCTTAGCACTTGTTGGCCCTTTTGCCTTCACTCTGCGGTCCAGCTCACCCCAAACCATCTCGATTGGGTTCAGGTCTGGTGACTGTGGAGGCCAGGTCATCTGGCGTAGCACCCCATCACTCTCCTTCTTGGTCAAATAGCCCTTACACAGCCTGGAGGCAGGGTCAGACTGGGGTGTCTGGGGCCCACAGGGAGAATTGACTCTAGGGGCCCACCTACAGCCATATGCAAATATCTGTTATCCGCTATCGCTGTTATAGTGGAGCATTGACTGGCGGCTCCTGCACATCTACTGTGCGACACTAACTGGGACGTACAATTACTGTAGTTTGCATTAAAGAGGTTCTTTGGTTATCACCGATCCATGGGCTCTACAGGATAGGTGATAACTTATTGATCGTTTGGGTCCGAACATTGGAAAACGCACCTATCGGAAGAATGGGGAACTTTTATCCCTGACAGGACACTTATCCCTATTTTAAAATGCAGCGGCAGGTGGGACGTCTGACCGCAGCTCCATTCATTCTCTTGGGGGCTTCAAAAAAAGAGCAGCGCTCACAGCCACTGAGGGAATGAATGGATCAGTGGTCGCATCTCACATGCCGCTCCAGTCTAATGGGGAGAAAAGCTTCACATTCTGCCAATTGTGTCCCAGCAGTCAGACTTGTTTTCACCGGAGAACCCCTGTAAGTGCATCTCTGCTGCTCTGGTCCAAGTATTTAATCTCTAAAGCCACGGCCCCACTATCAGTATTTGGTCAGTATCCGGTCAGTATTTTTTTTCAGGAGTGGGAGCCAAAACCAGGTGAGGAACAATCAGAGAAAAGGTAGAATAGAAACAAGTCACCAATTCTGCATTTATCACCCACTACTTGTTTTGGCAGCGACTCCTGGGAAAAAATACTAACCAAATACTAATGGTGGGGCTGTGGCCTAATGGAAAAAAATCTTTTCCTAGTTAATATCAGCAAGAACAAAATGACCGCCATACACAACACAGTTCACTATATCAACACCAATAATACCACATACAAAAGGGACAAATATCGCCACACCATGACTAGATCACATATTACCACCACATAGTGACCGAATAATACCACATACAAGGAACAAATACGGCCACACCATGACCAGACCACATATTACCACCCCAAAGTGACCAAATACTATAATACTGATCATGAATACAAACCACAATACTAACAACACCGTTATTACCACCAGCGACATTATACACAGGAGCTCTGTGTATAGTGTCAGTGTACAGGTAACACAGTGATCACCAGTGACATTATACACAGGAGCTCTGTATATAGTGTCATTGTACAGGTAATACAGTGATCAACAGTGATATTATACATAGGAGCTCTGTATATAGTGTATACGTAATACAGTGATCACCAGTGACATACACAGGAGCTCTGTATATACTATATACACACGTGGTCTGAATTGTTGGTACCCCTCGTTTAATGAAAGAAAAACCCACAATGGTCACAGAAATAACTTGAATCTGACAAAAGTAATAATAAATTGAAAATCTATGAAAATGAAGAAATGAAAGTCAGACATTGCTTTTCTGCTTCCACAGAATTAAAAAAAAAATTAAACTCATGAAATAGGCCTGGAAAGAAATTATGGTACCCCTGAAAATAATGTGACAAAAGGGACATGTTAAATTAAGTTGTGTCCACTAATTAGCATCACAGGTGTCTACAATCTTGTAATCAGTCAGTGGTCCTGTATATAGGGCTACAGATACTCACTGTGCTGTTTGGTGACATGGTGTGTACCACACTTAACATGGACCAGAGGAAGCAAAGGAAAGAGTTGTCTCAGGAGATTAGAAAGAAAATTATAGAAAAGCATGTTAAAGGTAAAGGTTATAAGACCATCTCCAAGCAGCTTTATGTTCCTTTGACTACAATGTCACATATTATTCAGAAACTTAAGATCCAAGGGACTGTAGCCAACCTCCCTGGACGTGGCCGCAGGAGGAAAATTGATGACAAATCAAAGAGATGGATAATATGAATGGTAACAGAAGAGTCCAGGAAAACTTCTAAAGAGATTAAACGTGAACTTCAAGCTCAAGGAACATCAGTGTCAGATCGTACTATCCATCGTTGTTTGATCCAAAGTGGACTTCATGGGAGACGACCAAGGAGAACACCATTGTTGAAAAAAAAATAAATAAAAAAGCCAGACTGGAATTTGCCAAGCTACATGTTGACAAGCCACAAAGCTTCTGGGAGAATGTACTATGGACAGATGAGACAAAAATGGAAGTTTTTGGCAAGGCACATCAGCTCTATGTTTACAGACAGAAAAATGAAGCATATGAAGAAAAGAACACTGTCCCTACTGTGAAACATGGGGGAGGCTGTTATGTTCTGGGGCTGCTCTGCTGCATCTAGCACAGGGTGTCTTGAATCTGTGCAGGGTACAATGAAATCTCAAGACTATCAAGGGATTCTAGTGAGAAATGTGCTGCCCAGTGTCAGAAAGCTTGGTCTCAGTCGCAGGTCATGGGTCTTGCAACAGGATAATGACCCAAGAATGGCTAAGAGGAAAACATTGGACTATTCTGAAGTGGCCTTCTATGAGCCCTGACCTAAATCCTATTGAGCATCTTTGGAAAGAGCTGAAACATGACGTCTGGAAAAGGCAACCTTCAAACATGAGACAACTGGAGCAGTTTGCTCATGAGGAGTCTCCAAAATACCTGTTGAGAGGTGCAGAAGTCTCATTGACAGTTACAGGAATCGTTTGATTGCAGTGATTGCCTCAAAAGGTTGTTCAACAAAATATTAAGTTAAGAAGAACCATCATTTCTGTCCAGGCCGATTTCATGAGGTTAATTTTTTTTTAAATTCTGTGGAAGCAGAAAAGCAATGTCTGACTTTCATTTGTTCATTTTCAAAAATTTGTCATTTATCAAATTCAAGTTATTTCTGTGACCATTGTGGGTTTTTCTTTCATGAAACAAGGGGTCCCAACAATTTTGACCACGTGTGTAGTGTAAGTGTACATGTAATACACTGACTCACCAGTGACGTCTCTAGGTGAAGTCCTTCATCTTCGCTTTTCTTCTTCATCTGGCACAGACGGCCATCACTTCTTCCAGCCAGGAATCGTCTCTGCAGAAAATAATACATAGTTACCAATAATTGAATATTCCCACTCCCCCCCCCCAGACTTCTACACTATACCAGTTGTAGAAAAAAAGCAACATAGTGCCGTCCTGCACAGTAACAGGACCCCTCTTTTGTCCCATCCCATGGAAAACAGTTTCCTAAAAAGTAAATTATATTACAGAAGTAATAGTAATAATTGGAATCTAAAGTAATAATGTTCCCCACTGGCCACCATAAACTAATAAAGTATGTTCCTCAATCTGGCCCCCAAACAGTAATTAAGTCCCTTGTCTAGCCAGGCACCCCCATATGTCCCTTCTGGCTCCCATATATCCAGGGTGGCCTCTCCATATATATATCCTAGCCCACATGTATCGAGCCTGCCCTCCCCCCCATATATCCATCCTAGCCCCCATGTGGCCAGCCTGCCCCCCCCACATATCCATCCTTGCCTCCATGTTTCCAGCCTGCCCCCCTCATATATCCATCCTGGACTCCATGTATCCATCCTGACACCCCCCTGCATATATCCCTTCTGGCCCCCATTTGTCCAGTGTGACCCCTCCATATATTTATCCTAGCACACGTGTATCGAGCCTGCCCCCTCCCATATACCCATCCTAGCCCCCATGTTTCCAGCCTGCCCCCCCATATATCCATCCTGGACTCCATGTGTCCAGCCTCCCCCCATATATCCATCCTGCCCTTCCCCCCTGCATATATCCATCCTGACACCCCCCCCATATATCCATCCAGCCCCCCCATATATCCATCCTGGACTCCATGTGTCCAGCCTGCTCCCCCTACATATCCATCCTGGCCTCCATGTGTCCAGCCTGCCCCCCCATATATCCATCCTGGCCTCCATGTGTCCAGCCTGCTCCCCCTACATATCCAACCTGGCCTCCATGTGTCCAGCCTGCCTCCTCATATATCCATCCTGCCCTTACCCCCTGCATATATCCATCCTGACACCCCCCATGTATCCAGCATGCCCCTCCATATATTTATGCTAGCCCACGTGTATCGAGCCTGCCCCTCCACATATCCATCCTAGCCCCATGTGTCCAGCCTGCCCCCCCCATATATCCATCCTGGCCTCCATGTGTTCAGCCTGCCCCCCCATATATCCATCCTGGCCTCTGTGTTCAGCCTGCCCCCCCCCCATATATCCATCCTGGCCTCCATGTGTCCAGCCTGCCCCCTCCCATATATCCATCCTGGCCTCCATGAGTCCAGCCTGCCCCCCCATATATCCATCCTGTCCTCCATATGTCCAGCCCGCCCCCCATATATCCATCCTGGCCTCCATGAGTCCAGCCTGCCCCCCCATATATCCATCCTGGCCTCCATGTGTCCAGCCTGCCCCCCCATATATCCGTCCTGGCCTCCATGTGTCCAGCATGCCCCCCCATATATCCATCCTGACCTCCATGTGTCCAGCCTGCCCCCCCCATATATCCATCCTGGCCTCCATGTGTCCAGCCTGCCCCCCCATATATCCATCCTGGCCTCCATGTGTCCAGCCTGCCCCCCATATACCCATCCTGCCCACCCCCCTTTACCTGGGTCCAGCCAGGGTCCCCCCTTGTGTGTCCAGCCAGGGCCCCCCCTTGTGTGTCGAGCCAGGGCTCCCCCTTGTGTGTCCAGCCAGGGACCCCCTTGTGTGTCCATCCAAGGCCCCCCCCTTGTGTGTCCAGCTGGGCCCCCCCTTGTGGGTCCAGCCAGGGTTCCCCCTTGCGTGTCCAGCCAGGGCCCCCCTTGTGTATCCAGCCAGGGCTCCCGCCTCGTGTATCCAGCCAGGGCTCCCGCCTCGTGTATCCAGCCAGGGCTCCCCCCTCGTGTGTCCAGCTTGGCCCCCCTCGTGTGTCCAGCTTGGCCCCCCTCATGTGTCCAGCTTGGCCCCCCTTCGTGTGTCCAGCCAGGGTTCCCCCTCGTGTGTCCAGCCGGGGTTCCCCCTCGTGTGTCCAGCTGGGCCCCCCTTGTGTGTCCAGCCAGGGTTCCCCCCCTTGTGTGTCCAGACAGGACCCCCTTTTGTGTCCAGTAGGCTCCCCCTTGTGTGTCCAGCCAGGCTACCCCCTTGTGAGTCCAGCTGGGCCCCCCTTGTGTGTCCATCCAGGGTTCCCCCTTGTGTGTCCAGCCAGGACCCCCCCTTTTGTGTCCAGTCGGCTAACCCCTTGTGTGTCTGTCCAGCTGGGCACCCCCTTGTGTGTCCAGCTGGGCTTCCCCTTGTGTGTCCAGCTGGGCCCCCCCTTGTGTGTCCAGCCTGCCCCCCCATATATCCATCCTGGCCTCCATGTGTCCAGCCTGCCCCCCCATATATCCGTTCTGGCCTCCATGTGTCCAGCATGCCCCCCCATATATCCATCCTGACCTCCATGTGTCCAGCCTGCCCCCCCCATATACCCATCCTGGCCTCCATGTGTCCAGCCTGCCCCCCCTTATATCCATCCTGGCCTCCATGTGTCCAGCCTGCCCCCCATATACCCATCCTGCCCACCCCCCTTTACCTGGGTCCAGCCAGGGTCCCCCCTTGTGTGTCCAGGCAGGGCCCCCCCTTGTGTGTCGAGTCAGGGCTCCCCCTTGTGTGTCCAGCCGGGGTTCCCCCCCGTGTGTCCAGCTGGGCCCCCCTTGTGTGTCCAGCCAGGGTTCCCCCCTTGTGTGTCCAGACAGGACCCCCCTTTTGTGTCCAGTTGGCTCCTCCTTGTGTGTCCAGCCAGGCTACCCCCTTGTGTGTCCAGCTGGGCCCTCCTTGTGTGTCCAGCCAGGGTTCCCCCTTGTGTGTCCAGCCAGGGTTCCCCCCCTGTGTGTCCATCCAGAGCCCCCCCTTTTGTGTCCAGTCGGCTAACCCCTTGTGTGTCTGTCCAGCTGGGCCCCCCCTTGTGTGTCCAGCTGGGCTTCCCCTTGTGTGTCCAGCTGGGCCCCCCCTTGTGTGTCCAGCCAGGGGCCCAGACCATTACACACACACACACCTCTTACCTTCCTGCGCTCCCGTGCGGTGTCCTCCTTCTCCTGAGTTGCGCGCCTCCTTCACAGCAGGCGCATGACGATGACGTCATATGCCGGCCGGCGAAGGGAGACGCGCAGCTTCAGCTGCTTTACTGGGACGTGCGCCGCAGTGGTTCAGGTAATGAACGCCGCGTGCGCGCGTCCCTGCATACGCTGTGCCAGCGCTTTTAAAGGGCCCGTGCCCCTTAAAATAGCAGGATTTTTTTTTTTGCTCTCTTCTCCCTCCCCCCTCTCCTCTGCAGCAGTGGGCGGGGCCCACCGGGAAAATTCCCGGTATCCCGCCAGCCCAGACCAACCCTGCCTGGAGGTGTGTTTGGGGTCATTGTCCTGTTGAAAAATAAATGATGGTCCAACTAAACGCAAACCGGATGGAATAGCATGCCGCTGCAAGATGCTGTGGTAGCCATGCTGGTTCAGTATGCCTTCAATTTTGAATAAATCCCCAACAGTGTCACCAGCAAAGCACCCCCACACCATCACACCTCCTCCTCCATGCTTGAGGGTGGGAACCAGGCATGTAGAGTCCATCCGTTCACCTTTTCTGCGTCGCACAAAGACACGGTGGTTGGAACCAAAGATCTCAAATTTGGACTCATCAGACCAAAGCACAGATTTCCACTGGTCTAATGTTCATTCCTTGTGTTCTTTAGCCCAAACAAGTCTCTTCTGCTTGTTGCCTGTCCTTAGCAGTGGTTTCCTAGCAGCTATTTCACCATGAAGGCCTGCTGCACAAAGTCTCCTCTTAACAGTTGTTGTAGAGATATGTCTGCTGCTAGAACTTTGTGTGGCATTGACCTGGTCTCTAATCTGAGCTGCTGTTAACCTGCGATTTCTGAGGCTGGTGACTCGGATAAACTTATCCTCAGAAGCAGAGGTGACTCTTGGTCTTCCTTTCCTGGGGCGGACCTCATGTGAACCAGTTTCTTTGTAGCGCTTGATGGTTTTTGCAACTGCACTTGGGGACACTTTCAAAGTATTCCCAATTTTTCGCACTGACTGACCTTCATTTCATAAAGGAATGATGGCCACTCGTTTTTCTTTACTTAGCTGCTTTTTTCTTGCCATAATACAAATTCTAACAATCTATTCAGCAGGACTATCAGCTGTGTATCCACCAGACTTCAGCACAACACAACTCATGGTCCCAACCCCATTTATAAGGCAAGAAATCCCACTTATTATACCTGACAGGGCACACCTGTGAAGTGAAGACCATTTCCGGTGACTACCTCTTGAAGCTCATCAAGAGAGTGCCAAGAGTGTGCAAAGTAGTCATCAAAGCAAAAGGTGGCTACTTTGAAGAACCTAGAATATAAGACATATTTTCAGTTGTTTCACACTTTTTTGTTAAGTATATAATTCCACATGTGGTAATTCATAGTTTTGATGCCTTCAGTGTGAATGTACAATTTTCATAGTCATGAAAATACAGAAAAATCTTTAAATGAGAAGGTGTGTCCAAACTTTTGGTCTGTACTGTATGACCATGTGATATTTCAGTTTTCTTTTTTAATAAATTTGCAAAAATGTCTACATTTCTGTTTGTTTTCAGTCAAGATGGGGTGCAGAGTGTACTTAAATGAGAAAAAAATGAACTTTTTAGAATTTACCAAATGGCTGCAATGAAACAAAAAGTGAAAAATTTAAAGGGGTCTGAATACTGTCCGTACCCACTGTAAATCTACTCTTGTTACTAAATGGGTGTGATCATCAAGGAGATATACGCGAAGGAGACTAGATTTATATACAGAAAAGAGAAGACCATTTCTCAGGAGTGAAGAGGAGCAGGAACAAAAGAACAAAAAAAGAACATCACCGGATTCAGGAGAACAGCAGAATTTACACTATGGAAAAATTACATATTTATGGGAAATGACCAGTCTGGTAACAAGTTAGGTGATTTTTTTTTAATTCAGTTTTTCTTTTAGTTTTCATTTATTTTTATCGTATAATTAAAAGCCATTGAATACTTTGCATGGCTGGTTTTCAACATCTTTGCTTGCTGTCAGTAAATTGAAAAGCAGTAGTGATTATAGCCAGTGGTTTGAATCAAGAGCAGATGTGATGGTGTTAGATGCACAAATGAATGATCAGTCATCTCCCAGGTGGCGGACAAAGCGCGGAGCGGGGGGGGGGGGTTAACCCGGCAGAAGCAACTTATCAGAAATCTCTGATTGTTCAGAGAATAATAAAAACCTTCTTCTTTGATGTAGCTGCCAATATCCTCAAGATGCGGAGAAAAACCTTCTTACACCGGTTCTATAAATGACAAACACATTAAATTCAACGACCCATATGAATGAGAACTTATTGATCACCACAGACATTCCTGCCAGAGAAAAATCCAAACCTGATCCATGTCCTGCTGATAGAAAAAGATGCACATGGACGTCACAGAAATAGAACTAACCTAGAAGAGGGCAAATATTCAGTATTCCTTCCTTCCTTTTTTCCACCCGTCCTTTCTTCCTCCCATCCGTCCTTCCTTCCACCCACGTTTCCTTCCTTCCTTTCTTTCTCCCACCCCTCCTCCCTGCCCCCTACGTTTCCTTCCTTCCTCCCATGTTACCTTCCCTCCATGCCTCTTTCCTTGCTTCCTCCCACGTTTCCTTCCCTCCCACCCTTCTTTCCTTTCTCCCACCCATCCTTTCATTGCTTCCTTCCTTCCTTCCTCCCACCCTTCCTTCCTCCCATGCTTCCTTCCTCCCCCCACACTTCTTTCCTTCCCCCTACCACATTTCCTTCCTCCAACACTTCCTTCCTTCATCACCCATGCTTCTTTCCTTCCTTCCTCCCACCCACCCTTCCTTCCTCCCACGCTTCCTTCCTTCCTCCAACCCACCCTTCCTTCCTCCCACGCTTCCTTCCTTCCCCTTTACTTCCTTCCTTCCTTCCTCAAACAGAAGAATACAGCAGCCTACAATGTCTGCAAACATTGAATATATGACATAATTGAAGATTGACACCATCAGACAAAGCTTTTGCCTAAAGTCCGCACAACCCCTCTTCATATCTACTCAACCTTCCTCCTCCAAACTCCACTTCTCCACCATTATAAAAGGTCAAGTCTCCTCTTTACTCTCCAAATCAAACCTCACCACCTGCGAACTTGACCCAATCCCATCCCACCTCATCCCTAACCTTACTACAGTCTTCATCCCAACCCTAATCCACCTCTTCAACCTTTCACTAACAACCGGTGTCTTCCCCTCATGTTTCAAACATGCCTCAATCACACCCATCCTCAAAAAGCCCCCCCTTGACCCATCCTCTTTGACTAGCTACCGCCCCATATCACATCTCCCCAATGCCTCAAAACTACTAGAACAACATGCCCACCTTGACCTGTCCTCCCACCTCTCCTCCTGTTCCCTCTTCAACCGCCTTCAATCTGGCTTCCGACTGCATCACTCGACTGAAACTGCCCTGACTAAGGTCACCAACGACCTACTAACCGCCAAATCCAAGCGACACTACTCCATCCTCCTCCTTCTGGACCTGTCATCTGCCTTCGACACAGTCGACCATTCCCTCTTACTACAGATTCTCTCATCTCTTGGCATCACGGACTTGGCCCTATACTGGATCTCCTCATACCTAACAGACAGGACATTCAGCATCTCCCACTCACGCACCACCTCCTCATCTCACCCCCTATCTGTCGGTGTCCCCCAAGGTTCAGTTCTAGGACCTCTGCTCTTCTCCATCTACACCTTTGGCCTGGGACAGCTCATAAAGTCTCATGGCTTTCAGTATCACCTTTATGCCGATGACACACAGATCTACCTCTATGGACCCGATATCTCCTCCCTATTAACCAAAATCCCACAATGTCTGTCCGCCATCTATTCCTTCTCCTCTGCCAGATTTCTAAAACTCAACATGGATAAAACAGAGTTCATCATCTTTCCACCCTCTCATTCATATCCCCCATCTGACCTATCCATCAACATCAATGGCTGTTCACTCTCCCCAGTCCCAAAAGCTCGCTGCCTTGGGGTAACCCTGGACTCTGATCTCTCCTTCAAACCACATATCCAAGCCCTTTCCACTTCCTGCCGACTCCAACTCAAAAATATCTCCCGGATCCGTGCATTCCTCAGCAAAGACTCTGCAAAAACACTAGTGCATGCCCTCATCATCTCCCGCCTTGACTACTGCAACCTCCTGCTCTGTGGCTTCCCTTCTAACACTCTCACACCCCTCCAACCTATCCTAAACTCTGCTGCCCGACTAATCCACCTGTCCCCCCTCTGTCAATCTCTTCACTGGCTCCCCATTGCCCAGAGACTCAAGTTCAAAACCCTAACCATGGCATACAAAGCCATCCACAACCTCTCTCCTCCATATATCTGTGATCTAGTCTCCCGGTACCTACCTGCACGCAACCTCCGATCCTCACAGGACATCCTTCTCTACTCCCCTCTTATCTCCTCTTCCCACAATCGCATACAAGATTTCTCCCGCGCATCCCCCCTACTCTGGAACTCTCTACCCAACACATCAGACTCTCGCCTACCGTGGAAACCTTCAAAAGGAAGCTGAAGACCCACCTCTTCCGACAAGCCTACAACCGGCAGTAACCACCGCTCCACCATACCGCTGCACGACCAGCTCTACCCTCACCTACTGTATCCTCACCCATCCCTTGTAGATTGTGAGCCCTTGCGGGCAGGGTCCTCGCTCCACCATACCGCTGTACGACCAGCTCTACCCTCACCTACTGTATCCTTACCAATCCCTTGTACACTGTGAGCCCTTGCGGGCAGGGTCCTCGCTCCTCCTGTACCAGTCGCTGACTCGTTTTGTTGAGATTATGTAAATGTTTTTGCTATGTATATCCCTATCACATGTAAAGCGCCATGGAATAAATGGCGCTCTAATAATAAATAATAATAATAATTTTGCCAAAGGAAAGGAAGTTGCCTAATAATTAAGCACACCTTATATAGGGTGTTGATGTCATTAGTCAACACCCCTCCTCATTACAGAGATGCACATCACCAGATTTACTTAATTGGTAGTTGGCTCTCAAGACTATGCAGCTTGGAGTAGGACGACATGTATAAAAAGTATCATGGGATCAAAATACTCATTTACCTAATAATTCTGCACGCGGTGTATTATCTTTTAGCTATATATCTATCATCTATCTATTATCTTTCTATCATCTATTATCTATCTATCTTATCTATTATCTATCTATTATCTATCATCTATCTATTATCTATTATCTATCTATTATCTATCTATTATCTATCTATCTATTATCTATCATCTATCTGTTATCTATTATCTATCTATCATCTATCTATTATCTATCTATTATCTATCTATCTATTATCTATCTATTATCTATCTATCATCTATTATCTATCTATTATCTATCTATCTATTATCTATCTATCTATCTATTATCTATCATCTATCTGTTATCTATCATCTATTATTTATCTATTATCTATCTATTATCTATCATCTATCTATCTATCATCTATCTATCATCTATCTATTATCTATCTATTATCTATCTATTATCTATCATCTATCTGTTATCTATTATCTATCTATCATCTATCTATTATCTATCTATTATCTATCTATCTATTATCTATCTATCTATCTATCTATTATCTATCTATTATCTATCTATTATCTATCTCTCTTTCTATCTATTTTCCTCAATGCTCCTTTTTCTTCTCCGTTCTCCTATGTATATTACCATGTGGGTCTGACGCTCTGGTGCTGAATATTATAATGGGGGGGGCTTGTCGCTCGTCGTGGCGTTTTTTTCATAGAAGGTTATCAGTAATGATCGGATTCGTCACTGTTAGATCCTCGTGTGACCTTTAAGATATTCCTTTCTGTTTCTTTCAAACAAAATTCAGTATTTTAAGAATAAATATGTTCTGCTTTCATTTCATGGAAATATCAGATGTGTTTGCGTTGTAATTTTCTTTCTTAGCTCCTGACATTTACCGCATCGGTCGTCTTAGAAGGATTCTCATTTGGTAAAACAAAAAAAAATGGAAGAAAAAGTATCGGTACGAAGAAAAAAATATTGTCAATTACAAATTATAAAGCGTCGCGATGCAAAGAGCCCGGATCTATTTCTGCAACAATTGACCTTTATTCCGATTTAACAGTTCTTAATCAAAAAAGTTCTGTACTGTGAATACAAGGACGAGCCGGCGCAGGGTGCACAAAGCTGAAGAGGACGACTCGGCCCGAGCTTTCCGGAGATATTGATGAAAGTTTCTGGAAAGCAAATGTGAAGATTAAAAGGCACAAAGTTGCACAGGAACAAGAAACAGCGCCACCCCTGTAGTCAGGACGTATGTAGTATTGCAACTTAGCCCCACTAACGTATGTAGAGTAAAGCTGCAATACCTCGTACAACCTGTAGACGAATGTGGCACTGTTTTTGGAGGAAGGCAGTTGTTTTTCTTGAACTTTTGACAACCCGTTTTCTAGAGGCTTTAGCGCTTAATATTTCCGGAGATTTAGGACCTAATGCTTCATTATTTGCAATGTCCTTGGGTGATTATGCAGGTATTGTCAATTTTGGAAGTTATTCCCTATCCATGGGTTAACAGATTGCTGGAGGTCCCCACAAATCCTGAGAACGGGGGGCTCTGAAGAGAAGAGCCCCATGTGAATAGAGCGGTGGGGTGCAGAGCTCCAGTTCGCGAGACTGGTAGGGGCCCCAGCGGCCGGACCCCCAGGAATGTGGAGGTTATCCCCTAATCCCATGTATATGTGATAACTTCCAAATATGAAAATATCTGTTTAAAGATTAAAATGTAATATATGCAATGGAAGCGTCTTGACTCACCGCCTCCAAAGAAGGCACGTGCCCAACCCTCGGCAGGCAAGGTCATTCTCATAGTATTTTGAGACCAGTTCGGAGTAGTATTGATGGATTTCCTAGCAAAGGGTACCATGATCACTGGGGCATACTACGACTCACTGCTGCGGAAATTGTGGGAGGCCATCAAAACCAAGAGACGTGGCATGTTCACCAAAGGTGTCTGCCTTCTGCAAGACAATGCACCAGTTCACAACTCACATGCTGCCCAAATGGAAGCATGCTCCTGTGGCTGTGAAATTCTACCGGATCCCCCTTATTCACCCGACCTCGCACCATCAGACATCTTCCACCTCTTTCCGAAAATGAAGTTATTTTTGAAGGGCAAGCATTTTCCAGATGATGAGACTGATTTCCGAAGTCACAACGTGGTTTTTGGAGCAACCTCTCAACTTCTACGAGCGAGGTGTTTACAGTTTCTTAAAGAGATGGGAGAAGTGTGTGTCCCCAGGTGGCACCTATGTAGAGAAGGACTAATAACTGTGCCAAGCTTCATCGCTCTCAGTCCACAGGAAGTGGGTCAGGGGAAGACTTTAATGAACAACCCTCGTATCTATTCTAAAACAGTTAAAGGAATTGTCCAGCCCTTTGAATGAATTTTACTAAAATCTTATAATAGTATAAAACACTCACTTTACCGGACCCTAACTGTTTCTTGGGCCCCCACTAGTCTCTGCATCCTTTGCCTTCAGTGATGACCGTGTGACCACTTCAGCCAATCATTCATACCTGTGGGATCATGAATGATGCTTTTTGGTAAAGACTAAAAAAAAAAAAAGAAAAAAAAAAAAAAGAATTGACCTGCGTTTAACAGGTGACGTGCCCATCGTTCTCTGTGCAGTAAATGGTAAGACCCCCCACCGGATCACTAGTGGACGTTCTGCACTGCAGCTTGGCACTAGCATTGTGAACTTCCCTCTCGGGGCTGCTTGGAAAGACAGAGGTGACTCAGTTCTGACAACAGTTTTTCAACTTCACTCATCTTCAAGGCATGAAGACTCCTTCTTCCATCTCTCTTCCTCTATGATACCATGGTGGTCTGTACTCTACTCTTCCTTGCCTCCTTTCTACTAGGTATTTCTTACTCTCTCTACGGGTGACCTAAACTCTGCCTGTGTCATGCGCAAAGGCTATCTCTTCTTTTTGACGCATTTTTAGATGTTGCACCCTACACCCTGATGTACTCTTCCATCTCCTACAAGCTGTAGACTTGTGTTGGGCATAGAAATACTCCTGCTGCTTGTATGCTCTCTGTGACTTACACTGAGCGGAGGGAAGCTGAGCCACAAGTAATCTGGGTCATGTCTATTGTGCATACCATGTGTGCCCTCTGTGATTTACCCTGAGTGGAGGGAAGCTGAGCCACAAGTAATCTGGGTCATGTCTATTGTGCATACCATGTGTGCTGTCTGTGACTTACCCTGAGTGGAGGGAAGCTGAGCCACAAGTAATCTGGGTCATGTCTGTTGTGCATACCATGTGTGCCCTCTGTGTCTTACCCTGAGTGGAGGGAAGCTGAACCTCAAGTAATCTGGGTCATGTCTATTGTGCATACCATGTGTTCCCTTTGTGACTTACCCTGAATGGAGGGAAGATGAACAACAAGTAATCTGGTTAATGTCTATTATGCATACCATGTGTGCACTCTGTGTCTTACGCTGAGTGGAGGGAAGCTGAGCCACAAGTAATCTGGGTCTTGTCTATTGTGCATACCATGTGTGCCCTCTGTGTCTTACCCTGAGTGGAGGGAAGCTGAGCCACAAGTAATCTGGGTCATGTCTATTGTGCATACATGTGTGCCCTCTGTGACTTACCCTGAATGGAGGGAAGATGAACCACAAGTAATCTGGATCATGTCTATTGTGCATACCATGTGTGCCCTTTGTGTCTTACCCTGAGTGGAGGGAAGCTGAACCTCAAGTAGTCTGGGTCATGTCTATTGTGCATACCATGTGTGCCCTCTGTGTCTTACCCTGAGTGGAGGGAAGCTGAGCCACAAGTAATCTGGGTCATGTCTATTGTGTATACCATGTGTGCCCTCTGTGTCTTACCCTGAGTGGAGGGAAGCTGAGCCACAAGTAATCTGGGTCATGTCTATTGTGCATACTACAGTGGGTACGGAAAGTATTCAGACCCCTTTCAATTTTTCACTCTTTGTTTCATTTCAACCATTTGGTAAATTCTAAAAAGTTCCTTTTTTTCCTCATTAAAGTACACTCTGCACCCCATCTTGACTGAAAAAAAAACAGAAATGTAGAAATTTTTGCAAATTTATTAAAAAGGAAAAACTGAAATATCACATGGTCATAAGTATTCAGACCCTTTGCTCAGTATTGAGTAGAAGCCCCCTTTTCAGCTAGTACAGCCATCCCTCTTCTTGGGAATGATGCAACAAGTTTTTCACACCTGGATTTGGGGATCCTCTGCCATTCTTCCTTGCAGATCCTGTCCAGTTCCGGAAGGTTGGATGGTGAACGTTGGTGGACAGCCATTTTCAGGTCTCTGCAGAGATGCTCAATTGGGTTTAGGTCAGGGCTCTGGCTGGGCCAGTCAAGAATGGTCACAGAGTTGTTCTGAAGCCACTCCTTTGTTATTTTAGCTGTGCTTCGGATCATTGTCTTGTTGGAAGGTGAACCTTCGGGCAAGTCTGAGGTCCAGAGCACTCTGGAAGAGGTTTTCATCCAGGATATCTCTGTACTTGGCCACATTCATATTTCCTTCAATTGGAACCAGTCGTCCTGTCCCTGCAGCTGAAAAACACCCCCAAAGCATGATGCTGCCACCACCATGTTTCACTGTTAGGATTGTATTGGGCCGGTGATGAGCAGTGCCTGGTTTTCTCCACACATACTGCTTAGAATTATCACCAAAAAGTTCTATCTTCATCTCATCAGACCAGATAATCTTATTTATCATAGTCTAAGAGTCCTTCAT
This sequence comes from Phyllobates terribilis, assembly GCF_046119375.1. Taxonomy (NCBI): domain Eukaryota; kingdom Metazoa; phylum Chordata; class Amphibia; order Anura; family Dendrobatidae; genus Phyllobates; species Phyllobates terribilis. Next base: position 183,276,515 of record NW_027362768.1, read on the forward strand.
GTGTTTTTGAGCAAACTCTCTGCGGGCTTTCATATGTCTTGCACTGAGGTGAGGCTTCCGTTGGGTCACTCTGCCATAAAGGCCCGACTGGTGGAGGGCTGCAGTGATAGTTGACTTTGTGGAACTTTCTCCCATCTCTCTACTGCATCTCTGGACCTCAGCCTCAGTGATCTAGGGGTTCTTCTTTACCTCTCTCACCAAGGCTCTTCTCCCACGATTGCTCAGTTTGGCTGGACTGCCAGGTCTAGGAAGACTTCAGGTGGTCCAAAACTTCTTCCATTTAAGGATTATAGAGGCCACTGTACTCTTAGGAACCTTGAATAATGTAGAAATTCTTTTGTAACCTTGGCCAGATCTGTGCCTTGCCACAATTCTGTCTCTGAGCTCCTTGGGCAGTTCCTTTGAGCTCATGATTCTCATTTGGTTGACATGCACTGAGAGCTGTGAGGTCTTATATAGATAAGTGTGTGCCTTTCCAAATCAAGTCCTATCAGTTTAATTAAACACAGCTGGACACCAATGAAGGAGTAGAACCATCTCAAGGAGGATCACAAGGAAATGGACAGCATGTGACTTAAATATGAGTGTCTGAGCAAAGGGTCTGAATGTGAAGCCTCATGCTCGAAAAAGCCCTTTAGTTTATCCTGGGTGATGGGGGACTCGGAATCGGGTCCTGTGATGGAGAGATGGGGTGCAGCCGTGGCCCGGACCCGACCTGTGCTCAGGGCCGTCATATTAAAAAGAGATGGTGTGGGCTCATCCGGGTTGAGTGGCTGATTTACGACTACGCCACCTGTGGTGCCTGGTGAACGGCCACCAGCGCCGCTGCAGTCCGCTGAGGCATGGTGTTATGGCGGCCAAAGTTATTACTACTCCCCACAGGCGGAGCAAGGCCTCATGGCAGAGGGACAGGATGGAGGGGGGTAGTAGTAGAGGAGAACGGGCTCCGCGTCGTGCGGTGTGGCGCAGAATAAACAGACCGGAGGCCATAGGGGTGAACTTCCAAGGCTTTACTCACTTTAGAGATGGCAGAAGGAAGGCGACTCCCTGCTCCCTGCGGAGTCCTGCGGTCACCAGGGACTGGGGTCCGACAACCTCCGAGTAAGTCCAGCATTCAGTCGGGACCCTACACCAGAGTGTTCCTGAACTACAGACCGAATCCTTTCCTGTCTGTGTGTGTGCGAATAGGCTGGGTCTCCCTCTGAACTCCTGTCAGAAGAAGGGTACGGGTGGCAGCTCCGCTCCGTCCGATACCCGATGGGATCCACTGGGCCTACCGGGCTTTCCCGACCAGGACATGGAGTAGCAAGGTCTGGTGTCGGGGGCCGGTACCCCTCTTGCAGCCGGAGTCCCTCTGAATATATCAGCATGGCGAGGACAGGTGGCGTACACCGCTCCGTCTGCATCCTGCCTGGGATCCATTTGCTGTGGAGCCACACGCTTAAGCTCCGGGCCTTCTTGGTCCTGGTCCTTGGCCGGGTTGAGACATTCCTGGTCTACAACCTGCCCCTCGTCCCAAGGCTGGGGTACGAGGGATGTGTCTCCGACCTTTGCAGGCCCACACAGGGCCTGTGTATTATGCATACCATGTGCACCTTCTGTGACTTACCCTGAGTGGAGGGAAGCTGACCTGGGTCATGTCTATTGTGCATACCATGTGTGCCATCTAAGAAGCAACAACAAAAAACTAATATATTGTTAATGTGTATAAAAAGAAAGATTCAGTTAGGAGCACAGGACAATATAGCGGCCATATTTTAAGGACCATGTTATAGTTGCAATTAATGGCCCGTCCATAGGTCTCCTGACCTAAACTAACAGCATCACTTTTGCCTATGAGGCTTTTAGTATACAGAACTGTGGTCTCAACACGTTCGCATGAAAAAGCCCAGTTTAAATTTTCACAATACAAAAAAATTTCGGCCCCGATTCATCATCTCCTTATCACTTATTTTTTTGCCTAGTTTTGTGTCTTATTTTTGTTTGCACTTAATCCATTGTTGTATTTGCTCCATTTTTCGAAGTCTATTTTATATGCACTCTCTTGGTTTTTGCATCAATTGAGTTTTTTTTTTAATCATTTGTAAAATTTGGTGCAACTTCACTCTAATCCCCATCTGGTGTATTTTTGCGGATGTCAGTATTTTGGTACAATTTTTCCACCATTTTATGATGTGCGCGACTTTTGATGCCACAAATTTGCAAAAACAGCTCAAGGCAGAGAAAAAGAGCATTTTTGACTTTGCGCCAAATTCGCAAATCCAGTGTGCTATTTTGAAGAATACTAATCCCACAACAGAAAAAAAGAAATTAAATTACTTAAAAAAATCAGCAAATAATGAATCGGGACCATAGAGTAACACTATGGTAAAGAGGCGTCGTTTCATGACAGGACCCTTCAATGGGATCTTATAATATGTGTCCATATATTCCTGGTTATTAGACAGTTTTGCACATGCACCATTCACAGACCAGAGGACGCCAATGACATTATCAATATAGGGAGGAGTTCTCTACTGTCAGAGCAGCAAAACTGCAAATCCGAACCGCATTTGGTTATACTGAAATAAAGAATGAAATTTGGGGTCTAGGCAATGCGTTCGCCTTTCTTTGTAGAGGGGATGGGGGAGGTGTTGGGGACACGGTGACTATATTTAAGAACAGATCAGAAATTGTAACGTGTAACGACTAACGAGTTTTCTCGTTCAAGTAAATCATTAGTGTTTCTCCTGTAGATCTGTCAATAGAAAGTGGAGCAAGGCCAAGAAGACTATTGAAGAAAAAGCTGCAGAAAGAACATGAAGCCTCAACAGACGTAATACGGAAAGAAAAGCTCACAACAGAGAGAGCTGTTTACAAGACGGAAACATCCAGAACAAAGGAAAAGAACATCGGCCTCGAGAACACAGCAATTAATTTACTGCCAGATCCTATGATTAGAGGTCCTGAATGATTGTCAGCAGTGCAGGATCTGATGAGCGCCCCCTGCAGGTCGAATGGGCCATATGGTATAACTATGTTTCCTTATTGTACAGTTTACATTGATACTAAAGCCCAGAATATAGATGACATAAAACTATTGTGTGAATGATGTTCAAGAAAAGAATATTAACTTCCTACAGCATTTATCTATCATCTATCTATCATCTATCTATTATCTATCTATCTATTATCTATTTATTATCTATCATCCATCTATCATCTATCTATCTATCTATTACCTATCTATCTATCTATCTATCTATTCATCTATCTATTCTTCTATCTATTATCTATCTATCATCTATCTATCATCTATCTATTATCTATCTATTATCTATCTATCTATTATCTATCTATTATCTATCTATTATCTATCATCTATCTATTATCTATCTATTATCTATCTATTATCTATCTATCATCTATCTATCTATTATCTATCATCTATCTATCATCTATCTATTATCTATCTATTATCTATCTATCATCTATCTATCATCTATTATCTATCTATCATCTATCTATCTATTATCTATCTATTTATCATCTATCTATCTATTATCTATCATCTATCTATCATCTATCTATTATCTATCTATCTATCTATCATCTATCTATCATCTATTATCTATCTATCATCTATCTATTATCTATTATCTATCATCTATCTATTATCTATCTATTATCTATCTATTATCTATCATCTATCTATCATCTATCTATTATCTATCTATCATCTATCTATCATCTATCTATTATCTATCTATTATCTATCTATTATCTATCATCTATCTATCATCTATCTATTATCTATCATCTATCTATTATCTATCTATTATCTATCTATCATCTATCTATTATCTATCTATCATCTATCTATCATCTATCTATTATCTATTTGTTATCTATCTATTATCTATCTATTATATATCTATCATCTATCTATTATCTATCTATTATCTATTAATCTATTATCTATCTATTATCTATCTATCTATTATCTATCTATTATCTATCTATCATCTATCTATTATCTATCTATCTATCATCTATCTCTTTATCTATCTATCTATCATCTATCTATTATCTATCTGTCATCTATCTATCTATCTATTATCTATCATCTATCTATCTATCATCTATCTATTATCTATCTATCATCTATCTATCATCTATCTATTATCTATCTATTATCTATGTATCTATCTATCATCTATCATCTATCTATCTATCATCTATCTATTATCTATCATCTATCTATTATCTATCTATTATCTATCTATCATCTATCTATTATCTAATTATTATCTATATATCTATCTATTATCTATCTATCTATCTATTATCTATTATCTATTATCTATCATCTATCATCTATCTATCTATCTATTATCTATCATCTATTTATTATCTATCATCTGTCTATTATCTATTATCTATCATCTATCTATCTATCTATTATCTATTATCCATCATCTATCTATTATCTATCTATTATCTATCATCTATCTATCATCTATCTATTATCTATCTATTATCTATCTATTATCTATCTATCGTCTATCTATTATCTTTCTATCATCTATCTATCTATTATCTATCTATTTATCTATCTATCTATTATCTATCATCTATCTATCATCTATCTATTATCTATCATCTATCTATTATCTATCTATTATATATCTATCATCTATCTATTATCTATCTATTATCTATTATCTATCTATCTATTATCTATCTATTATCTATCTATCTATTATCTATTATCTATCTATCATCTATCTATTATCTATCATCTATCTATTATCTATCATCTATTATCTATCATCTATCTATTATCTATTATCTATCTATCTATTATCTATCTATTATCTATCTATCTATTATCTATCATCTATCTATCATCTATCTATCATCTATCTATTATCTATCTGTTATCTATCTATTATCTATCTATTATCTATCTATTATCTATCTGTTATCTATCTATTATCTATCTATTATCTATCTATTATATATCTATCATCTATCTATTCTCCATCTATTATCTATTTATCTATTATCTATCTATTATCTATCATCTATCTATTATCTATCTATCTATCTATTATCTATCTATCATCTATCTATTATCTATCCATCTATAATTTTAGCACTGTATGATGGTTTTAGGTGGTCTGTATAGTGCAGAATTAACTATTTCTAAAAAAATTAATTACTATATATATATACACGGCTCAAAAATATAAAGGGAACACTTAAACAACAGAATATAACTCCAAGTGAATCAAACTTCTGTGAAGTCAAACTGTCCACTTAGGAAGCAACACTGATTGACAATCAATTTCACATGCTGTTGTGCAAATGGAATAGACGATAGATGGAAATTATTGGGAATTATCAAGACACCCTCAATAAAGGAGTGGTTCTGCAGGTGGGGACTAGTGTTGAGCCACCCCCGTAGTGTTCGAGTTCGGTTCGGTTCGTCGAACACCCGTGTGTTCGCCGAACTGTTCGTCGAACTGTTCGTCGAACACCTTCGAACACCGTTAAAACCAATGGCAGGCAAACAAAAACACATAGAAACACATAGAAAACACCTTCAAAGGTGTCCAAAAGCTGACAAACTGCTCAGAAGACACAACTAACACATGGAAAAGTGACAAGTACATATAGTCATGCGAAAAGAAAAGAGGTGGAGGAGTAAAAGGAGGGGGAGACACAGATATAGGCATGTCATGCCCTTCTAAAATCCAAAAAGTGAGAAGCCGAGACGGCCAGTCCGCTCCTGCCCGTGCCACCTCCGTGTCGCCGGGTTTGTGCCAGAGCCGCGGTGAACCCTGACGGCCAGCCCCCCTCTCCCAATACTGGTGCCTGTCCGCTGGTGGGTCGAGAGAGCCCCCCTGTGGTGGAGGCAGCTCTAAGCTTTTTAATTTAAATTGTCTCTCTAATTTAAATGAATACACTTTAAATCCATTTACAAGGATCTATTGGAGGGCAAGTCTCATGCCAGCAGCCGCGTAATTCCAGCTCCAGTAGCGTCCACTAAAGCTGCTGCAGTTAAAAAGCTTTTATAAGGATCGAGCTCGGCTGTCCACCGCAAGGCATCCTAGTGCCAGTCCCAGCCCCTATGCCTTGGGGTGCCTCCTGATGCTCTTCACTAAGTATCCCGTGGTCCCGAAGCATTTCCTTTGAAAAAATTAAGTGTCCAAACTACAGGTGGTGTAGCTTGCTTAACAGCCGGGATAATCCGCTGACTAGCAGACACTGCTACTAGGCACAAAGTATTTCCTGGGCTAGATGCAGTTAAAAATTTGTAAGTAGATACTCTCGTTGGATGCTGAGAAAGCATTCCATAGAGTCTCCTGGCACGCCATATATGATTCTCTTAAAAAGCTTGGGGTAGGGGTCTAGGGGACCCTTTTATAGCCAAAATCACGGCCCTGTATCACAATACGTCACCTAGGCTGAAGATAAATGGAACTGTAGCACCGAGGGCTCGGTTGCTACAGACGTATTGCACCTCACCCAGAGGTGTGATATCTCACTCTCAGATAAGGATGGAGTGTGGATCAGGACCCGACACCTGCATGCATTACACCACATTGCCGTGGGGCAGGGCGACCAATATGCCCCTGAGATGGGCACGACAGTCCCTGTCCCTGGCTGGAGTGGGGGGAGGGAACACTGAGGAAGGGGAACCCTGCAGTGCAGGAGCAGGGAGGAAGCAGTTGATGGGTGCATTGAGAAGGGAGTATAAAAGGTGGGCACCATCTTAGTTCAGTGCAGAGAAGTCTGAGCAGAAGTGGCAGGGAGCAGGGGCTCTGCATGAGCTCTGCTCCGGAGGCGGGCCTAGTAACAGAGGCCCAGGCCTGCAAGAGGGAGAAGGAAGGAAGAGGAGCGGAGAAGGCTCCAGGAACGAGGAATGAAGGGATCCCAGGGGTGCGGACGGGCGAGTCGCCACCGCACGCCCGAATCCACCTGCGTGGAGGGGTCAGGCCAAAGGGGGAGACCGGTCCCCGAACTAGTGGAGGCAGGAAACGACCCTCAGCTAGAAACCGGAGGCTCTGACATTTTATGTGGCGCAGCCCCTTGCTCCACCCGCTAGGAAGGCACCACATAGGGTCAGGGAAACTGGCGCCAAGTTTACCAAGAGGAGGCCCGAGGCAGCCGGACAGAAGTGTTGGTAAGAAAGGCCAGACAAAGGACACACAAAGGGGGTCCTGTGAAGCGCTCCAAAGTTATCTGGGAGTTGTCTGAGCCCCTCACCTGGTGAGCACAGTACGACGTGGGCAGCCGTTACCTGCAGACGTGGTCTGGATAATAAGAACTGTGAGTAAAGGCCCTGGACTGCATCACTGACTCCGTGTCGTTACTGCTGCTGCCCTGCACCATCACCCCCATCCTCCGCATACACTGCCCTGAGGCTATACTCCTCCCGTGGGGAGTTATGCTACGCTCTGCTGCACCCACAACACCAGCCTTAGCGGTCTGCCCTGTAGCGGCGGTTCACTCTGACCGCAATCCACGGATGGCGTAGTCGGACATTTAAACATCAAAACCACATAAATAGTTCCGCCACTGGTTTGACCGCCCTGAGCCACGGAACCGGATCGCCGCCACGAAGACTACAACCACCAGCATCCACCAAAAAGGGTCCGGCTCCGGGTGTCCCAAGGCCCAGGGGGTGCGTCAGAACATTTTCATCACCTTTCACAATCACCAATGGGACAAGGCAGGGATGTCCTCTGTCCCCTCTCTTATACATCCTAGTGACGGAGCACCTGCTCTCATCAATTCGCCATAACCCCAATATTAGGTGGATTGAGGTGGGAGGCACCGAGTACAAGTGCTCTCTATTTGCTGATGATGTCCTAGTATATATCACTCAATCACATATATCCATCCCTGCTGTTATGGCTGAAATAGATCACTTTGTTACATGGTAAAATTTTAAAATCAATGCAGCGAAGTCTGAGGCCCTCGATGTCTCCCTCCCTAAATCCATATAGGATTCCATCCAGTCCAACTTTCCCTTTGCCTGGCCCTCACAGGGTATCAAATACTTAGGAATTCCTATTCATAGAGACCTCTCCCATCTATGTTATCTTAATTTTGGGCCCTTTATTGAACAATTCCATACAGACCACGGTTGGCAAGTTAGAACTGTAAGATTCACTACGTGAACCACTAGTGTTTTGTGGAAAAGCACATGTACACCGCGTTCCAAATTATTATGCAAAAAGTGTTTAGGAGTGATAAGGGAAGAATTTGTTTGTTTGTCAGTTAAACTCATTGATGGTGATGTGTGTCAGGGCTCTTTATATCACTGTAAGCAATTGCAGACACCTGTGCTAATTAGTTTGTCAGGTGTGTCCAATGAAAGGCAAGACTACTTAAGAAGGCTCTCTCACATTATTAAGCAGCCTACATTTTCTGCCAAAATGGGAAAGAAAAAGGATGTGTCGGCTGCTGAGAAGCAACAAATTGTGGAGTGTTTAGGTCAAGGCATGACTACAATCAACATTGTGCGATGATCAGGATGAAGTGTCTTGGCAATCAAGAAGTATGTAGCTGATTCACAGTACACACGTGTGCGTGCTGATAAGGGCAAATTGAGGACTCTTTCCTACAGGCAATTACGTCAGGTTGAAACAGCAGCGGCAAAAAAGCCTTGTCATAGCAGCAGACAAGTTTTTGAAGCTGCTTGTGCCTCCAACGTCCCCCGAACAACAAGATGCAGGGTCCTTCAGAGGTTTGCAGCTGTGCATATGCCATCCTGTCGACCTCCTCTATCCACTTCACACAAGCAGAAACGGCTCCAGTGGGCCAAACATTACATGAAGACTGATTTCAAAACTGTTTTGTTCACGGATGAGTGCCGTGCAGCGCTCGATGGTCCAGATGAATGGAGTGGAGGATGGCTGGTTGATGGACACCCCACGCAAACACGGCTACAGCGCCAACAAGGAGGAGGTGGAGTAATGTTTTGGGCTGGAATCATGGGGAGAGAGATTGTCGGCCCCTTTAGGATCCCTGAAGGCGCTAAAGATGAACTCCATAATGTATGTGGATTTTCTCAAACAGCACTTCCTGCCATGGTTCAAGAAGAAGAACCGTGTATTTCACAGCAAGATCATTTTTCTGCATGATAATGCACCATCTCATGCTGCACATAAAACATCTGCATCTCTGGCTGATATGGGCATAAAAGGGGACAAACTTATGGTGTGACCCCCATGCTCCCCTGACCTCTACCCCATTCAGAACCTTTGGAGCATCATTAAAAGGAGTGTCTATGATGGCGGGAGGCAGTTCACATCTAAGCAACAGCTCTGGGAGGGTATTCTGTCCTCATGCAAAACAATTGAAGCAGAAACCATCCAAAACCTGACAAATTCAATGGACGAGAGAGTTCAGAAGCTCCTTTCGAACAAGGGGTCCTATGTGAAAATGTAACATCACCTAGAATAAAGTTTTGAGTTGAAAACTGTTTGATTTCAGTTTCTAACAACCTGCTAATGCTTATAATTTCAAAAATGACCATTTTTTTGGTCTTTATTAAAATGAAAAGGTTGATCGAAAAGTTTGGGGGATCTAAGAGTGTGGCAACCCAGTAGTCATGATTACTTCGAATTCTGACAATATGAGGGTCATGCTGCAGGTAGTGCAGCAAGAAGGCACTTATGTGTCTTGCGCATCTCGGAGCCCCAAAATTATTTTCCGGGCTAGATGCAGCTAAAAATTATTTTTAATTTTAAATCTGGTGAAGCTTATTATAGATGGCCTAATAGGATCAGTGCTGCACACTGCTACAAAGCCCAAATTATTTTCCAGTCAAGATACAGATAAACATGATTAGTAATTTGAAAGCTTAAAACGGTTGGTAGGGTGATTTTAACCAATCATCAAGCTTTTACTCTCCCCAGGATGACACAGGGGTAGAAAAGTCGTTTCGGATCCATGATTTGTTCATCTTTATGAACGTGAGTCTGTCTACATTATCAGTGGAGAGCCGCGTGCGCTTATCTGTCAGCACACCACCAGCAGCGCTGAACACACGTTCAGACAGAACGCTGGCTGCGGGGCATGACAAGATCTCCAAGGCGTAAGTGGCTAGCTCCGGCCATTTATCCAGATTGGAAGCCCAAAAAGAGCAAGGGTCCAGTGACACAGTCGTGGCTTCAATGTTTACTTGGAGATACTCCTGTACCATCGTCTCTAGGCGTTGACGATGTGTCAGACTTCTTGTCTCCTGTGGCCTTGCAAAGGATGGGCTAAAAAAGTGGTGAAATGATTCCGCAAAATTGATGTTACCAGCAGATACTGTGGTTCTGTTACGGTTTGAGTGCTGAACACTTGACGGTCCCACGGTTGGCAAGTTGGAACTGTGAGATTCACTACGTGCACCACTGGTATTTTGTGGAAAAGCACATGTAAGATTCTGCAACAGTCTCTGCTGATACTCCTGCATGCGTGCATCCCTTTCTATGGCAGGAATAATTTCTGCAAATTTACTTTTGTACCGGGGATCTAACAGTGTGGCAACCCAGTAGTCAGGATTATTTCTAATTCTCACAATTCGAGGGTCATGTTGCAGGTAGTGCAGCAAGAAGGCACTCATGTGTGTTGCGCATCCAGGAGCACCAAGTCCCTGTTGTGTTGGTGGCGAGATAGCAATCATGCTTCCTTCCTCTGTCCTCTCCCCCCAACCTCGCACAACAGAAATGTGATCAAGGTCTCCCTCATCTGATGAGTCTTCCATCAGTTCGTCCTCCACTTCTTCCTGGGCTCCTGCACCTTCCTCACTAGTTTGGCTGCTACCATGCGCCCTGGTAAAATCATCTCCCCCACCCTCACATACCTGCCGCCTTGGTGCTGCCGACCGTCTGGACCTTGCAGATGTTAGCCCTTCCGCATACAACTCCTCCTCCTCTACTTCCTCCACCTCCTCTTGTGCCACCACCTGACTCCGAATTCTGTTTAACATGTGCTCCAGCATGTAAATCACCGGAATAGTCATGCTGATAATGGCATCGTCAGCACTAAACATCTTCGTCGCCATTTCAAAACTGTGCAGAAGGGTGCATAGGTCCCTGATCTGAGACCACTCCTCCAGCGTGGTTTGCCCCACCTCTGAATCTCGTTGGCCCAGGCTATACGTCAGAACGTATTGCACCAGGGCTTGTCGGTGCTGCCACAGTCGCTGCAACATGTGCAGAGTTGAATTCCACTGGGTAGGCACATCGCATTTTAGCCGGTGAAGTGGCAGGCCCAACGACTTCTGTAGAGATGTAAGTCGCTGAGCTGCGGGATGCGAACGGCGGAAGTGAGCACACAGCGACCGTGCCCTCTGCAGAAGGCCATCTAGTCTGGGATAGTGGGCTAAAAATTGCTGGACAACCAGGTTCAACACGTGAGCCATACAAGGCACGTGTGTGACATTGCCCCGGCGAAGGGCCGCACCCAGGTTTGCAGCATTGTCGCACACGGCCTTCCCTGGTTTCAGGTCCAGTGGAGACAACCATTCATGAAATTGGTTCTCCAGAGCTGACCACAACTCCTCAGCTGTGTGACTCACATTTCCCAGACATTTCAATGTAAAAACCGCCTGATGACGTTGAGCCCTACTGCCAGCATAGTAAGGAGGTGTGCAGGATCCCTTCTGCGCAGTTAGAAAGCTTGTGGCATGACCAGACAGGCTTTGGGTGCAGGTGGAAGACCGAGAGGAGGTTGAGGAGGCAGAAGCAGTGGAGGAAAAATGACATAAAGAGGATTGACGCACAACTCGTGGGGACGGCAAGACTTGGACAGCAGCCCCTTGTCCTGCTGTCACCATAGTTACCCAGTGCCCAGTCAGCGACATGTAACGCCCCTGTCCATGCCTACTCGTCCAAGTGTCTGTGGTGAAATGCACCCTGTCACACACAGAGTTTCTCAAAGAAGCGGTGATGTTGTGTGCGACATGCTGGTGGAGCGCAGGCACACCTTTCTTTGAGAAGTAGTGCCGACTGGGCATCTGGTACTGGGGCACTGCGACGGACATAAGGTCTCGAAAATCCTCTGTGTCCACCAGGCGGAAAGGCAGCATTTCTGTAGCCAAGAGCTTGCAGATGGTGAAATTCAACCTCTTAGCTTTCTCATGGCTAGGAGGAAATGGTCTTTTACTTGTCCACATCTGAGGGACCGAGGGCTGGCTATTGTGCTTAGACGGGGTTGATAAGGGTGTCCCCGGCAAACTGCCGGTCTGTGAGGAAGATGCAGGCGGACATGTTAGGTTGCCTTGATCCAAAGGTGGTGCTATCGATGTCGGACAGCGCTCAAGACCAGCTGGTGTTACCACCTCCAAAGAAAATGATGACCTGCCAATCACGCTGGCTGTTGCGGGTAAAGAGGTGGCAGGTCTGCGCCCCAAAACAGGTGTGACTGCTGTCCCCCCAGTCACAGAGGATGAAGAGGCCGCGGATGCACAAGATATGGCAGACGGTGGTTGGCCCGGCCGGCTAGACCGCATTGTAGCACACTGAGCTTCCCACTGCAACTTATGCTTCATGTCCATGTGCCGGTTCATGCATGAAGTACTCAAACTATGTATTTTTTGGCCTCTACTTAGCTTTTGCTGACAAATGTTACAGATAACACGAGTTGGGTCATCTTTATCGATCTGAAAAAATGCCCAGGCTATGCAAGGCTTAGCACCCATGCGACCTGAAGAGCCACCACGACTTGTGGTGAGAGGCAGAGTTGTGTTTGAGGATGCAGTTGTTGACGTGCTTCCAGTACTACGTCTCTGTCCAGGAAGGCGCAACCTGACCTCGTCGTCACTAGCATCTTCCTCCACCTCCTCTGCTGACCTCATCTCTTGGCTGACTGTGGGTTGACAGTAAGTGGGATCTCCGACCTCATCATCATCACCCTGTGCGTTATCACACCCGTCGTCCTCAGAGCCAACCTGTTCCTGCCCTGACAAAAAACTAAAGTTGTCGCTCCAATCAGGTATTTGAGTCTTATCATCGTCTTCCTCATTGTCTCCACCAACAGGAGTTACAGTTTGGGAATGAGGGTCTACATTATGGTCAGAACCTTCTGCGTCTGGTCCTGGATCCGACTCATAAAGATTCTGGGCATCAGTGCAGATCATTTCCTCGTCTGGATTCACAGAAGCGCTGGAGTCGACCTCTGATTCCCAGGCTATAGTATGAGTAAACAGCTCTGCAGACTCAACCATCTGTTCTACCTCATACTCAGACGGGCAGCTGGAGATTTGGGAGCTGTGAGGAAGCAAGTGCGATTTGGGTGACACCTTTGAGGACTGGAGTATTTGTGATGTTGAAGTTGATGTGGAGGAGAGCCCACTTAAAGGAGCACTTGATATCCGTTGAAGCACCTGCTGTTTTTGTGCCTCATCTGGAATTTGTAGCGATTGGCGTGGCCGTAAGAAAGGGATCTTATCACATTGTCCGCTAAAAGAAGTAGACATTTTAGTTTGGCTGGAAGATGGTCTTTCTTCTGCACCTACCCCACGGACACAACCTTTTTTCCCCTTCCCAACACGCCTATTCCCCTTTCCACCAGCAGCAGGCCTTTTTCCACTCATTTTGGTGGTTAACTAATTCACAACTCTGGAGTTGTTTGCACAAAAAAACAATGGATGGTAACCGAGCAGAGCTGAGTGGCCAAACTGTGGTATTAGGCCAAAACTATTGGCTGGGTTAGATGCAGAAAAAAATTATTTTTAATTTGCAACCTGATGGAGGTCAGTATAGATGGACTAATAGACCAAGTCCCACACACCGCTAGAAGCCCAAATATTTTTTCAGAGCTAGATGCAGAAAATTTTTTTATTCAATTTGCAACCTGATGGAGGTCAGTATAGATGGACTAATAGACCAAGTCCCACACACCGCTAGAAGCCCAAATATTTTTTCAGAGCTAGATGCAGAAAAAAATTATTTTTAATTTGCAACCTGATGGAGGTCAGTATAGATGGACTAATAGACCAAGTCCCACACACCGCTAGAAGCCCAAATATTTTTTCAGAGCTAGATGCAGAAAAAAATTATATTCAATTTGCAACCTGCTGGAGGTCAGTATAGAAGGACTAATAGAACAAGTCCCACACACTGCTAGAAGCCCAAATATTTTTTCAGAGCTAAATGAAGAAAAAAATTATTTTTAATTTGCAACCTGATGGAGGTCAGTATAGATGGACTAATAGACCAAGTCCCACACACTGCTAGAAGCCCAAATATTTTTTCAGAGCTAGATGCAGAAAAAAATTATATTCAGTTTGCAACCTGATGGAGGTCAGTATAGATGGACTAATAGAATGATGCTATGCCCAAAAGATTTTACTTCACTAGGTGCAGTAAAAAAATTGGTATTCTATACACAGGTGGTATATCTTGCAACACAGATAGGCTACTCCACTGACTAACACACTCTGCAATAGGCCAAAAAGGATTAGCTTTGCTAGATTCAGCCAAATGCTGTGAAAAAAACTTGCACAGCACTGGCACAGACCTGCCTGGCAAAAACTGATAGGAACTGATGTAACCTAGTCCTGAAAAGGACTCCAATTACAATTAGTCTTTACTCCCACAATCTATCTATTTAAGAGCACAGACCTGCCTGATAAAAGTCGTAGGAAATGCTGTAACCTAGTCCTTAAAAGGACTGCAATCACAACTATTCCCTACTCCCAAGCTATCTGTATATTTGTGCGAAAATTGGCTTGAAATTAACAAGGTATAGCGCACACAGCAACAGCGGTGCCGTCTAACACGCAGCTGCAGCAGTGAGAAAATGGTGGCGACGGGGAAAATGGCTTGGTCTTATAGGGCAAGGACATGTGACATACACTGCCAATGACACATGCCCTTGCTTGTGTGAAAAAAAGCACTTCGCTCCGTGTGTGCGCTGCTGATAGGCTGACAGATTGCACCTCCCCACTGCAAATGCGGGAAAGAGAAAAAAAAATGGAGATCTTCATTGTTCCTGCAGAGATCCATCCCCTGCCCCTCCCCCCGCCCCGCTGTACACTCAAACTGCGTATTAACATTAATTTTCATCATTACTGAGAAAAAATCCAGTTATGATTTTGGTGCACGAACAGTTATCGAACATAACCTCGAACAGCCGAATTTTTCTCAAATTGTTCGTGTTCGCCGATCGGCTCGAACACCGCCCAAAACAGCTCGAATTTGAGATTGGCGAACAGTTCGAGTAGAACAACGCTCATCTCTAGTGGGGACCACAGACCACGTCTCAGTACCAATGCTTTCTGGCTGATGGTTTGGTCACGTTTGAATGTTGGTTGTGCTTTCACACTCGTGGTAGCATGAGACGGACTCTACAACCCACAGAAGTTGCTCAGGTAGTGCAGCTCATCCAGGATGGCACATCAATGCGAGCTGTGGCAAGAAGGTTTGCTGTGTCTGTCAGCGTAGTGTCCAGAGGCTGGAGGCGCTACCAGGAGACAGGCCAGTACACCAGGAGACGTGGAGGGGCCGTAGGAGGGCAACAACCCAGCAGCAGGACCGCTACCTCCGCTTTTGTGCAAGGAGGAACAGGAGGAGCACTGCCAGAGCCCTGCAAAATGACCTCCAGCTGACCACAAATGTGCATGTGTCTGTACAAACGGTTAGAAACCGACTCCATGAGGGTGGTATGAGGGCCCGACGTCCACAGATGGGGGTTGTGCTCACAGACCAACACCGTGCAGGACGCTTGGCATTTGCCACAGAACACCAGGATTGGCAAAGTCGTCACTGGCGCCCTGTGCTCTTCACAGATGAAAGCAGGTTCACACTGAGCACATGTGACAGACGTGACAGAGTCTGGAGACGCCGTGGAGAGCGATCTGCTGCCTGCAACATCCTTCAGCATGACCGGTTTGGCAGTGGGTCAGTAATGGTGTGGGGTAGTATTTCTTTGGAGGGCCGCACATCCCTCCATGTGCTCGCCAGAGGTAGCCTGACTGCCATTAGGTACCGAGATGAGATCCTCAGACCTCTTGTGAGACCATATGCTGGTGCGGCTGACCCTGGGTTCCTCCTAATGCAGGACAATGCCAGACCTCATGTGGCTGGAGTGTGTCAGCAGTTCCTGCAAGATGAAGGCATTGAAGTTATGGACTGGCCCGCCCGTTCCCCAGACCTGAATCCGATTGAGCACATCTGGGACATCATGTCTCACTCCATCCACCAACGTCACGTTGCACCACAGACTGTCCAGGAGTTGGCGGATGCTTTAGTCCAGATCTGGGAGGAGATCCCACAGGAGACCATCCGCAACCTCATCAGGAGCATGCCCAGGCGTTGTAGGGAGGTCATACAGGCACGTGGAGGCCACACACAATACTCAGCCTCATCAGGAGCATGCCCAGGCGTTGTAGGGAGGTCATAGAGGCACGTGGAGGCCACACACAATACTCAGCCTCATCAGGAGCATGCCCAGGCGTTGTAGGGAGGTCATACAGGCACGTGGAGGCCACACACAATACTCAGCCTCATCAGGAGCATGCCCAGGCGTTGTAGGGAGGTCATACAGGCACGTGGAGGCCACACACAATACTCAGCCTCATCAGGAGCATGCCCAGGCGTTGTAGGGAGGTCATACAGGCACGTGGAGGCCACACACAATACTGAGCCTCATCAGGAGCATGCCCAGGCGTTGTAGGGAGGTCATACAGGCACGTGGAGGCCACACACAATACTCAGCCTCATCAGGAGCATGCCCAGACGTTGTAGGGAGGTCATACAGGCACGTGGAGGCCACACACAATACTCAGCCTCATCAGGAGCATGCCCAGGCGTTGTAGGGAGGTCATACAGGCACGTGGAGGCCACACACAATACTCAGCCTTATCAGGAGCATGCCCAGGTGTTGTAGGGAGGTCATACAGGCACGTGGAGGCCACACACAATACTGAGCCTCATCAGGAGCATGCCCAGGCGTTGTAGGGAGGTCATACAGGCACGTGGAGGCCACACACAATACTCAGCCTCATCAGGAGCATGCCCAGGCGTTGTAGGGAGGTCATACAGGCACGTGTAGGCCACACACAATACTCAGCCTTATCAGGAGCATGCCCAGGTGTTGTAGGGAGGTCATACAGGCACGTGGAGGCCACACACAATACTGAGCCTCATCAGGAGCATGCCCAGGCGTTGTAGGGAGGTCATACAGGCACGTGGAGGCCACACACAATACTCGGCCTCATCAGGAGCATGCCCAGGCGTTGTAGGGAGGTCATACAGGCACGTGGAGGCCACACACAATACTCAGCCTCATTTTGACTTGTTTTAAGGACATTACCTCAAAGTTGGATCAGCCTGTAGTGTGTTTTTCCACTTTAATTTTGGGGGTGACTCCAAATCCAGGCCTCCATTGGTTAATAAATGTGATTTCCATTGATGATTTTTGTGTTATTTTGTTGTCAGCACATTCAACTTTTTACAGTTCAAAGCATTCAATGAGAATATTTCATTCATTCAGATCTAGGATGTGTTATTTGAGTGTTCCCTTTATTTTTTTGATCAGTGTATATATTATCTATCTATCTACAGTGGCTTGCGAAAGTATTCACCCCCCTTGGAATTTTTCATGTTTTGCTACGTCACAACTTGGAATTTCACTTATTTTCAGGTTCTGCATCAGTTTATATAAGGAACATGCCGACAACTGTGAACATTTGATTTTCTTTTTATTGTGAAGCAAAGAACAAATAGGACAAAATAACTGAAAACTTCAGTGTGCATAACTATTCACCCCCCCCCACCAACAAAGTCAGTACTTTGTGGAGCCTCTTTTTGCAGCAATTACAGCTGTGAGTCGCTTTGGATAAGTCTTTATGAGCTTTCCACATCTTGCCACTTGGATTTTTGCCCATTCCTCAAGGCAAAACTGCTCCAGCTCCTTCAAGATGGTTTCCTCTGGTGAACAGCAATCTTCAAGGCTGACCACAGATTCTCCATTGGATTTAGATCTGGGCTGTGACTCGGCCATTCCAGAACATTTCCACGTTTCCCCTTACACCACTCTAGTGTTGCTGTAGCAGTATGCTTGGGGTCATCGTCTTGTTGGAAGGTGAACCTCCGTCCCAGTCTCAAATCACTGACAGACTGAAACAGGTTTTGCACAAGAATATCCCTGTATTTCGCACCATCCATCTTCCCCCTTGACTCGGACCATTTTCCCTGTCCCTGCTGCCAAAAAGATGGTGTTCTTGTGGTGATGAGCTGTGTTGGTTTGCCGCCAGACATAGGCTTTAACTTGGTGGCCAAAAAGTTAAATTTTGATCTCATCTGATCGCAGCACCTTCCTCCATACATTTGGGGAGTCTTCCACATGTCTTTACTTACACAAAAAAACTGTAAGGCTTGTTTTGAGTTTGCCAAAAGACTTTTTTCTGCCCACTTTTCCATAAAGGCCAACTCTATGGAGCATACGGCATATTGTGGTCGTATGGACAGATACTTCAGTCTCTGCGTGGGAGCTCTGCAGATCCTTCAGGGTTACCTTTGGTCTCTGTGCTGCCTCTTGGATTAATGCCCTCCTTGCTCGGGCTGAGAGTTTTGGTGGGCGACCTCTCTTGGCAGGTTTGTTGTGGTACCATGTTCTTTCCATTTGATGATAATGGATTTGATGGTGCTCCGGGGGTCATCAGAGATTGGGAGATTTTTTAACACCCAACCCTGACTTGTACTTCTCACTAACTTTGTCCCTGACTTGTTTTGAGATCTGCTTGGTCTTTATGGTGTTGTTTGGAGATCTCCTTGCTCTTCATGGTGATGTTTGGAGATCTCCTTGGTCTTTATGGCAATGTTTGGAGATCTCCTTGGTCTTTATGGTGATGTTTGGAGATCTCCTTGGTCTTCATGGTGTTGTTTGGAGATTTCGTTGGTCTTCATGGTGTTGTTTGGAGATCTCCTTGGTCTTCATGGTGGTGTTTGGAGATCTCCTTGGTCTTCATGGTGGTGTTTGGAGATCTCCTTGGTCTTCATGGTGTTTGGAGATCTCCTTGGTCTTCATGGTGTCTGGAGATCTCCTTGGTCTTCATGGTGGTGTTTGGAGATCTCCTTGGTCTTCATGGTGTTGTTTGGAGATCACCTTGGTCTTCATGGTGTTTGGAGATTTCCTTGGTCTTCATGGTGTTTGGTTAGTGGTGCCTCTTGTTAATGGTGTTGCAGCCTTTCAGAACAAGGTAAAGTGTATATACTGACAGGCACGTGATACTTAGATTGCACACAGGTGAATTTCCTGTGACTAAGCATGGGACTTACGAAGGTAACTGCTTGCACCAGAAATTTTTAGGGGCTTCATACCAAAAGGAGTGAATACATATGCACATGCTAATTTTTTGTTATTTTATATCATAAATTTAATTTCTGCCGATATTTTTCTCACTTCACCAACGTAGACTATTTAGTGCTGATGCATTTCACACAAATCGGATACAAAAATGTATACACACAGGTTGTAATGTAACAAAATAGGGAAAAAGCCAAGGGGGTGAATACTTTTGCAAGCCACTGTATCTATCTATCTATATCATCTATCTATTATCTTTTATCTATCTATCCCTTCATCCATCTAGTACCAATTATAAGAAGAACAATTTCTTTAAATATTTTTAGGAATTACTTTTTAGGTATTTTATTTTTCTTGTATTTTGCAAAGTAGCATCAAACTACATTTTATATATATATACAGTGGTGGCCAAAAGTATTGGCACCCCTGCAATTCTGTCAGATAATACTCAGTTTCTTCCTGAAAATGATTGCAATCACAAATTCTTTGGTCTTATTCTCTTCATTTAATTTGCTTGCAAGGAAAAAACATAAAAGAGAATGAAGCAAAAATCAAATCATTGATCATTTCACACAAAACTCCAAAAATGGGCCGGACAAAAGTATTGGCACCCTCACCCTAATACTTGGTTGCACAACCTTTAGCCAAAATAACTGCGAACAACTGCTTCCGGTAACCATCAATGAGTTTCTTACAATGCTCTGCTGGAATTGTAGACCATTCTTTTTTGGCAAACTGCTCCAGGTCCCTGATATTTGAAGGGTGCCTTCTCCAAACTGCCATTTTGAGATCTCTCCACAGGTGTTCTATGGGATTCAGGTCTGGACTCATTGCTGGCCACCTTAGAAGTCTCCAGTGCTTTCTCTCAAACCATTTTATAGTGCTTTTGGAAGTGTGTTTTGGGTCATTGTCCTGCTGGAAGACCCATGACCTCTGAGGGAGACCCAGCTTTCTCACACTGGGCCCTACATTATGCTGCCAAATTTGTTGGTAGTCTTCAGACTTCATAATGCCATGCACACGGTCAAGCAGTCCAGTGCAGAGGCAGCAAAGCAACCCCAAAACATCAGGGAACCTCCGCCATGTTTGACTGTAGGGACCGTGTTCTTTTCTTTGAATGCCTCTTTTTTTTCCTGTACACTCTATGTTGATGGTTTTTCCCAAAAAGCTCTACTTTTGTCTCATCTGACCAGAGAACATTCTTCCAAAACGTTTTAGGCTTTCTCAGGTAAGTTTTGGCAAACTCCAGCCTGGCTTTTTTATGTCTCGGGGTAAGAAGTGGGGTCTTCCTGGGTATCCTACCATACAGTCCCTTTTCATTCAGACGCCGACGGATAGTACGGGTTGACACTGTTGTACCCTCGGATTGCAGGGCAGCTTGAACTTGTTTGGATGTTAGTCGAGGTTCTTTATCCACCATCCGCACAATCTTGCGTTGAAATCTATCGTCAATCTTTCTTTTCCGTCCACATCTAGGGAGGTTAGCCACAGTGCCATGGGCTTTACACTTCTTGATGACACTGCGCACGGAAGACACAGGAACATTCAGGTCTTTGGAGATGGACTTGTAGCCTTGAGATTGCTCATGCTTCCTCACAATTTGGTTTCTCAAGTCCTCAGACAGTTCTTTGGTCTTCTTTCTTTTCTCCATGCTCAATGTGGTACACACAAGGACACAGGACAGAGGTTGAGTCAACTTTAATCCATGTTAACTGTCTGCAAGTATGATTTAGTTATTGCCAACACCTGTTAGGTGCCACAGGTAAGTTACAGGTGCTTTTAATTACACCAATTACAGAAGCATCACATGATTTTTCAAACAGTGCCAATACTTTTGTCCACCCCCTTTTTTACGTTTGGTGTGGAATTATATCCAATTTGGCTTTAGGACAATTCTTTTTGTGTTTTTTCATTGAAGACAAATTAAATGAAGATAATAATACCAAAGAATTTGTGATTGCAATCATTTTCAGGAAGAAACTGAGTATTATCTGACAGAATTGCAGGGGTGCCAAAACTTTTGGCCACCACTGTATATATATGGTCCCTGAAGCTTTAGAAACCTGTGCTGGTTTGTGTTTCACTCTTTTTCTGCTACTTTTCAGGAGATGGTCCAGGGCTGGGGTCATTGGAGGATGCAATTTGTATCTTTACAAAAGAATGCTGGTGTTCCTCTGTTATTAGTCCTGGAAATTGATTAATAAATGAACAACTGGATATTATTAATAGTGTTGAGCGAGCACTAAAATGCTCGGGTGCTCGAAGCTCGGGCCGAGCTCGCCATGATACTCGGGTGCTCAACCCGAGCAACGAGCCCAATGTTAGTCTATGGGAGACTCGAGCATTTTTGCTGTGGCACCCCCGGCAGTCTTTTAAAAGCCTAACAAGTGCCCAAAACGATAGTGACAGTGCTCAAATGACATGGGGACAGCATGGGGATCGCCCCAGGAAGCATTTCTGACCCCCAGGTCACAGCTGTCAACAACGTGGTCAGAGGTATTAAGCCACTTTTACAGGCTCACAATAAAACGTTCAAAAACGAAAGTGAAACTTTTTTCCTGTGAAATATGTTAAGGAACATCCTTTCCAGGGTAAAGACTTGTGTATAAGTTAAAATAAATGACCAAAAACAAAAATACTCCTCCACACCTTCGGCTATGTTCACAAGTAGCATTTTTTATGCGTTTTTGCACTTTTGTATTGCTTTCAACTATGACAAATGCATTCACCGTGAAATGTCATTTTAACATTTTGCAACCTTATCTGGCCATGTGCTGTGTGACACATGCATAAAGTGCTGAAAAGACAAGGGAACAGCATGGGGTAGACCCCTGGAAGCATCTCTGACTCCCAGGTCACTGTCTAAAAGTGTGCCCATCATAAGTGATCCTTACCGCATCAGAAGATGCAGACTTGCAATTATCCCCATGCAAGTTCTAGTCCCAGAGCAGTGTTCAATTGTACCTCCCCCATTCCTTGCAATACAAGCTCAAGTATGCAGCCTGCCACCCACCCACCCCCAGGCTGCAATACCATACTGCTTGCTTGCTTGAACTTGAAATTGGGCCTTTTAGGCATGTGGAGCCGGAATCTGGCCACCACGTCATGGCTGTGTATTGGCGGCCTGGAATTCATACTCAGTCCCCAGCCGCCCGGTGGCCGGGTGTCCATACTTGGTCCCCAGCCGCCCCGCGGCCGGGTGTCCACACACGGTCCCCAGCCGCCTGGGGGCAGCCGGGTGTCCATAAACGGTCCCCAGCCACCCCTATTTCTCCTTGGAACATCCCCCCACACACTTTTCTTAGCCCGGCCTGCTTTAGGCAGCATTGGACGAGCCCACCAGAGAACCAGACTCCTCCGGTGGGCCCTGACTTCTCCATCGGTGGAGTTGAGAGTGCCAAGGTGAGGAGCATGATGATGATGACAGAAGTTAGCATCTGCTATGTTTTCTTTTAATGCAAGTGTAAGTGTGCAGCCTGCCACCCACCCACCCCCAGACTGCAATTCCATACTAGCTTGCACTTGAAATGGGGCCTTTTAGTTTGGAGGAGGCCGAAGCTGGCCACTACCTCATGGCTGCTTCGGCAGCGAGGTATCCATACTCAGTCCCCAGCCGCCCATATTTGTCCTGGTGTGCCTTATACATAAGATTAAGCGCGTATACCAAAACATTACCTGTGCCCTCCCCAGTGCATTTAGTGGGAAGGAGAGCCTATTCCGCTGTAGTGTGTGCATGCCAAACCCCTGTTCATGGTACATGCAAAGATGCCTCCCACCTTGCACAAGTCCTTGTCCCAGGGCAGTGTTCAATTGTACCTCTCCCATTCCTTGCAATGCAAGCGCAAGTATGCAGCCTGCCACCCACCCACCCCCAGGCTACAATACCATACTGCTTACTTGCTTGCACTTTAAATTGGGCCTTTTAGACATGTGGAGGCGGAATCTGGCCACCACGCCATGGCTGTGTCGGCGGCCTGGTATCCATACTCAGTCCCCAGCCGACTGGTGGCCGGGTGTCCCCGCTTGCTCCCCAGCCTCCAGGGGGTGACGGGTGTCCATACTCGGTCCCCAGCCACCCCTATTTGTCCCGGTAACCTTTCCCACACTTTTCTTAGCCTGGCCTGCTTTAGGACAGCATTGGCCGAGCCCACCGGACTATCAGACTCCTCCGGTGGGCCCTGGCTTCTCCATCAGGGGAGTTGAGAGTGCCAAGGTGAGGAGCATGATGAGGATGATAGAAGTTAGCATCTGCTTTGTTTTGTTGTAATGCAAGCGCATGTATGTAGTAGCGGCTAGGCCTGAGGTGGTCAGCGTTTTGGCGCATATCCTACCTCCTCCGAGGATTGCTGGATGTTTTCCTGCTACTATCCAAGTTCTATGACTCCCGTTAAAACAAAGCTTCAGGTGATAAATGATGGATGAGGTAGTGGCAAAGGAGAAAGAGCAGGAGGAACAGGGACTATTCACATCAATATCAGGCCAGTCAACCAGATATGTCTTGTAGGATATGTTTCTGTAACAAAAGGAGCGGTTTGGCTACACAGTTATAGGGCATACAGTGAGTGCAATGCCTACCAAAAATTTCGAGCCACTCCAATGCCCCTTGGAAATGACATGGAGGTCAGAGGGCGTTAACTAAACCGTTTTTTCCATTTATAGCAACTGGGTCTCCCGTGCACTGTTGGCCTAAGCAGTGAATGGAAGGCTTTCCAAAAATTATGAGGAACTGCAATGCCCCTTACAAGAGCCATGTGTGGCACCCCAGGGGTCTGGTCACCACAGTAATAGAGATATTACGTCGGAGAGCAAGTGGGAGGTTTCCTGGTCAGGATCCCTTAAACATGCAACATCCTCCTGCCCCAATCCTGGGAGGGGAGAATTCTGCCCTTATAAACCGGATCTGGGGCGGGGTTGAGTGAGTCAGAGAACAGTCAGAGTCAGAGTGAGAGCAAAAGAAAGTAACAGCAAGGAACTCTGTAGGAGCTAGGAGCTAAAGACCAGGGGCTGGAAGCTGAGCAGAGCTCGCCCTGGCAGAAGACAATAGGAACTGGACACAGGAGTCCGAGGCTGTGAGAACTTATATATCCAGCAGCAGAAACCAGCTGGCAGGGGATTTCAGGTCCTCTGGCCATAGAAGCCCGGAGGCTCAGTCACAAGCAAGGGACCAGCACCGCCGTCGTGGAGCGGAGACTAACAGAAGGCCCCAAGTCACCAGCCATACGGGTGAGCACTACACGGTACACTCAGGGACGTGGGCTACTTCTACCCGCTTACAGCAAGGTAGCCAGAAAGAGTGCAGACAGACGGGGAGGCCTACAACTCCACCTGGCCAGGGAAACTCCTGCTTGCTCACAGACTGACCAGGCCTCTTATGCTAGCCAGTACTCCCGGGAGGGTCTACCTTATAATCATCAGTAAAGACCCTGAACTGCACTGCAAAGACTCTGAGTCGATCCTGCTGCGCTCGTGCACCATCACCCCCATCATCCACACTCACTGCCCTGAGGCTATACTCCTCCCGAGGGGAGTTATCCCATTCTATGCTGCGCACACAACACCAGCCTCAGCGGTCTGCCTCGCAGCGGTGGTACTCCCTGACCGCAATCCACGGGTGGCGCAGTCGGACAATTAACCTCAAAACCTAAGAAAGACTGCCACTGGTTTGACCAGCCTGAGCCACGGGACCGGGTCACCGCCACGCAGACGACAGACCCCAGAGACCCGGCACCGGGTATCCCACACACGTGTACACACGGCCCAGGGGGCGCGTCACATGCAGTACAGCATATTACAAACATAAGTCCCATTATTGGGGAGTGGGTGTCCCATGGTATTTGCTTATGCTTTCCAAGCAAAAGCTGCCAAAAATTAGGACGGAGCAACTTGCAATGCTCCTTACAAGAGCTATGCAGTACAGCATATTACAAACATAAGTCCCATTATTGGGGAGTGGGTGTCCCATAGTATTTGCTTATGCTTTCCCAGCAAAAGCTGCCAAAAATTAGGACGGAGCAACTTGCAATGCCCCTTACAAGAGCCATGCAGTACAGCATATTACAAACATAAGTCCCATTATTGGGGAGTGGGTGTCCCATAGTATTTGCTTATGCTTTCCCAGCAAAAGCTGCCAAAAATTAGGACGGAGCAACTTGCAATGCCCCTTACAAGAGCCATGCAGTACAGCATATTACAAACATAAGTCCCATTATTGGGGAGTGGGTGTCCCATAGTATTTGCTTATGCTTTCCCAGCAAAAGCTGCCAAAAATTAGGACGGAGCAACTTGCAATGCCCCTTACAAGAGCCATGCAGTACAGCATATTACAAACATAAGTCCCATTAATGGGGAGTGGGTGTCCCATAGTATTTGCTTATGCTTTCCCAGCAAAAGCTGCCAAAAATTAGGACGGAGCAACTTGCAATGCCCCTTACAAGACCCATGCAGTACAGCATATTACAAACATAAGTCCCATTATTGGGGAGTGGGTGTCCCAGAGTATTTGCTTATGCTTTCCCAGCAAAAGCTGCCAAAAATTAGGACGGAGCAACTTGCAATGCCCCTTACAAGAGCCATGCAGTACAGCATATTACAAACATAAGTCCCATTATTGGGGAGTGGGTGTCCCATAGTATTTGCTCATGCTTTCCAAGCAAAAGCTGCCAAAAATTAGGACGGAGCAACTTGCAATGCCCCTTACAAGAGCCATGCAGTACAGCATATTACAAACATAAGTCCCATTATTGGGGAGTGGGTGTCCCATAGTATTTGCTTATGCTTTCCCAGCAAAAGCTGCCAAAAATTAGGACGGAGCAACTTGCAATGCCCCTTACAAGACCCATGCAGTACAGCATATTACAAACATAAGTCCCATTATTGGGGAGTGGGTGTCCCAGAGTATTTGCTTATGCTTTCCCAGCAAAAGCTGCCAAAAATTAGGACGGAGCAACTTGCAATGCCCCTTACAAGAGCCATGCAGTACAGCATATTACAAACATAAGTCCCATTATTGGGGAGTGGGTGTCCCATAGTATTTGCTCATGCTTTCCAAGCAAAAGCTGCCAAAAATTAGGACGGAGCAACTTGCAATGCCCCTTACAAGAGCCATGCAGTACAGCATATTACAAACATAAGTCCCATTATTGGGTAGTGGGTGTCCCATAGTATTTGCTTATGCTTTCCCAGCAAAAGCTGTCAAAAATTAGGACGGAGCAACTTGCAATGCCCCTTACAAGAGCCATGCTGTACAGCATATTACAAACATAAGTCCCATTATTGGGGAGTGGGTGTCCCATAGTATTTGCTTATGCTTTCCCAGCAAAAGCTGTCAAAAATTAGGACGGAGCAACTTGCAATGCCCCTTAGAAGAGCCATGCAGTACAGCATATTACAAACATAAGTCCCATTATTGGGGAGTGGATGTCCCATAGTATTTGCTTATGCTTTCCCAGCAAAAGCTGTCAAAAATTAGGACGGAGCAACTTGCAATGCCCCTTACAAGAGCCATGCAGTACAGCATATTACAAACATAAGTTAAGTCCCATTATTGGGGAGTGGGTGTCCCATAGTATTTGCTTATGCTTTCCCAGCAAAAGCTGCCAAAAGTTAGGACGGAGCAACTTGCAATGCCCCTTACAAGAGCCATGCAGTACGGCATATTACAAACATAAGTCCCATTATTGGGGAGTGGGTGTCCCATAATATTTGCTTATGCTTTCCAAGCAAAAGCTGCCAAAAATTAGGACGGAGCAACTTGCAATGCCCCTTACAAGAGCCATGCAGTACAGCATATTACAAACATAAGTCCCATTATTGGGGAGTGGGTTTCCCATAGTATTTGCTTATGCTTTCCCAGCAAAAGCTGCCAAAAATTAGGACGGAGCAACTTGCAATGCCCCTTACAAGAGCCATGCAGTACAGCATATTACAAACATAAGTCCCATTATTGGGGAGTGGGTGTCCCATAGTATTTGCTTATGCTTTCCCAGCAAAAGCTGCCAAAAATTAGGACTGAGCAACTTACAATGCCCCTTACAAGAGCCAGGCAGTACAGCATATTACAAACATAAGTCCCATTATTGGGGAGTGGGTGTCCCATAGTATTTGCTTATGCTTTCCCAGCAAAAGCTGCCAAAAATTAGGACGGAGCAACTTGCAATGCCCCTTACAAGAGCCATGCAGTACAGCATATTACAAACATGAGTCCCATTATTGGGGAGTGGGTGTCCCATAGTATTTGCTTATGCTTTCCCAGCAAAAGCTGCCAAAAATTAGGACGGAGCAACTTGCAATGCCCCTTACAAGAGCCTTGCAGTACAGCATATTACAAACATAAGTCCCATTATTGGGGAGTGGGTCTCCCATAGTATTTGCTTATGCTTTCCAAGCAAAAGCTGCCAAAAATTAGGACGGAGCAACTTGCAATGCCCCTTACAAGAGCTATGCAGTACAGCATATTACAAACATAAGTCCCATTATTGTGGAGTGGGTGTCCCATAGTATTTGCTTATGCTTTCCCAGCAAAAGCTGCCAAAAATTAGGACGGAGCAACTTGCAATGCCCCTTACAAGAGCCATGCAGTACAGCATATTACAAACATAAGTCCCATTATTGGGGAGTGGGTGTCCCATAGTATTTGCTTATGCTTTCCCAGCAAAAGCTGCCAAAAATTAGGACGGAGCAACTTGCAATGCCCCTTACAAGAGCCATGCAGTACAGCATATTACAAACATAAGTCCCATTATTGGGGAGTGGGTGTCCCATAGTATTTGCTTATGCTTTCCCAGCAAAAGCTGCCAAAAATTAGGACTGAGCAACTTACAATGCCCCTTACAAGAGCCATGCAGTACAGCATATTACAAACATAAGTCCCATTATTGGGGAGTGGGTGTCCCATAGTATTTGCTTATGCTTTCCAAGCAAAAGCTGCCAAAAATTAGGACGGAGCAACTTGCAATGCCCCTTACAAGAGCCATGCAGTACAGCATATTACAAACATGAGTCCCATTATTGGGGAGTGGGTGTCCCATAGTATTTGCTTATGCTTTCCCAGCAAAAGCTGCCAAAAATTAGGACGGAGCAACTTGCAATGCCCCTTACAAGAGCTATGCAGTACAGCATATTACAAACATAAGTCCCATTATTGGGGAGTGGGTCTCCCATAGTATTTGCTTATGCTTTCCAAGCAAAAGCTGCCAAAAATTAGAACGGAGCAACTTGCAATGCCCCTTACAAGAGCTATGCAGTACAGCATATTACAAACATGAGTCCCATTATTGGGGAGTGGGTGTCCCATAGTATTTGCTTATGCTTTCCCAGCAAAAGCTGCCAAAAATTAGGACGGAGCAACTTGCAATGCCCCTTACAAGAGCCAGGCAGTACAGCATATTACAAACATAAGTCCCATTATTGGGGAGTGGGTGTCCCATAGTATTTGCTTATGCTTTCCCAGCAAAAGCTGTCAAAAATTAGCATGGAGCCACTTGCAATGCCCCTTACAAGAGCCATGCAGTACAGCATATTACAAACATAAGTCCCATTATTGGGGAGTGGGTGTCCCATAGTATTTGCTTATGCTTTCCCAGCAAAAGCTGCCAAAAATTAGGACGGAGCAACTTGCAATGCCCCTTACAAGAGCCATGCAGTACGGCATATTACAAACATAAGTCCCATTATTGGGGAGTGGGTGTCCCATAGTATTTGCTTATGCTTTCCAAGCAAAAGCTGCCAAAAATTAGGACGGAGCAACTTGCGATGCCCCTTACAAGAGCCATGCAGTACAGCATATTACAAACATAAGTCCCATTATTGGGGAGTGGGTGTCCCATAGTATTTGCTTATGCTTTCCCAGCAAAAGCTGCCAAAAATTAGGACGGAGCAACTTGCAATGCCCCTTACAAGAGCCATGCAGTACAGCATATTACAAACATAAGTCCCATTATTGGGGAGTGGGTGTCCCATAGTATTTGCTTATGCCTTGCAAGCAAAAGCTGCCAAAAATAAGGACGGAGGAACTTGCAATGCTGGCACCCTGGTGGTATAGTGGTGGTGGAGGCTGAGGATAAGGAGAAGAAGATTAAACAGCCGAAACGAGGAAGTGTATACCCATGTGTGGGTGTGAAGCGGTGCATGTGAATACACCTTCCGAAATAACACAGTGGATTAGACTTTATGTTACTCTGCTGTCATTTGGTGGTGATGAGAAGTCTGGCCCAATCCAGCCCTTGTTCATTTTGATAAGGGTCAGCTTGTCAGCATTGTCAGTTGACAGGCGAGTGCGCTTATCAGTTATAATTCCCCCAGCGGCACTAAAAACACGCTCCGATAACACGCTAGCGGCAGGGCAGGCCAGGACCTCCAAGGCGTACAGAGCGAGTTCATTCCAAGGGTCCAGCTTGGATACCCAATAATTAAAAGGCACAGAGGAATCACGGAGGACGCTGGTACGATCGGCAAGGTACTCCCTCACCATCTTTTGAAACTTTCCACTCCTTGTGAGAGTACCCCGCGCCTCAGGGCCTGTAAGCCGGGCGGGTGTCAGAAAACTGTCCCAGAACGTTGACAGTGTTCCCCTGCCTCTGCTGGATTGGAGTTGCGTCTCTCTCGCCTGTACGCCTTGGTTGGGCAACGAACTGTGACCTCTGCCGCTAGCGTGTTCAGATGGGAATTTTTTTAAGAATTCTGCAGCAAGGGCCTTCTGGTATTGCCCCATTTTTGTAGACCTCTCCACCTCAGGAATAAGAGAGTGAAAGTTCTCCTTGTAGCAGGGGTCTACAAGTGTCAACAACCAGTAATGACTGTCACCCAACATTTTGACAACGCGAGGGTCACGGTTAAGGCAGCGTAACATAAAGTCAGCCATGCGTGCCAGACTGGTAACGGGCAAGATTTCCGTGTCCTCACCAAGATGACGACTGACCATGCTCTCCTCCTCCTCCTCTTCCTTCTCCCCCCTGTCCTCAGGCCACCCACGCTGAACCGACGGTATGACACTTGTACAGGTACTACCGTCTACAACGCATGATAGCAGCTCCTGTTCTTCCTCCTCCTCCTTCTCTCCCTCATTGTTCCCCAATGCACGTTGGGATGAGATGAGGCTGGGCTGTGTGTAATCGCCCGCTACGGCTTCTTGATCCATCTCATCATACTCTGGCTGCAATGCCTCCTCTTTAATTCTCTGCAGAGAGCGTTGCAAAAGACAGACAAGTGGGATGCTGACACTAATGATGGCGTCATCGCCACTCACCATCTTGGTGGCCTCCTCAAAGTTTGTCAGGATGGTACATATGTCAGACATTCAGGTCCACTCCTGAGGTCTTATGTGTGGAGTTTGACCTGAATATTGATGGCCTTGTTGCAGCTGGCACTCCACAACTGCTCTCTTCTGCTCACAAATCCTTTGCAACATGTGGAGGGTAGAGTTCCAACGTGTGGGGACATCACACACCAGTCGGTGTGCCGGAAGCTGCAAACGCTGCTGCAACACAGCAAGGGCGGCGGAAGCTGTAGCCGACTTGCGAAAATGAGCTGACAGGCGGCGTACTTTCACGAGCAGACCTGGCAACTCGGGGTACGATTTAAGAAACCGTTGAACCACGAGGTTAAGCACATGAGCCAGGCATGGTACGTGTGTGATCTCACCTCGCCTCAGAGCCGCCACCAGGTTACGGCTATTGTCACACACGACCATGCCGGGATGTAGGTTCAGCGGTCTCAGCCACAGATCTGCCTGCTCTTTCACAGCTGTTCACAACTCACAAGCAGTGTGAGGTTTCTCACCTAAGCTTAGGAGTTTCAGCACAGCCTGTTGCCGCTTGGCGGAGGCAGTACTGCAGTGCTTCCAGCTTGTAACTGATGTGGTGATATCTGAGATGGAGGCTGAACATGAGGAGGAGGAGGAGGATGCGCAGGAGCTGTACACTGTGGGGGCAACTCTGACTGACATAGGGCCCGCAATCCTCGGTGTGGGGAGGATGTGTTCCGTCCCAAGGTCCGACTGGGTCCCGGCTTCCACTATGTTTACCCAGTGTGCCGTCAGAGAGATGTACTGTCCCTGGCCACAAGCACTTGTCCACGTGTCCGTTGTCAGGTGGACTCTCCCAGTAACTGAGTTGTTGAGGGCACGGCAGATGCTTTGGGACACGTGCTTGTGTAGTGCGGGGATGGCACACCGGGCAAAATAGTGTCGGCGGGGGACCGAGTACCGAGGGACGGCCACCGCCATAAGATTGCGGAAGGATTCCGTCTCCACCAGCCTAAAAGGCAGCATTTCCAACACAAGCAGTCGTGAAATGTGCGAATTTAGGACTGTGGCCTGTGGGGCATTAGCTGCGAATTTCCGCTTTCGTTCAAAGGTCTGGGATATGGACAATTGAACGCTGCGGTGGGACGTGGACATTGATGCTGTTTCTTGAGAAACTGCCATAACAAGTGAAGACTGAGAGGAGGGGGCATCTTTACATGCAGTATGGACAGGGGATTGCCTTGCACACACAACAGGGGGTTCTATTGCACGCGCAACAGTGGAAGAACCAGTGGTGACACCCGCTGACACTGGTCGTGGACCCTGGGTTTCGCCCCACAAAGTCGGGTGCTTTGCTGCCATGTGCCTGATCATGCTGGTGGTGGTCAGGCTGGTAGTTTTGTCACCCCTGCTGATGCTGGCATGGCAGGTGGAACATATGGCCTTTTTGGGGTTATCAGCAGAGTCTTTAAAAAAATTCCAGACTCTGGAAGACCTACCGCTTGTACTGGCAACGTTCCTCGTGTTGGTGTTACGGGGAACGGTTGCCTGCCTTCTGTCTGCGGCCACCACACTGCTTCTTCTTGCCTGTTGGGGTACTCTGCCTCCCTCCCCCTGTGTGCTGCTGGCCTCACTCTGCATGTCCTCCTTCCACGTTGGGTCAGTTACTAGATCATCCACCACCTCCTCCTCTTCCACTTGCGCACCACGATCCTCCTCCTCACTTCCTGGCAATTGTGTCTCGTCATCGTCCACCTCTTGTGACAGATTGCCAACCTCGACTTCCTGTGGCCGTGGCTGTTCAAATATTTGGCCATCGCTACATGGGATCTCCTCTTCCACCACTTCAAGCGTATCAGGCGAGGGGCCCAAATATGGAAATGGACCAGTGAACAGCTCTTCAGAGTGTCCAAGTGTGGGATCACTTGCTGTCTGACTAACTCGGCATGGTGGGAGGAAGGAGCATCAGGATGAGGAGGAGTATGCGGTCGAGACTCACGGCTACTAAGAGTTGACCATGTGGAAGACAGACCGGAGGTGGTGGTGCCCAGGTAACTGGAAGTATTATCTGCTATCCAATTAATAACCTGTTCACACTGATCAGTTCTCAATAATGGTGTTGTTCTGTGCTTCCCTAGTAATTCGGTCAAGAAGTGGGAGCGAGAAGATGTGGCTGTTGGTTGTGGCACATTTTAACCTTGGCCACGGCCCCGTCCTTTGCACGAACCATCTCCAGAACGTCCACTTCCACGTCCCTAGCCACGCGCCTTGCCCATTGTAAATGAAGTAAAATAGCTTACACTTGCACTATCAATGGAAAAAGGGTAATAAAGAGTAGATTAGAACCGTGGAAGAGGAAAACCACAGTTATTGTTTACTGGGGTATACCACACTTTTTTAAATAGAGATATTTGCGGCTGAACAGTGAGAGACACACTCAAACTGCTTTTTTTTTAGATACCAAAGGCCCAAAACTGGATAGTACAGCGATTTGACCTGTGGAACTGCGAAACCACACTGGGATGTCGGGCCTACACAAGACTATTTTCAACAGATATATTTTTGTGTCACAACAGTCAGGAGACACTACTGTTTTTCTTTATGGAAAAAACTACCAAAACCTGAATAAAAGAGATTTTTTACCGTGGGATGGAAAAACCACAGTTATTGTTTACTGGGGTATACCACAGTTTTTTAAATAGAGATATTTGCGGCTGAACAGTGAGCAACACACTCAAACTGCTTTTTTTTTTAGATACCAAAGGCCCAAAACTGGATAGTACAGCGATTTGACCCGTGGAACTGCGAAACCACACTGGGATGTCGGGCCTACACAAGACTATTTTCAACAGATATATTTTTGTGTCACAACAGTCAGGAGACACTACTGTTTTTCTTTACGGAAAAAACTACCAAAACCTGAATAATAGAGATTTTTTACCGTGGGATGGCAAAACCACAGTTATTGTTTACTGGGGTATACCACACTTTTTTAAATAGAGATATTTGCGGCTGAACAGTGAGAGACACACTCAAACTGCCTTTTTTTTAGATACCAAAGGCCCAAAACTGGATAGTACAGCGATTTGACCCGTGGAACTGCGAAACCACACTGGGATGTCGGGCCTACACAAGACTATTTTCAACAGATATATTTTTGTGTCACAACAGTCAGGAGACACTACTGTTTTTCTTTACGGAAAAAACTACCAAAACCTGAATAATAGAGATTTTTTACCGTGGGATGGCAAAACCACAGTTATTGTTTACTGGGGTATACCACACTTTTTTAAATAGAGATATTTGCGGCTGAACAGTGAGCGACACACTCAAACTGCTTTTTTTTTAGATACCAAAGGCCCAAAACTGGATAGTACAGCGATTTGACCCGTGGAACTGCGAAACCACACTGGGATGTCGGGCCTACACAAGACTATTTTCAACAGATATATTTTTGTGTCACAACAGTCAGGAGACACTACTGTTTTTTTTTACGGAAAAAACTACCAAAACCTGAATAATAGAGATTTTTTACCGTGGGATGGCAAAACCACAGTTATTGTTTACTGGGGTATACCACACTTTTTTAAATAGAGATATTTGCGGCTGAACAGTGAGCGACACACTCAAACTGCTTTTTTTTAGATACCAAAGGCCCAAAACTGGATAGTACAGCGATTTGACCCGTGGAACTGCGAAACCACACTGGGATGTCGGGCCTACACAAGACTATTTTCAACAGATATATTTTTGTGTCACAACAGTCAGGAGACACTACTGTTTTTCTTTACGGAAAAAACTACCAAAACCTGAATAATAGAGATTTTTTACCGTGGGATGGCAAAACCACAGTTATTGTTTACTGGGGTATACCACAGTTTTTTAAATAGAGATATTTGCGGCTGAACAGTGAGCGACACACTCAAACTGCTTTTTTTTTAGTTACCAAAGGCCCAAAACTGGATAGTACAGCGATTTGACCCGTGGAAGTGCAAAACAACACTTCTGTTTCTGTAGCCTACACCAGACTATTTTCAACAGTTATATTTGTGTCTGAAAAATCAGAGACACACTTTTTTTTTTGGGCGGGGGGGGGACACACCAAAAGGTTAATAAGACGGGTATTTGTACAGTGTGAAGGAGGAAAAAAAAGGAGGATTTAGATGAAAAAAAAAGGATTTTTCCTGGCCCCCGACACCTGGTGCTAAGTCCAGCAATTTCAGCAACAGGAGCACACAGGACTGTAATGCAGCGTTTGCTGGTATAACCACTGCGTCTCCTATACAGCCTGCCTGCCTGATATCTGGGATGGATATTAGTCCTGAGAAGGACTGTTTGTTTGATCTGGCAGCCTTTACAGACCCTACACTAACTATTTTGCAGGATATATCTCTCCCTAAATCAGCAGCGCTGTCCCTACACTGTCTGATCCGGAGCGACTGTGTCCAAGATGGCGGCGCCCGGTTTTAGATACTCGAGGTGACGCTGTGCGGCCAGCCAATCACTGTAATGCCCACAAACAACATGGCTGCGGCATTACAGTGACTGGCTGGCAATCCCTGCATGTTCATTGGCTCTGTAAAGAGCGCCAAACGTGCAGGGCGGAGACCCGAGCTCCCGCCCGAGTAACCCGGAAATGCTCGGTGCTCGCCGAAAATCCCGAGTAGCGTGATGCTCGGGCGAGTAACGAGCAGTGTCGAGCATGCTCGCTCAACACTAATTATTACCATTGCTCCTGTCAATGACTCTTGATTTTCTGAGAAGAGGAATACATTTTAAAACCTAGTTGACAATGTTGCATATATTTCCAGGAGGAATAACAGAGGATCTCACAGATATATTTATACCCATATGTGACTGCTCAGTGGTTACAATGTTTGGTGCACAGAGGGAACAATTGGACTTATTGCTTCCAGGTAACCCTCTGATTACCATGAAGCGGTCTCCACGTTTAGTCCATGATTTATCCAGATGTCAGTGATGATTATTATCCTGATAGCCCTTTTTCAGATCTAACCAAGCATGGCCTAGCTAAGTGTCATGAGTCCAGCTTCAGAAAGCAACTACATCGGTAGTTGTAATTACATGGATTGGCCCAATCTGCTACAGTTAGAGAAACTCCTTGTTACTTTGTAGACAGGTACCAGATGAAGACGTTCCTCCCATGATGTCAGTCTTGAAGTCTTGAGAGGTTAAGTTTTATTAGAGTTTATAGTCTAAAGGCCTCCATACACAATCAAATAAAACTTATTACAACCCACTGATATCGGCAGGATCGGGCAACTACCAAATGTCATTTTTGGCTACTGGAACTCAGGATTACATTCACTTTAATAGGAGCTGAGGTGCAGTACCGAAAATGGCCACTACTCATGGAATGGCGCTGTGCTGCACCCTGTGTACACCCCTTTACAAAGGGACAGAATGGCAGCGGTCGGGGGTCTCACCCCCACCAATCTCATACTGAGGCCGTCAATATCTGCATCCTGGACAACCCTTTAACCTTTTATTTGTCTTCTCTGTAACTTTATATTAAGGAAACATTGTGGCGCCTGTAAAAATCAAATAATATCTTCTGGACTAACCCTGACAATCCGGACACGCTGCTGCTAATCCTGCAGGTCAGGAAGGTCATTCTCATGACGGGGGGGGGGGGGGGGGGGGATACGAGGGGCTGATTGGCGTCATCTCCTCTATAGCTGCTGTCAGCGCTGTCATCTTCTATCTGGTTTTCATCATTGGAGTTTATACTGTGGGAGAATAAGAAATGATGGCTGCAATTTAGCTGTGATTTCTTAATCGCCCCATGAATCATATGACAACTGAACAATAATAGCGATCGACCGCAAGAAGCAGAAACAACAAGCTACAAAAATAACAATTAAGTCATTATTAAAGACAAAACATTGCAGTTCAACACATTAATCCCCCCAAACCGATGACGAGGACGATTCATCATCGCTGCTTATAATTTATGGCTAAATGCAAAGATCCTGCGCTCAGGTCTGGTTACAAGTGGCGACATCCGGAGCTGAACTCACAATTCTGCAGAGAGCGGGTGCACTGAGGGAAATCAGACGGCAGTCCCATGTCAGACAGCAGAGGGTAGTAAACGCTATTCTTACATCATACTGACAAGCGCAGTCAGGATTCCTTCACATGAGCTTCTTTTCTGCCTTTTTGATTTTTTGGGGAGAAGGAAAAAATTATTAAATCCTTTATGCATCACATTAATAAAAAAAAAACACATTTGGACGGGGTTTTCATTACACTTGCAACATGCATTTTTTTCTGGATATTTTTTTTTTAAATAAAATGGTAAAAAAAATGACAAAATTTTGCAAATTTGGCAACTTTGAAAACATTTTTAATAGCAGGTAAATAGCAAAGTTGTTTGTTTACAAGGACTTTGCAATTTTTACCAATTTAACTAGATAAAACAAAACTCTTTAAAAAGACCCTTTAAATGTAAAAAAAAATAATAATATGAGCACCATTTTTTTTTCACCTACTTAATATATTTTTATGAAGATCAAATCTATCGTTTTTCAAAGCTACAGATCCATTTGCTTAGACATAGATTTCAAAGATAACATTTAAGACTTCCTGCAGCTACCACTAGAGGGAGCTAATGAGCTCGCTGCATACTGTTTCCACATCGGTCTCAGTGATAAATCTGTGTGCAGTCAGATAATGAGCTCCCTCTAGTGGTGGCTACAAGCAATCGCAATGTTATATTTTAAGCAGAGGATTTGGAGCTTTGTATCAGAAAAAAACTGAGCTCTAATCTTTATAATAAAATATGATAAAATTAATCGGCGCAGAATGTTGGACCTAAAACAGATTGGTGTTAATAGATAGACATTTGCTGTGGTTGTACCTCTTGTGCATGTTGCTGCGCCCCTTCTCCTCAGACACGGAGCAGCGGGGATGTTCTCCCTCATTTATTTGACTGCTCTCTTGTAATATACATCAGTTGACCTTGAAGTCAACGCTTTAAGTGTTTCACCGCTCAGTACTTTGCTTTAAATATAGGAACTTTCCATATCTTTAGTGCCTGCTAAGCTCATTGCATTTTTAATACGAGCCCCGCACAGCAGTGCTACATCTGAAGTGCGCGCGACTCATTTACATTTTTATATGTTTTAGCTGAATGAATAATGAATTATGGCGAGAAGAACTGGCCCTGTGGAAGTTTCAATGTCCTGGCTAAGAGTTTTGTGTTTTTCTATTACATCCTAAATAGTCGGTTAAATTCAATACATTCCGCACCGGGAAAACAACCGAGAGACGAGCAATGGAGGACGGAATGCAATCGGATGCCAAAATATAAGGGGAACGTATACAATGTAGCAATGACCATTGAGGAATATAAGGAACAATGCCAGTGATGTAGCAGAGATGATCCTATCATTTATTTCTTTAGGATGTAGTGTTCACACATCGGGATTATAATGGAGGCAAACCACTGCCCATGTGTCCTGTTAGGGCATATGGACATCATATATGGTGGTCTCCCACTAGGACCCCCTTTTATGAGCCAGAATGGAGAGTTACTTTGTGAGAGTTGCTCTCGACCTGGAAGACTTGAGTCATTCTTACTTTACAAGGATGACATTCATGTAATAAAACATTAGTGCTGGAGATATGCTTTTCTATGGCCGTGGTACTTATTACCCTTCATGGACACACCACCGGGAAGGGTTTCCATGTTTATAACACAGCTCGACTCCTGCAGCTGCAGAGCTGCCTTCCTACTGCTGCCCGGGTCTTGCTTTACACTGTCGCAGTGTTGACGTTCGCTGCCATCTTTGTACTAGTTTGTACTTTCGGCTTCACAGGAGATTAGTAAATTGACAATAGGAAGCAATTCTAAAGTACGGCAGCTTATTGTGCCAGTGATTGCAGAATCCCTCAGAGAGACTAAAAAATGGTTCAAAAATATGTAGAAAAAAATTAGATAATCCATATAAAATCAGGAACTTTCAATCACTTCCCTTTTCTCATTCCAAAAATAAATAATTAAAAAATAAGCAGATTTGGTATCACTTAATCAAAAAAAAAAGTACAAACTATCAAGACAGAAAATTATTTAACCTTGCCACTTTTTTTGGTCACTTCACATCCACCCATAAAAAGGGGTAAAATAATTGTATGTCCAATACAGTACCAATGGAGATTACAGCTCTGCAACAAACAAGCCCCAACACTGCTCCATTAACTGAAAAATAAAAAATGTTACAGATCTCATAAAGTAAACATGAACAAACCAAGGCCAACCATAAGATGCTAGATGGACCACGGTACCTGAACAAACATGTTGAGTCCCGGGTCCAGATAAGCCTACTCATATCATCAATTAAGAAACAGGAGAACAAAATGAGTAATTAGGCATGATAAGTAAAGTTTTATTAATAGATAAATTCAAAGCATAGAAATATACAAAATCACAGGGAATGGGGGAGTAAAGTGCAAGGTGTCGGAAAAAGGGGGAATTTCTGGGAGGGTAAGACAGTCACATTTGTTTAAATATATAAATACATGACCAAGGGCAGATATACATCAATAAAATCGACAGGGGAGAATACAAATGGGACAGTAAAAAGGCTCACCCCCCCCCATGAAACAGCAGAAGCCTCCTAATCAATATCAGATAGAAAATGTGTTCAAATCACAAATCATGCTTAGTAACAGGGGATGAGGTCTCATGTTTGATACAAATGTAACCGCAAAAAACGTATCAATGAACGAGGGATGAACTTCAGTAATGTCCCAAAGGATTCCCAGAATCCTAAACCATAGCACTCACCCGAGAGGTCAATAAAGAAGAGCCCACGACTCCTAGAGGACCCCAAGACGGCACAGATGGAGGAGAACGCGCCCCGACGCGCGTTTCGCCGGTCTTACTCAAGAGGCGCTTTACTCCCCCATTCCCTGTGATTTTGTATATTTCTATGCTTTGAATTTATCTATTAATAAAACTTTACTTATCATGCCTAATTACTCATTTTGTTCTCTAGATTTCATAAAGTGGCGATACATGCCGAAATAATTTTTAAAGTTCTGAATTTTTTAAAAGTAGTAAAATAAAAATACATTTTTTAAATGTAATATTGATCATAATCTGCCGGCTTTCAGACAAGGGGTCGATCTGGTGGCTCTCGAGAGGAGATAAATTCATTTTCTCCCAGTAGCCGCAGAAAACAATGTAACGCTATTAAACAGCAGATTATCCCTAAATCTGCAGCTGAGTACCGTTTTCCGAGGTAACAGGTTCCCTCCATGCCACATTGCCACATTGATGCAGTAATTGATGCACAAGGAGCCCGACCAAGTATTGAGGACGTTTACTGAACAGACATTTCAGTAGGACATTTCGGATTTTAAAAACATTTTTCAAGCTGTTGTTATAAAGTATTCTAATTTACTGAGATAATGACTTTTGTGTTCTCATTGGCTGTAAGCCATAATCATCAACATTAACAGAAATAAACACTTGAAATAGATCCCTCTGTGTGTAATGACTCTATATAATAGATCACTCTGTGTGTAATGACTCTATATTATATAGGAGGTTCACTTTTCGTATTGAAGAACTGAAATAAATTAACTTTTTGATGATATTCTAATTTAATTAGATGCACCTGTAGCCATAGGACTAGATGTATTGAGCACTGCTTGAGAAAGTTCCTCAACGGGAACGAAACGTTGCCACTGCCACTATGACGATGTGTCAATAAATCACAGCCTGTTTTGAAGACTGGAGTGCTGCCTTTGCTTTTGTGGACTATATATACACATATATATGTATATATATATATATTTTGGTAGGACGACTCGCTCGGGAAGTAAACTCAGGAACCCGGGTTTTCTTTGCAGGCTTTATTAAACAGCATAAAGCTCTGCACTCCAGCAAAATAAATACAGCCTTGCTTGGCAAAACAACAAAGCAAAAGATAAACTGTAGCACAGTCCATAAATGTGTGTGCGGTTCACCCACACAGGGTATGTCCAACCTTCAGCTCCCTCCTGAGCTATGGCTGTCCAGTCTGGAGACCTTGTCTCTCCAAACACAACACAGTGGAAAAAAAAAAAAGGACTGAACATTTAAACGTTGCTCAGCCACACCCAGAGGTGGAGGTATGGGGAATGACTTACCTCCCATCTCTAAGTCATTCCCCTAAAACCACACCCTTTAAGTGAGTTAACCCTCCAGCATATAACATGCTGGCAGAAAGTTTATTGATTTCAGTTCACACAGGCTAGCAACTGTGTGACACATACCTCCTCTCATAAATCATACCAGTGACTCTGTCACATATCCCCCCCCCTCTGCCCAAAGACAGGCATTTGGGCACCTTCCGATACCAGACAGGGAATTCTAGAAAGGGCATCAGCGTTCCCGTGTAACTTCCCAGGCCTATGCTCTACGTGAAAGTTGAAGTCCTGAAGAGCTAGGAACCATCTAGTTACCATGGCATTTTTACCCCTCTTTTCCCTCAACTATCTCAACGGGGCATGGTCTGACACCAACTTAAACTTCCGACCTAGTAGGTAGTATCTTTGTGTATCCATGGCCCACTATATGGCTAAACACTCTTTTTCTACTATTGCATAGTTTTTCTCAAAGGACGAAAGCTTCCGGCTCAGATAGAGAATGGGATGCTCCTCCCCATTTATCTCTTGAGAGAGTACGGCTCCTAGACCAACCTCTGAGGCGTCTGTCTGGACCACAAACTCTTTCTTGAAGTCTGGTGCGACCAGGACTGGCTGTTTACACAGTGCTGACTTCAACAGTTGAAACGCAGTCTCTGTTTCCTTCGTCCACTTCACCATGGTTGATCTGGTGCCTTTTAGGAGATCCGTCAGTGGAGCGGCCATCATGGCAAAATTTGGGATAAACCGCCGGTAATATCCCACCATTCCCAGCAACGCTCTCACTTGCTTCTTGGAGAGCGGTTTTGGGCAGGTCTGGATTGCCTCCACTTTATTTACTTGCAGCTTTATTTCACCTCTTCCGACGACATAGCCCAAGTGCTTGGCCTCCTCTTTTCCGACGGCACATTTTTTCAGATTTATAGAAAATCCAGCCTTCCTTAGAGCATTCCGAATGGCCTGTAGCTTAGGTAGATGACTAGCCCAGTCTGGGCTAAATACTACAATGTCGTCAAGATAGGCTGCGGCATACTTCTTATGT
Source organism: Phyllobates terribilis (assembly GCF_046119375.1). NCBI lineage: Eukaryota > Metazoa > Chordata > Amphibia > Anura > Dendrobatidae > Phyllobates > Phyllobates terribilis. The sequence goes on from NW_027362768.1 coordinate 183,318,250, forward strand.
AGGGCTAGGATCCGATCCATAGCCCTCTGGAAGGTGGCTGGGGCCCCCTGTAGTCCGAGCGGCATCCGAGTATATTGAAAGCACCCATCAGGTGTCGAGAAAGTCGTCTTCTCCTTGGCCATCTGGGACATGGGGATCTGGCGGTAGCCCTTCGTCAGGTCAAGAGTGGTGATGTACCTTGCCGGTCCAAGCCTCTCGATGAGTTTGTCGACGTGGGGCATCGGGTACGCGTCACACTTGGACAACTCATTCAGCCGGTGGTAGTCATTAAAAAAAACTCCACTCAACGTTGGGTTTTGGCACGAGGACGATTGGGATCGACCACCCACTCTTTGACTCCTCTGTCACCCGAGGTATAGCATCCTCTTTACCTCATCGGAGATCACCTTCCGGCGTGCTTCCGGAATCAGGTATGGCTTCAGATTCTCTCTTCCATGTGACTCTGTCAGTACGTCATGCTCTACCACCTGAGTATGCCCTGGCAACTCAGAGAACAACTCCCGATTTTGCTGTAGTTCTCGACGTTGCTTCTGGGCCGGCGATAGAGTCTCTGCTATAGTGACCTCTTCCACCTTGCCTTCAGGAGCGGCTCCCAGGCAAAGAGTTTCCACCGGTTCCCGGTCTCGCCACAGCTTGAGAAAGTTCACATGGTATACTTGGTGCGGCTGGTGGACTCGGTAGTTCACTTCATTTCATTGAGTTTCTCCACCACCTCATACGGGCCTTGCCACTTGGCCAGGAATTTACTTTCGACAGTGGGAATGAGAAACAGACGCGATCCCCAGGCTGGAACTGTCTCAGCCTTGCAGACTGGTTATACACCCTTGCCTGGGCTTCCTGCGCCCGGAGGAGATGTTCCTTCACGATGGGCATCACTTTCGCCACTCTCTCCTGTAACTGGGCGACATGTTTGATGATGCTCCGGTAGGGGGTGACCTCGGCCTCCCAGGTTTCCTTGGTGATATCTAGGTGACCCCTTGGATGCCGGCCATATAGACATTCAAACGGAGAGAAGCCAGTTGAGGCTTGGGCAACTTCCCAGACAGAAAACAGTAGAAACGGAAGCAGGTAGTCCCAGTCTTGACCATCCTTATCGACAACCTTTTTGAGCATTGCTTTCAGAGTATTATTAAAGCGCTCCACCAGGCCATCGGTCTGCGGATGGTAAATGGAGGTTCTCAGCTGGGTAATTCGATGCACTTTACACAGCTCCTTCATCACCTTGCACATGAATGGGGTTCCTTGGTCCATCAGGATTTCCTTCGGCAAGCCTGTCATGGCAAAGATGTGGACAAGTTCCTGAGCTATGCTCCTACTGGACGAGTTCCTTAAGGGTACCGCTTCGGGGTACCGGGTCGCATAGTCCATGATGACCAATATTGGTGGTACCGGGCTGATTTAACTAAGGGGCCCATGAAGTCCATGGCAATCCTCTCAAAGGGAACTTCTAAGTGGGAAGTGGAAGTGGGAGGAGGGTGCGGTAATCAGGCAGGTGGGGCAGGACCTACAATAGTTTAAGATCTCCTGGTAACATCCTGGCCAATAAAACCTCCTCACTGTTCTCTCCTGAGTTTTTTCCACCCTTAAGTGTCCACCCAGAATATGTGAGTGTGCCATATCCAGTACCCTCAGTCGGTATGGTCCCGGCACTAACAGCTGTTCCACTGTCTCACCGCCCCTTAGTTTAGCCACCCGACTGTCACGGGTGTGTCAGAGGTGACAGACAGTCGCCCTGCAGTGGTTTACAGGAGATCTCCACGTTTGGCAATGCAGACAGATGCCTAGATAGGAGTCTGTGTTTAGGACCCAGCGACTACCTCCCTTTAGTCTGGGTGTATATATACTTGGTGTGTCTAGGTGGGCGTCGCTAGTTATACTAATTTCTTCTTGGAACTTGGCTGAAGCAGCATCACGTCCTCTTTGGAGTCTTGAGGTCGTGTGCCCTGTTGGAGTTTCTTCTAAAGCGAAGTTGTTATTCCCCTGTGTTGTCTTCCCCTTTTGTCTTTAGAGTGCTAGCGGAGGTTGACTAGTGCTCATCCCCCCCCCCCCCCAGCTATAGCCTTACGCCAGGGATAGTAGTGCAAGGCATGTGATCGGCGACAGCTGCGGAGATTGTATAGGGACGTTTGGGGAAGACAGGGTGACGCTAGTCCAGATTAGGAGGTCACCTCTTCCCCCTTTCCCTAGTGTCTGGGCTCCCTTTCCCACAGCTGGCGTGACACCGATATAGCAGCTCCCCCTGAGCTGCAAAGTTGTGGAACCTATTATCGGCCCCCAGCTCTTGAGCAACCCCATTACATATAATAACCTGGTCAAACACCCCCTTTAAGTTCAGGTCCCAAACTTGAGCAGTCCCAAAGTTTTCTCCAGACACATGTAACTCAGGGAGGTCGGTGTCCTCGGTCACTGTCTCGTCCTCATCGATAGGCAAGGACGCACAGTCGGAACTCATCCACTTGAGACTTCGTCGGGGGTTATTCTCCAGGGACCTGGCTTTTCCCCATGCTACTTAGTCCGGTTCCCTTCCCCCACAAGTCCCAAAATAAAGAAAAATCACGACCCAGTATGACGGGATGTATCAGGTCCTTAACCACCCCGACCTCGTGGGACTGGACACCACAGTCTGTTCACACTGTCACTGTGGCCAAGTGATAGTCCTTGGCGTCGCTATGGATGCACCGAATGCCCACAATTTTGGAAGGGATCAACTGGTGGGGAAGGGTAGCTTTGATTAAGGTCACCAGTAGAGATGAGCGTTGTTCTACTCGAACTGTTCGCCAATCTCAAATTCGAGCTGTTTTGGGCGGTGTTCGAGCCGATCGGCGAACACGAACAATTTGAGAAAAATTCGGCTGTTCGAGGTTATGTTCGATAACTGTTCGTGCACCAAAATCATAACTGGATTTTTTCTCAGTAATGATGAAAATTAATGTTAATACGCAGTTTGAGTGTACAGCGGGGCGGGGGGAGGGGCAGGGGATGGATCTCTGCAGGAACAATGAAGATCTCCATTTTTTTTTTCTCTTTCCCGCATTTGCAGTGGGGAGGTGCAATCTGTCAGCCTATCAGCAGCGCACACACGGAGCGAAGTGCTTTTTTTCACACAAGCAAGGGCATGTGTGATTGGCAGTGTATGTCACATGTCCTTGCCCTATAAGACCAAGCCATTTTCCCCGTCGCCACCATTTTCTCACTGCTGCAGCTGCGTGTTAGACGGCACCGCTGTTGCTGTGTGCGCTATACCTTGTTAATTTCAAGCCAATTTTCGCACAAATATACAGATAGCTTGGGAGTAGGGAATAGTTGTGATTGCAGTCCTTTTAAGGACTAGGTTACAGCATTTCCTACGACTTTTATCAGGGAGGTCTGTGCTCTTAAATAGATAGATTGTGGGAGTAAAGACTAATTGTAATTGGAGTCCTTTTCAGGACTAGGTTACATCAGTTCCTATCAGTTTTTGCCAGGCAGGTCTGTGCCAGTGCTGTGCAAGTTTTTTTCACAGCATTTGGCTGAATCTAGCAAAGCTAATCCTTTTTGGCCTATTGCAGAGTGTGTTAGTCAGTGGAGTAGCCTATCTGTGTTGCAAGATATACCACCTGTGTATAGAATACCAATTTTTTTACTGCACCTAGTGAAGTAAAATCTTTTGGGCATAGCATCATTCTATTAATCCATCTATACTGACCTCCATCAGGTTGCAAACTGAATATAATTTTTTTCTGCATCTAGCTCTGAAAAAATATTTGGGCTTCTAGCAGTGTGTGGGACTTGGTCTATTAGTCCATCTATACTGACCTCCATCAGGTTGCAAATTAAAAATAATTTTTTTCTTCATTTAGCTCTGAAAAAATATTTGGGCTTCTAGCAGTGTGTGGGACTTGTTCTATTAGTCCTTCTATACTGACCTCCAGCAGGTTGCAAATTGAATATAATTTTTTTCTGCATCTAGCTCTGAAAAAATATTTGGGCTTCTAGCGGTGTGTGGGACTTGGTCTATTAGTCCATCTATACTGACCTCCATCAGGTTGCAAATTAAAAATAATTTTTTTCTGCATCTAGCTCTGAAAAAATATTTGGGCTTCTAGCAGTGTGTGGGACTTGGTCTATTAGTCCATCTATACTGACCTCCATCAGGTTGCAAATTAAAAATAATTTTTTTCTTCATTTATCTCTGAAAAAATATTTGGGCTTCTAGCAGCGTGTGGGACTTGTTCTATTAGTCCATCTATACTGACCTCCATCAGGTTGCAAATTAAAAATAATTTTTTTCTGCATCTAGCTCTGAAAAAATATTTGGGCTTCTAGCAGTGTGTGGGACTTGGTCTATTAGTCCATCTATACTGACCTCCATCAGGTTGCAAATTAAAAATAATTTTTTTCTGCATCTAGCTCTGAAAAAATATTTGGGCTTCTAGCAGTGTGTGGGACTTGGTCTATTAGTCCATCTATACTGACCTCCATCAGGTTGCAAATTAAAAATAATTTTTTTCTGCATCTAGCTCTGAAAAAATATTTGGGCTTCTAGCAGTGTGTGGGACTTGGTCTATTAGTCCATCTATACTGACCTCCATCAGGTTGCAAATTGAATAAAAAAATTTTCTGCATCTAGCTCTGAAAAAATATTTGGGCTTCTAGCGGTGTGTGGGACTTGGTCTATTAGTCCATCTATACTGACCTCCATCAGGTTGCAAATTAAAAATAATTTTTTTCTGCATCTAGCTCTGAAAAAATATTTGGGCTTCTAGCAGTGTGTGGGACTTGTTCTATTAGTCCTTCTATACTGACGTCCAGCAGGTTGCAAATTGAATATAATTTTTTTCTGCATCTAGCTCTGAAAAAATATCTGGGCTTCTAGCGGTGTGTGGGACTTGGTCTATTAGTCCATCTATACTGACCTCCATCAGGTTGCAAATTAAAAATAATTTTTTTCTGCATCTAGCTCTGAAAAAATATTTGGGCTTCTAGCAGTGTGTGGGACTTGGTCTATTAGTCCATCTATACTGACCTCCATCAGGTTGCAAATTAAAAATAATTTTTTTCTGCATCTAGCTCTGAAAAAATATTTGGGCTTCTAGCAGTGTGTGGGACTTGGTCTATTAGTCCATCTATACTGACCTCCATCAGGTTGCAAATTGAATAAAAAAAATTTCTGCATCTAGCTCTGAAAAAATATTTGGGCTTCTAGCGGTGTGTGGGACTTGGTCTATTAGTCCATCTATACTGACCTCCATCAGGTTGCAAATTAAAAATAATTTTTTTCTGCATCTAACCCAGCCAATAGTTTTGGCCTAATACCACAGTTTGGCCACTCAGCTCTGCTCGGTTACCATCCATTGTTTTTTTGTGCAAACAACTCCAGAGTTGTGAATTAGTTAACCACCAAAATGAGTGGAAAAAGGCCTGCTGCTGGTGGAAAGGGGAATAGGCGTGTTGGGAAGGGGAAAAAAGGTTGTGTCCGTGGGGTAGGTGCAGAAGAAAGACCATCTTCCAGCCAAACTAAAATGTCTACTTCTTTTAGCGGACAATGTGATAAGATCCCTTTCTTACGGCCACGCCAATCGCTACAAATTCCAGATGAGGCACAAAAACAGCAGGTGCTTCAACGGATATCAAGTGCTCCTTTAAGTGGGCTCTCCTCCACATCAACTTCAACATCACAAATACTCCAGTCCTCAAAGGTGTCACCCAAATCGCACTTGCTTCCTCACAGCTCCCAAATCTCCAGCTGCCCGTCTGAGTATGAGGTAGAAAAGATGGTTGAGTCTGCAGAGCTGTTTACTCATACTATAGCCTGGGAATCAGAGGTCGACTCCAGCGCTTCTGTGAATCCAGACGAGGAAATGATCTGCACTGATGCCCAGAATCTTTATGAGTCGGATCCAGGACCAGACGCAGAAGGTTCTGACCATAATGTAGACCCTCATTCCCAAACTGTAACTCCTGTTGGTGGAGACAATGAGGAAGACGATGATAAGACTCAAATACCTGATTGGAGCGACAACTTTAGTTTTTTGTCAGGGCAGGAACAGGTTGGCTCTGAGGACGACGGGTGTGATAACGCACAGGGTGATGATGATGAGGTCGGAGATCCCACTTACTGTCAACCCACAGTCAGCCAAGAGATGAGGTCAGCAGAGGAGGTGGAGGAAGATGCTAGTGACGACGAGGTCAGGTTGCACCTTCCTGGACAGAGACGTAGTACTGGAAGCACGTCAACAACTGCATCCTCAAACACAACTCTGCCTCTCACCACAAGTCGTGGTGGCTCTTCAGGTCGCATGGGTGCTAAGCCTTGCATAGCCTGGGCATTTTTTCAGATCGATAAAGATGACCCAACTCGTGTTATCTGTAACATTTGTCAGCAAAAGCTAAGTAGAGGCCAAAAAATACATAGTTTGAGTACTTCATGCATGAACCGGCACATGGACATGAAGCATAAGTTGCAGTGGGAAGCTCAGTGTGCTACAATGCGGTCTAGCCGGCCGGGCCAACCACCGTCTGCCATATCTTGTGCATCCGCGGCCTCTTCATCCTCTGTGACTGGGGGGACAGCAGTCACACCTGTTTTGGGGCGCAGACCTGCCACCTCTTTACCCGCAACAGCCAGCGTGATTGGCAGGTCATCATTTTCTTTGGAGGTGGTAACACCAGCTGGTCTTGAGCGCTGTCCGACATCGATAGCACCACCTTTGGATCAAGGCAACCTAACATGTCCGCCTGCATCTTCCTCACAGACCGGCAGTTTGCCGGGGACACCCTTATCAACCCCGTCTAAGCACAATAGCCAGCCCTCGGTCCCTCAGATGTGGACAAGTAAAAGACCATTTCCTCCTAGCCATGAGAAAGCTAAGAGGTTGAATTTCACCATCTGCAAGCTCTTGGCTACAGAAATGCTGCCTTTCCGCCTGGTGGACACAGAGGATTTTCGAGACCTTATGTCCGTCGCAGTGCCCCAGTACCAGATGCCCAGTCGGCACTACTTCTCAAAGAAAGGTGTGCCTGCGCTCCACCAGCATGTCGCACACAACATCACCGCTTCTTTGAGAAACTCTGTGTGTGACAGGGTGCATTTCACCACAGACACTTGGACGAGTAGGCATGGACAGGGGCGTTACATGTCGCTGACTGGGCACTGGGTAACTATGGTGACAGCAGGACAAGGGGCTGCTGTCCAAGTCTTGCCGTCCCCACGAGTTGTGCGTCAATCCTCTTTATGTCATTTTTCCTCCACTGCTTCTGCCTCCTCAACCTCCTCTCGGTCTTCCACCTGCACCCAAAGCCTGTCTGGTCATGCCACAAGCTTTCTAACTGCGCAGAAGGGATCCTGCACACCTCCTTACTATGCTGGCAGTAGGGCTCAACGTCATCAGGCGGTTTTTACATTGAAATGTCTGGGAAATGTGAGTCACACAGCTGAGGAGTTGTGGTCAGCTCTGGAGAACCAATTTCATGAATGGTTGTCTCCACTGGACCTGAAACCAGGGAAGGCCGTGTGCGACAATGCTGCAAACCTGGGTGCGGCCCTTCGCCGGGGCAATGTCACACACGTGCCTTGTATGGCTCACGTGTTGAACCTGGTTGTCCAGCAATTTTTAGCCCACTATCCCAGACTAGATGGCCTTCTGCAGAGGGCACGGTCGCTGTGTGCTCACTTCCGCCGTTCGCATCCCGCAGCTCAGCGACTTACATCTCTACAGAAGTCGTTGGGCCTGCCACTTCACCGGCTAAAATGCGATGTGCCTACCCAGTGGAATTCAACTCTGCACATGTTGCAGCGACTGTGGCAGCACCGACAAGCCCTGGTGCAATACGTTCTGACGTATAGCCTGGGCCAACGAGATTCAGAGGTGGGGCAAACCACGCTGGAGGAGTGGTCTCAGATCAGGGACCTATGCACCCTTCTGCACAGTTTTGAAATGGCGACGAAGATGTTTAGTGCTGACGATGCCATTATCAGCATGACTATTCCGGTGATTTACATGCTGGAGCACATGTTAAACAGAATTCGGAGTCAGGTGGTGGCACAAGAGGAGGTGGAGGAAGTAGAGGAGGAGGAGTTGTATGCGGAAGGGCTAACATCTGCAAGGTCCAGAAGGTCGGCAGCACCAAGGCGGCAGGCATGTGAGGGTGGGGGAGATGGTTTTACCAGGGCGCATGGTAGCAGCCAAACTAGTGAGGAAGGTGCAGGAGCCCAGGAAGAAGTGGAGGACGAACTGATGGAAGACTCATCAGATGAGGGAGACCTTGATCACATTTCTGTTGTGCGAGGTTGGGGGGAGAGGACAGAGGAAGGAAGCATGATTGTTACCTCGCCAGTAACACAACAGGGACTTGGTGCTCCTGGATGCGCAACACACATGAGTGCCTTCTTGCTGCACTACCTGCAACATGACCCTCAAATTGTGAGAATTAGAAATAATCCTGACTACTGGGTTGCCACACTGTTAGATCCCCGGTACAAAAGTAAATTTGCAGAAATTATTCCTGCCATAGAAAGGGATGCACGCATGCAGGAGTATCAGCAGAGACTGTTGCAGAATCTTATATGTGCTTTTCCACAAAATACCAGTGGTGCACGTAGTGAATCTCACAGTTCCAACTTGCCAACCGTGGGACCGTCAAGTGTTCAGCACTCAAACCGTAACAGAACCACAGTATCTGCTGGTAACATCAATTTTGCGGAATCATTTCACCATTTTTTAGCCCATCCTTTGCAAGGCCACAGGAGACAAGAAGTCTGACACATAGTCAACGCCTAGAGACGATATTACAGGAGTATCTCCAAGTAAACATTGAAGCCACGACTGTGTCACTGGACCTTTGCTCTTTTTGGGCTTCCAATCTGGATAAATGGCCGGAGCTAGCCACTTACGCCTTGGAGATCTTGTCATGCCCCGCAGCCAGCGTTCTGTCTGAACGTGTGTTCAGCGCTGCTGGTGGTGTGCTGACAGATAAGCGCACGCGGCTCTCCACTGATAATGTAGACAGACTCACGTTCATAAAGATGAACAAATCATGGATCCGAAACGACTTTTCTACCCCTGTGTCATCCTGGGGAGAGTAAAAGCTTGATGATTGGTTAAAATCACCCTACCAACCGTTTTAAGCTTTCAAATTACTAATCATGTTTATCTGTATCTTGACTGGAAAATAATTTGGGCTTTGTAGCAGTGTGCAGCACTGATCCTATTAGGCCATCTATAATAAGCGCCACCAGATTTAAAATTAAAAATAATTTTTAGCTGCATCTAGCCCGGAAAATAATTTTGGGGCTCCGAGATGCGCAAGACACATAAGTGCCTTCTTGCTGCACTACCTGCAGCATGACCCTCATATTGTCAGAATTCGAAGTAATCATGACTACTGGGTTGCCACACTCTTAGATCCCCCAAACTTTTCGATCAACCTTTTCATTTTAATAAAGACCAAAAAAATGGTCATTTTTGAAATTATAAGCATTAGCAGGTTGTTAGAAACTGAAATCAAACAGTTTTCAACTCAAAACTTTATTCTAGGTGATGTTACATTTTCACATAGGACCCCTTGTTCGAAAGGAGCTTCTGAACTCTCTCGTCCATTGAATTTGTCAGATTTTGGATGGTTTCTGCTTCAATTGTTTTGCATGAGGACAGAATACCCTCCCAGAGCTGTTGCTTAGATGTGAACTGCCTCCCGCCATCATAGACACTCCTTTTAATGATGCTCCAAAGGTTCTGAATGGGGTAGAGGTCAGGGGAGCATGGGGGTCACACCATAAGTTTGTCCCCTTTTATGCCCATATCAGCCAGAGATGCAGATGTTTTATGTGCAGCATGAGATGGTGCATTATCATGCAGAAAAATGATCTTGCTGTGAAATACACGGTTCTTCTTCTTGAACCATGGCAGGAAGTGCTCTTTGAGAAAATCCACATACATTATGGAGTTCATCTTTAGCGCCTTCAGGGATCCTAAAGGGGCCGACAATCTCTCTCCCCATGATTCCAGCCCAAAACATTACTCCACCTCCTCCTTGTTGGCGCTGTAGCCGTGTTTGCGTGGGGTGTCCATCAACCAGCCATCCTCCACTCCATTCATCTGGACCATCGAGCGCTGCACGGCACTCATCCGTGAACAAAACAGTTTTGAAATCAGTCTTCATGTAATGTTTGGCCCACTGGAGCCGTTTCTGCTTGTGTGAAGTGGATAGAGGAGGTCGACAGGATGGCATATGCACAGCTGCAAACCTCTGAAGGACCCTGCATCTTGTTGTTCGGGGGACGTTGGAGGCACAAGCAGCTTCAAAAACTTGTCTGCTGCTATGACAAGGCTTTTTTGCCGCTGCTGTTTCAACCTGACGTAATTGCCTGTAGGAAAGAGTCCTCAATTTGCCCTTATCAGCACGCACACGTGTGTACTGTGAATCAGCTACATACTTCTTGATTGCCAAGACACTTCATCCTGATCATCGCACAATGTTGATTGTAGTCATGCCTTGACCTAAACACTCCACAATTTGTTGCTTCTCAGCAGCCGACACATCCTTTTTCTTTCCCATTTTGGCAGAAAATGTAGGCTGCTTAATAATGTGAGAGAGCCTTCTTAAGTAGTCTTGCCTTTCATTGGACACACCTGCCAAACTAATTAGCACAGGTGTCTGCAATTGCTTACAGTGATATAAAGAGCCCTGACACACATCACCATCAATGAGTTTAACTGACAAACAAACAAATTCTTCCCTTATCACTCCTAAACACTTTTTGCATAATAATTTGGAACGCGGTGTACATGTGCTTTTCCACAAAACACCAGCGGTTCACGTAGTGAATCTTACAGTTCTAACTTGCCAACCGTGGTCTGTATGGAATTGTTCAATAAAGGGCCCAAAATTAAGATAACATAGATGGGAGAGGTCTCTATGAATAGGAATTCCTAAGTATTTGATACCCTGTGAGGGCCAGGCAAAGGGAAAGTTGGACTGGATGGAATCCTATATGGATTTAGGGAGGGAGACATCGAGGGCCTCAGACTTCGCTGCATTGATTTTAAAATTTGACCATGTAACAAAGTGATCTATTTCAGCCATAACAGCAGGGATGGATATATGTGATTGAGTGATATATACTAGGACATCATCAGCAAATAGAGAGCACTTGTACTCGGTGCCTCCCACCTCAATCCACCTAATATTGGGGTTATGGCGAATTGATGAGAGCAGGTGCTCCGTCACTAGGATGTATAAGAGAGGGGACAGAGGACATCCCTGCCTTGTCCCATTGGTGATTGTGAAAGGTGATGAAAATGTTCTGACGCACCCCCTGGGCCTTGGGACACCCGGAGCCGGACCCTTTTTGGTGGATGCTGGTGGTTGTAGTCTTCGTGGCGGCGATCCGGTTCCGTGGCTCAGGGCGGTCAAACCAGTGGCGGAACTATTTATGTGGTTTTGATGTTTAAATGTCCGACTACGCCACCCGTGGATTGCGGTCAGAGTGAACCGCCGCTCCAGGGCAGACCGCTAAGGCTGGTGTTGTGGGTGCAGCAGAGCGTAGCATAACTCCCCACGGGAGGAGTATAGCCTCAGGGCAGTGTATGCGGAGGATGGGGGTGATGGTGCAGGGCAGCAGCAGTAACGACACGGAGTCAGTGATGCAGTTCAGGGCCTTTACTCACAGTTCTTATTATCCAGACCATGTCTGCAGGTAACGGCTGCCCACGTCGTACTGTGCTCACCAGGTGAGGGGCTCAGACAACTCCCAGATAACTTTGGAGCGCTTCACAGGACCCCCTTTGTGTGTCCTTTGTCTGGCCTTTCTTACCAACACTTCTGTCCGGCTGCCTCGGGCCTCCTCTTGGTAAACTTGGCGCCAGTTTCCCTGACCCTATGTGGTGCCTTCCTAGCGGGTGGAGCAAGGGGCTGCGCCACATAAAATGTCAGAGCCTCCGGTTTCTAGCTGAGGGTCGTTTCCTGCCTCCACTAGTTCGGGGACCGGTCTCCCCCTTTGGCCTGACCCCTCCACGCAGGTGGATTCGGGCGTGCGGTGGCGACTCGCCCGTCCGCACCCCTGGGATCCCTTCATTCCTCGTTCCTGGAGCCTTCTCCGCTCCTCTTCCTTCCTTCTCCCTCTTGCAGGCCTGGGCCTCTGTTACTAGGCCCGCCTCCGGAGCAGAGCTCATGCAGAGCCCCTGCTCCCTGCCACTTCTGCTCAGACTTCTCTGCACTGAACTAAGATGGTGCCCACCTTTTATACTCCCTTCTCAATGCACCCAGGAACTGCTTCCTCCCTGCTCCTGCACTGCAGGGTTCCCCTTCCTCAGTGTTCCCTCCCCCCACTCCAGCCAGGGACAGGGACTGTCGTGCCCATCTCAGGGGCATATTGGTCGCCCTGCCCCACGGCAATGTGGTGTAATGCATGCAGGTGTCGGGTCCTGATCCACACTCCATCCTTATCTGAGAGTGAGATATCACACCTCTGGGTGAGGTGCAATACGTCTGTAGCAACCGAGCCCTCGGTGCTACAGTTCCATTTATCTTCAGCCTAGGTGACGTATTGTGATACAGGGCCGTGATTTTGGCTATAAAAGGGTCCCCTAGACCCCTACCCCAAGCTTTTTAAGAGAATCATATATGGCGTGCCAGGAGACTCTATGGAATGCTTTCTCAGCATCCAACGAGAGTATCTACTTACAAATTTTTAACTGCATCTAGCCCAGGAAATACTTTGTGCCTAGTAGCAGTGTCTGCTAGTCAGCGGATTATCCCGGCTGTTAAGCAAGCTACACCACCTGTAGTTTGGACACTTAATTTTTTCAAAGGAAATGCTTCGGGACCACGGGATACTTAGTGAAGAGCATCAGGAGGCACCCCAAGGCATAGGGGCTGGGACTGGCACTAGGATGCCTTGCGGTGGACAGCCGAGCTCGATCCTTATAAAAGCTTTTAACTGCAGCAGCTTTAGTGGACGCTACTGGAGCTGGAATTACGCGGCTGCTGGCATGAGACTTGCCCTCCAATAGATCCTTGTAAATGGATTTAAAGTGTATTCATTCAAATTAGAGGGACAATTTAAATTAAAAAGCTTAGAGCTGCCTCCACCACAGGGGGGCTCTCTCGACCCACCAGCGGACAGGCACCAGTATTGGGAGAGGGGGGCTGGCCGTCAGGGTTCACCGCGGCTCTGGCACAAACCCGGCGACACGGAGGTGGCACGGGCAGGAGCGGACTGGCCGTCTCGGCTTCTCACTTTTTGGATTTTAGAAGGGCATGACATGCCTATATCTGTGTCTCCCCCTCCTTTTACTCCTCCACCTCTTTTCTTTTCGCATGACTATATGTACTTGTCACTTTTCCATGTGTTAGTTGTGTCTTCTGAGCAGTTTGTCAGCTTTTGGACACCTTTGAAGGTGTTTTCTATGTGTTTCTATGTGTTTTTGTTTGCCTGCCATTGGTTTTAACGGTGTTCGAAGGTGTTCGACGAACAGTTCGACGAACACACGGGTGTTCGACGAACCGAACCGAACTCGAACACTACGGGGGTGGCTCAACACTAGTCACCAGTAGTGTTGAGCCACCCCCGTAGTGTTCGAGTTCGGTTCGGTTCGTCGAACACCCGTGTGTTCGCCGAACTGTTCGTCGAACTGTTCGTCGAACACCTTCGAACACCGTTAAAACCAATGGCAGGCAAACAAAAACACATAGAAACACATAGAAAACACCTTCAAAGGTGTCCAAAAGCTGACAAACTGCTCAGAAGACACAACTAACACATGGAAAAGTGACAAGTACATATAGTCATGCGAAAAGAAAAGAGGTGGAGGAGTAAAAGGAGGGGGAGACACAGATATAGGCATGTCATGCCCTTCTAAAATCCAAAAAGTGAGAAGCCGAGACGGCCAGTCCGCTCCTGCCCGTGCCACCTCCGTGTCGCCGGGTTTGTGCCAGAGCCGCGGTGAACCCTGACGGCCAGCCCCCCTCTCCCAATACTGGTGCCTGTCCGCTGGTGGGTCGAGAGAGCCCCCCTGTGGTGGAGGCAGCTCTAAGCTTTTTAATTTAAATTGTCCCTCTAATTTGAATGAATACACTTTAAATCCATTTACAAGGATCTATTGGAGGGCAAGTCTCATGCCAGCAGCCGCGTAATTCCAGCTCCAGTAGCGTCCACTAAAGCTGCTGCAGTTAAAAAGCTTTTATAAGGATCGAGCTCGGCTGTCCACCGCAAGGCATCCTAGTGCCAGTCCCAGCCCCTATGCCTTGGGGTGCCTCCTGATGCTCTTCACTAAGTATCCCGTGGTCCCGAAGCATTTCCTTTGAAAAAATTAAGTGTCCAAACTACAGGTGGTGTAGCTTGCTTAACAGCCGGGATAATCCGCTGACTAGCAGACACTGCTACTAGGCACAAAGTATTTCCTGGGCTAGATGCAGTTAAAAATTTGTAAGTAGATACTCTCGTTGGATGCTGAGAAAGCATTCCATAGAGTCTCCTGGCACGCCATATATGATTCTCTTAAAAAGCTTGGGGTAGGGGTCTAGGGGACCCTTTTATAGCCAAAATCACGGCCCTGTATCACAATACGTCACCTAGGCTGAAAATAAATGGAACTGTAGCACCGAGGGCTCGGTTGCTACAGACGTATTGCACCTCACCCAGAGGTGTGATATCTCACTCTCAGATAAGGATGGAGTGTGGATCAGGACCCGACACCTGCATGCATTACGCCACATTGCCGTGGGGCAGGGCGACCAATATGCCCCTGAGATGGGCACGACAGTCCCTGTCCCTGGCTGGAGTGGGGGGAGGGAACACTGAGGAAGGGGAACCCTGCAGTGCAGGAGCAGGGAGGAAGCAGTTCCTGGGTGCATTGAGAAGGGAGTATAAAAGGTGGGCACCATCTTAGTTCAGTGCAGAGAAGTCTGAGCAGAAGTGGCAGGGAGCAGGGGCTCTGCATGAGCTCTGCTCCGGAGGCGGGCCTAGTAACAGAGGCCCAGGCCTGCAAGAGGGAGAAGGAAGGAAGAGGAGCGGAGAAGGCTCCAGGAACGAGGAATGAAGGGATCCCAGGGGTGCGGACGGGCGAGTCGCCACCGCACGCCCGAATCCACCTGCGTGGAGGGGTCAGGCCAAAGGGGGAGACCGGTCCCCGAACTAGTGGAGGCAGGAAACGACCCTCAGCTAGAAACCGGAGGCTCTGACATTTTATGTGGCGCAGCCCCTTGCTCCACCCGCTAGGAAGGCACCACATAGGGTCAGGGAAACTGGCGCCAAGTTTACCAAGAGGAGGCCCGAGGCAGCCGGACAGAAGTGTTGGTAAGAAAGGCCAGACAAAGGACACACAAAGGGGGTCCTGTGAAGCGCTCCAAAGTTATCTGGGAGTTGTCTGAGCCCCTCACCTGGTGAGCACAGTACGACGTG
The DNA here is from genome assembly GCF_046119375.1 of Phyllobates terribilis. NCBI lineage: Eukaryota > Metazoa > Chordata > Amphibia > Anura > Dendrobatidae > Phyllobates > Phyllobates terribilis. Next base: position 183,333,632 of record NW_027362768.1, read on the forward strand.
GGCAGCCGTTACCTGCAGACGTGGTCTGGATAATAAGAACTGTGAGTAAAGGCCCTGGACTGCATCACTGACTCCGTGTCGTTACTGCTGCTGCCCTGCACCATCACCCCCATCCTCCGCATACACTGCCCTGAGGCTATACTCCTCCCGTGGGGAGTTATGCTACGCTCTGCTGCACCCACAACACCAGCCTCGGTGGTCTGCCCTGTAGCGGCGGTTCACTCTGACCGCAATCCACGGGTGGCGTAGTCGGACATTTAAACATGAAAACCACATAAATAGTTCCGCCACTGGTTTGACCGCCCTGAGCCACGGAACCGGATCGCCGCCACGAAGACTACAACCACCAGCATCCACCAAAAAGGGTCCGGCTCCGGGTGTCCCAAGGCCCAGGGGGTGCGTCAGAACATTTTCATCACCTTTCACAATCACCAATGGGACAAGGCAGGGATGTCCTCTGTCCCCTCTCTTATACATCCTAGTGACGGAGCACCTGCTCTCATCAATTCGCCATAACCCCAATATTAGGTGGATTGAGGTGGGAGGCACCGAGTACAAGTGCTCTCTATTTGCTGATGATGTCCTAGTATATATCACTCAATCACATATATCCATCCCTGCTGTTATGGCTGAAATAGATCACTTTGTTACATGGTCAAATTTTAAAATCAATGCAGCGAAGTCTGAGGCCCTCGATGTCTCCCTCCCTAAATCCATATAGGATTCCATCCAGTCCAACTTTCCCTTTGCCTGGCCCTCACAGGGTATCAAATACTTAGGAATTCCTATTCATAGAGACCTCTCCCATCTATGTTATCTTAATTTTGGGCCCTTTATTGAACAATTCCATACAGACCACGGTTGGCAAGTTAGAACTGTAAGATTCACTACGTGAACCACTGGTGTTTTGTGGAAAAGCACATGTACACCGCGTTCCAAATTATTATGCAAAAAGTGTTTAGGAGTGATAAGGGAAGAATTTGTTTGTTTGTCAGTTAAACTCATTGATGGTGATGTGTGTCAGGGCTCTTTATATCACTGTAAGCAATTGCAGACACCTGTGCTAATTAGTTTGGCAGGTGTGTCCAATGAAAGGCAAGACTACTTAAGAAGGCTCTCTCACATTATTAAGCAGCCTACATTTTCTGCCAAAATGGGAAAGAAAAAGGATGTGTCGGCTGCTGAGAAGCAACAAATTGTGGAGTGTTTAGGTCAAGGCATGACTACAATCAACATTGTGCGATGATCAGGATGAAGTGTCTTGGCAATCAAGAAGTATGTAGCTGATTCACAGTACACACGTGTGCGTGCTGATAAGGGCAAATTGAGGACTCTTTCCTACAGGCAATTACGTCAGGTTGAAACAGCAGCGGCAAAAAAGCCTTGTCATAGCAGCAGACAAGTTTTTGAAGCTGCTTGTGCCTCCAACGTCCCCCGAACAACAAGATGCAGGGTCCTTCAGAGGTTTGCAGCTGTGCATATGCCATCCTGTCGACCTCCTCTATCCACTTCACACAAGCAGAAATGGCTCCAGTGGGCCAAACATTACATGAAGACTGATTTCAAAACTGTTTTGTTCACGGATGAGTGCCGTGCAGCGCTCGATGGTCCAGATGGATGGAGTGGAGGATGGCTGGTTGATGGACACCCCACGCAAACACGGCTACAGCGCCAACAAGGAGGAGGTGGAGTAATGTTTTGGGCTGGAATCATGGGGAGAGAGATTGTCGGCCCCTTTAGGATCCCTGAAGGCGCTAAAGATGAACTCCATAATGTATGTGGATTTTCTCAAACAGCACTTCCTGCCATGGTTCAAGAAGAAGAACCGTGTATTTCACAGCAAGATCATTTTTCTGCATGATAATGCACCATCTCATGCTGCACATAAAACATCTGCATCTCTGGCTGATATGGGCATAAAAGGGGACAAACTTATGGTGTGACCCCCATGCTCCCCTGACCTCTACCCCATTCAGAACCTTTGGAGCATCATTAAAAGGAGTGTCTATGATGGCGGGAGGCAGTTCACATCTAAGCAACAGCTCTGGGAGGGTATTCTGTCCTCATGCAAAACAATTGAAGCAGAAACCATCCAAATCCTGACAAATTCAATGGACGAGAGAGTTCAGAAGCTCCTTTCGAACAAGGGGTCCTATGTGAAAATGTAACATCACCTAGAATAAAGTTTTGAGTTGAAAACTGTTTGATTTCAGTTTCTAACAACCTGCTAATGCTTATAATTTCAAAAATGACCATTTTTTTGGTCTTTATTAAAATGAAAAGGTTGATCGAAAAGTTTGGGGGATCTAAGAGTGTGGCAACCCAGTAGTCATGATTACTTCGAATTCTGACAATATGAGGGTCATGCTGCAGGTAGTGCAGCAAGAAGGCACTTATGTGTCTTGCGCATCTCGGAGCCCCAAAATTATTTTCCGGGCTAGATGCAGCTAAAAATTATTTTTAATTTTAAATCTGGTGAAGCTTATTATAGATGGCCTAATAGGATCAGTGCTGCACACTGCTACAAAGCCCAAATTATTTTCCAGTCAAGATACAGATAAACATGATTAGTAATTTGAAAGCTTAAAACGGTTGGTAGGGTGATTTTAACCAATCATCAAGCTTTTACTCTCCCCAGGATGACACAGGGGTAGAAAAGTCGTTTCGGATCCATGATTTGTTCATCTTTATGAACGTGAGTCTGTCTACATTATCAGTGGAGAGCCGCGTGCGCTTATCTGTCAGCACACCACCAGCAGCGCTGAACACACGTTCAGACAGAACGCTGGCTGCGGGGCATGACAAGATCTCCAAGGCGTAAGTGGCTAGCTCCGGCCATTTATCCAGATTGGAAGCCCAAAAAGAGCAAGGGTCCAGTGACACAGTCGTGGCTTCAATGTTTACTTGGAGATACTCCTGTACCATCGTCTCTAGGCGTTGACTATGTGTCAGACTTCTTGTCTCCTGTGGCCTTGCAAAGGATGGGCTAAAAAATGGTGAAATGATTCCGCAAAATTGATGTTACCAGCAGATACTGTGGTTCTGTTACGGTTTGAGTGCTGAACACTTGACGGTCCCACGGTTGGCAAGTTGGAACTGTGAGATTCACTACGTGCACCACTGGTATTTTGTGGAAAAGCACATGTAAGATTCTGCAACAGTCTCTGCTGATACTCCTGCATGCGTGCATCCCTTTCTATGGCAGGAATAATTTCTGCAAATTTACTTTTGTACCGGGGATCTAACAGTGTGGCAACCCAGTAGTCAGGATTATTTCTAATTCTCACAATTCGAGGGTCATGTTGCAGGTAGTGCAGCAAGAAGGCACTCATGTGTGTTGCGCATCCAGGAGCACCAAGTCCCTGTTGTGTTGGTGGCGAGGTAACAATCATGCTTCCTTCCTCTGTCCTCTCCCCCCCAACCTCGCACAACAGAAATGTGATCAAGGTCTCCCTCATCTGATGAGTCTTCCATCAGTTCGTCCTCCACTTCTTCCTGGGCTCCTGCACCTTCCTCACTAGTTTGGCTGCTACCATGCGCCCTGGTAAAATCATCTCCCCCACCCTCACATGCCTGCCGCCTTGGTGCTGCCGACCGTCTGGACCTTGCAGATGTTAGCCCTTCCGCATACAACTCCTCCTCCTCTACTTCCTCCACCTCCTCTTGTGCCACCACCTGACTCCGAATTCTGTTTAACATGTGCTCCAGCATGTAAATCACCGGAATAGTCATGCTGATAATGGCATCGTCAGCACTAAACATCTTCGTCGCCATTTCAAAACTGTGCAGAAGGGTGCATAGGTCCCTGATCTGAGACCACTCCTCCAGCGTGATTTGCCCCACCTCTGAATCTCGTTGGCCCAGGCTATACGTCAGAACGTATTGCACCAGGGCTTGTCGGTGCTGCCACAGTCGCTGCAACATGTGCAGAGTTGAATTCCACCGGGTAGGCACATCGCATTTTAGCCGGTGAAGTGGCAGGCCTAACGACTTCTGTAGAGATGTAAGTCGCTGAGCTGCGGGATGCGAACGGCGGAAGTGAGCACACAGCGACCGTGCCCTCTGCAGAAGGCCATCTAGTCTGGGATAGTGGGCTAAAAATTGCTGGACAACCAGGTTCAACACGTGAGCCATACAAGGCACGTGTGTGACATTGCCCCGGCGAAGGGCCGCACCCAGGTTTGCAGCATTGTCGCACACGGCCTTCCCTGGTTTCAGGTCCAGTGGAGACAACCATTCATGAAATTGGTTCTCCAGAGCTGACCACAACTCCTCAGCTGTGTGACTCACATTTCCCAGACATTTCAATGTAAAAACCGCCTGATGACGTTGAGCCCTACTGCCAGCATAGTAAGGAGGTGTGCAGGATCCCTTCTGCGCAGTTAGAAAGCTTGTGGCATGACCAGACAGGCTTTGGGTGCAGGTGGAAGACCGAGAGGAGGTTGAGGAGGCAGAAGCAGTGGAGGAAAAATGACATAAAGAGGATTGACGCACAACTCGTGGGGACGGCAAGACTTGGACAGCAGCCCCTTGTCCTGCTGTCACCATAGTTACCCAGTGCCCAGTCAGCGACATGTAACGCCCCTGTCCATGCCTACTCGTCCAAGTGTCTGTGGTGAAATGCACCCTGTCACACACAGAGTTTCTCAAAGAAGCGGTGATGTTGTGTGCGACATGCTGGTGGAGCGCAGGCACACCTTTCTTTGAGAAGTAGTGCCGACTGGGCATCTGGTACTGGGGCACTGCGACGGACATAAGGTCTCGAAAATCCTCTGTGTCCACCAGGCGGAAAGGCAGCATTTCTGTAGCCAAGAGCTTGCAGATGGTGAAATTCAACCTCTTAGCTTTCTCATGGCTAGGAGGAAATGGTCTTTTACTTGTCCACATCTGAGGGACCGAGGGCTGGCTATTGTGCTTAGACGGGGTTGATAAGGGTGTCCCCGGCAAACTGCCGGTCTGTGAGGAAGATGCAGGCGGACATGTTAGGTTGCCTTGATCCAAAGGTGGTGCTATCGATGTCGGACAGCGCTCAAGACCAGCTGGTGTTACCACCTCCAAAGAAAATGATGACCTGCCAATCACGCTGGCTGTTGCGGGTAAAGAGGTGGCAGGTCTGCGCCCCAAAACAGGTGTGACTGCTGTCCCCCCAGTCACAGAGGATGAAGAGGCCGCGGATGCACAAGATATGGCAGACGGTGGTTGGCCCGGCCGGCTAGACCGCATTGTAGCACACTGAGCTTCCCACTGCAACTTATGCTTCATGTCCATGTGCCGGTTCATGCATGAAGTACTCAAACTATGTATTTTTTGGCCTCTACTTAGCTTTTGCTGACAAATGTTACAGATAACACGAGTTGGGTCATCTTTATCGATCTGAAAAAATGCCCAGGCTATGCAAGGCTTAGCACCCATGCGACCTGAAGAGCCACCACGACTTGTGGTGAGAGGCAGAGTTGTGTTTGAGGATGCAGTTGTTGACGTGCTTCCAGTACTACGTCTCTGTCCAGGAAGGCGCAACCTGACCTCGTCGTCACTAGCATCTTCCTCCACCTCCTCTGCTGACCTCATCTCTTGGCTGACTGTGGGTTGACAGTAAGTGGGATCTCCGACCTCATCATCATCACCCTGTGCGTTATCACACCCGTCGTCCTCAGAGCCAACCTGTTCCTGCCCTGACAAAAAACTAAAGTTGTCGCTCCAATCAGGTATTTGAGTCTTATCATCGTCTTCCTCATTGTCTCCACCAACAGGAGTTACAGTTTGGGAATGAGGGTCTACATTATGGTCAGAACCTTCTGCGTCTGGTCCTGGATCCGACTCATAAAGATTCTGGACATCAGTGCAGATCATTTCCTCGTCTGGATTCACAGAAGCGCTGGAGTCGACCTCTGATTCCCAGGCTATAGTATGAGTAAACAGCTCTGCAGACTCAACCATCTGTTCTACCTCATACTCAGACGGGCAGCTGGAGATTTGGGAGCTGTGAGGAAGCAAGTGGGATTTGGGTGACACCTTTGAGGACTGGAGTATTTGTGATGTTGAAGTTGATGTGGAGGAGAGCCCACTTAAAGGAGCACTTGATATCCGTTGAAGCACCTGCTGTTTTTGTGCCTCATCTGGAATTTGTAGCGATTGGCGTGGCCGTAAGAAAGGGATCTTATCACATTGTCCGCTAAAAGAAGTAGACATTTTAGTTTGGCTGGAAGATGGTCTTTCTTCTGCACCTACCCCACGGACACAACCTTTTTTCCCCTTCCCAACACGCCTATTCCCCTTTCCACCAGCAGCAGGCCTTTTTCCACTCATTTTGGTGGTTAACTAATTCACAACTCTGGAGTTGTTTGCACAAAAAAACAATGGATGGTAACCGAGCAGAGCTGAGTGGCCAAACTGTGGTATTAGGCCAAAACTATTGGCTGGGTTAGATGCAGAAAAAAATTATTTTTAACTTGCAACCTGATGGAGGTCAGTATAGATGGACTAATAGACCAAGTCCCACACACTGCTAGAAGCCCAAATATTTTTTCAGAGCTAGATGCAGAAAAAAATTATTTTTAATTTGCAACCTGATGGAGGTCAGTATAGATGGACTAATAGACCAAGTCCCACACACTGCTAGAAGCCCAAATATTTTTTCAGAGCTAGATGCAGAAAAAAATTATTTTTAATTTGCAACCTGATGGAGGTCAGTATAGATGGACTAATAGACCAAGTCCCACACACCGCTAGAAGCCCAAATATTTTTTCAGAGCTAGATGCAGAAAAAAATTATTTTTAATTTGCAACCTGATGGAGGTCAGTATAGATGGACTAATAGACCAAGTCCCACACACCGCTAGAAGCCCAAATATTTTTTCAGAGCTAGATGCAGAAATTTTTTTTATTCAATTTGCAACCTGATGGAGGTCAGTATAGATGGACTAATAGACCAAGTCCCACACACTGCTAGAAGCCCAAATATTTTTTCAGAGCTAGATGCAGAAAAAAATTATTTTTAATTTGCAACCTGATGGAGGTCAGTATAGATGGACTAATAGAACAAGTCCCACACGCTGCTAGAAGCACAAATATTTTTTCAGAGATAAATGAAGAAAAAAATTATTTTTAATTTGCAACCTGATGGAGGTCAGTATAGATGGACTAATAGACCAAGTCCCACACACTGCTAGAAGCCCAAATATTTTTTCAGAGCTAGATGCAGAAAAAAATTATTTTTAATTTGCAACCTGATGGAGGTCAGTATAGATGGACTAATAGACCAAGTCCCACACACCGCTAGAAGCCCAAATATTTTTTCAGAGATAAATGAAGAAAAAAATTATTTTTAATTTGCAACCTGATGGAGGTCAGTATAGATGGACTAATAGACCAAGTCCCACACACCGCTAGAAGCCCAAATATTTTTTCAGAGCTAGATGCAGAAAAAAATTATTTTTAATTTGCAACCTGATGGAGGTCAGTATAGAAGGACTAATAGACCAAGTCCCACACACCGCTAGAAGCCCAAATATTTTTTCAGAGCTAGATGCAGAAAAAAATTATATTCAGTTTGCAACCTGATGGAGGTCAGTATAGATGGACTAATAGAATGATGCTATGCCCAAAAGATTTTACTTCACTAGGTGCAGTAAAAAAATTGGTATTTTATACACAGGTGGTATATCTTGCAACACAGATAGGCTACTCCACTGACTAACACACTCTGCAATAGGCCAAAAAGGATTAGCTTTGCTAGATTCAGCCAAATGCTGTGAAAAAAACTTGCACAGCACTGGCACAGACCTGCCTGGCAAAAACTGATAGGAACTGATGTAACCTAGTCCTGAAAAGGACTCCAATTACAATTAGTCTTTACTCCCACAATCTATCTATTTAAGAGCACAGACCTGCCTGATAAAAGTCGTAGGAAATGCTGTAACCTAGTCCTTAAAAGGACTGCAATCACAACTATTCCCTACTCCCAAGCTATCTGTATATTTGTGCGAAAATTGGCTTGAAATTAACAAGGTATAGCGCACACAGCAACAGCGGTGCCGTCTAACACGCAGCTGCAGCAGTGAGAAAATGGTGGCGACGGGGAAAATGGCTTGGTCTTATAGGGCAAGGACATGTGACATACACTGCCAATCACACATGCCCTTGCTTGTGTGAAAAAAAGCACTTCGCTCCGTGTGTGCGCTGCTGATAGGCTGACAGATTGCACCTCCCCACTGTAAATGCGGGAAAGAGAAAAAAAAATGGAGATCTTCATTGTTCCTGCAGAGATCCATCCCCTGCCCCTCCCCCCACCCCGCTGTACACTCAAACTGCGTATTAACATTAATTTTCATCATTACTGAGAAAAAATCCAGTTATGATTTTGGTGCACGAACAGTTATCGAACATAACCTCGAACAGCCGAATTTTTCTCAAATTGTTCGTGTTCGCCGATCGGCTCGAACACCGCCCAAAACAGCTCGAATTTGAGATTGGCGAACAGTTCGAGTAGAACAACGCTCATCTCTAGTCACCAGACTCCCAAAGTCCAAAAGTCCAAGCACCTTTACTCCATTAATGGATACGGCACATGCCTGCGGCCCCTCGCTGGGTCGACAGTCCGCACTGCTAGCTGGATAAGCATAATAGGAACCCCCGTCTTACTAGGCTGCAGTCTATGGGCTCAGGGGACACACGACACCGGGCGGTCACGTGTACTGGGTTGCAACACCGCCAACAGACTATATCTTTAACAAAAGTCCTTGTGGCTCCTTCAGTGGGAGTGGGACGCCCCCCAGTGGTGGCTCTAGACCCCTTCTGTGGTGAACCCACCCCCTTTTGGGTATCCTAGTACCGAGAAGCCACTAGATCCGGTTTCCCGAGGGATTTCTCAACCACCTGATACCTCTCTACCAGGCCGATGAAGTCATCTGCGTTCTGGGGATCACCCTGGGCAACCCAAGTCTGTACCGACTTGGTAAGGGAGTGCACGAATCTATCAATCACCACCCACTCGACCATCTGGGCTGGAGTGGAGGACTCTGGCTGCAACCACTTCTGAACGAGACGCAGTAGGTCAAACATCTGCGAGCGAGGGGTTTGTCGCTGGCATACGCCCAGTAGTGGACTCGTTGGGCTCTCACGGCCATATTCACTCCCAGGCATGCGAAGATCTGTCTTTAGCTTGGTGTATTTCTTTGCATCCTGCAGTGCCAAGTCGTAATATGCCTTTTGGGGTTCACCTCACAAATATGGGGCCAGAACCTCTGCCCACTGTTCCGGTGGAAGTCTCCCCATCAGCCACCCTCTCAAAGACTGTCAGAAAGGCTTCTACATCAACGTTGCTCAGCTACACCTGGAGGTGGAGGTATGGGGAATGACGTCCCTCCCATCTCTATGTCATTCACCTAAAACCACGCCCTTTAAGTGAGTTAACCCTCTAGCATATAACATGCTGGCAGAAAGTTTTTTGGTTTCAGTTCACACAGGCTAGCAACTGTGTGACACATACCTCCCCTTATAAATCAACCCAGTGACTTTGTCACAATATATATATATATATATATATATATATATATAAAACCACATTAGATCATGAATCAGCTGTTTTCTATTTGGTAAATAAAAGATTTGATTATTATATTACCGTAAAAGTTAAATGATCTCGTTACTTATCCTATGAAGTTAATTCCCCCATAAAATAAAAAAATAAAAATAACAGATCTTCGGTCATCTTTCCTCCCCCTCAAAAAAATGGGATAAAAAACAATCAAAAAGTTTGTATGTACCTCCAAATACCTACGAAAAAACTTGTGTATGTTTTTTTCTACTGTAATCAAACTGACTGATGGAATAACGTTAACTTGCCATTTTTATTTCACAGTGAAACCCATAAAAATAAAACCCCGAAATTCTATTTTGTAAGGGGTTACATTATGTTTAGATGATCGTAAACACAAGATTTGTAAAATATTTATTATTTTGTTTCGAAAAATTAAATAAATAAATAATCCTTGTAAAATAAGTGCCCCCTCCCCCCTGACTTCCCTTTAGTTTATGCTGTAAGCTTTTCCCCTAATATTTTATACAGGCATTAATAAGTGATAGCAAATCTGTGAATATATTCAACCAAAATAGAAGTAATGACATTAATGAGCGATTGCTCGGCGAGCTGCAGTAAACCAGGGGAGACTACCCAGCGCTTGTTCTCAGCTGTCAACCAGAGTGTGCATAACACTTAATAGAAGTGTCTGTGAGAAGAAGTGTCACTAAACCGAGAAGATGAACCTGTCACAATGTGTTAAAATAAAAGCGCGGTCAGAAGAACCCGAGATGCGATATTTCACCTCCCTCCAATGATCGCCTCTTTTATTTGCTCATTAATGAGGTTTTTTTTTTTTTAAAATAAATAACCGGGAGGAATGATATTTGATGATACGTCTGTCGCATGTCTGTAGGTAAGAAAAAGGGGAAACAGAGCGTGGAGTAATCTTTAAGAACACATAGGTCTGCATAGGAGCTGTGTACACAAAACGGTAGGAGCGGTGTCTCATTATTCACTTGTGCAACGGAGGGTAAAAAATGGCTACAAATGTATACACACCCTTTAAACCTTGACATGAATAATTCATTGAACTGTAGCAAGTGACGCTGTGACGCCGCATCTTTCTGCTGCGGTAACTTGCTGAGACGCAGATATTTGCATACAATGGCCGCTACGTATTATTTGGGGAGAGGCCGCACTACGTAAATAGCAAAGCCTTTGTGGTATTCAAAGCAATGTATGTTCCAGCTATAATTACATCCATGCTGGCTTGCAAATCATTCCTGACCCAGTCGAGAAAAATGTGTCTTTTCTCCACTTAAGAGCCACTTTTTCTCCTCCCCTCCATCCCAAATTCATCATTCACTCTGAAAACTTGTTAAAATATGTTTTGGTCAAAATAAGACTTAACTCACTGAGGTGTCAGATTACAGCTGCCTATAGAGAAAGGTACAGGAGGAGGCAGCAATCTGAGATGCAGAGTGAGAGAGAAAGGCAGGCACACATACAGGTCCATGCTGCTGCTTTCTATTAACTGTTTTATCTCACTCTTTGAGCTACAATGCTCAATACTGCTATGAAATGTCTTCGTTATTGATACTGCTTACAGTAAATGTTTTTTCTCACCCAAAGCTGGACTCACATCTAGACTGCTTAGTACTGCTGTATAATGTTCTTCATGATGCTGTTTTCTAGTAACTGTTTTATTTCACTCGAGCTGGATTCTCAGATGCAATGCTCAGTATTGCTAAGTAATGTCTTTCTTACTGATACTGCTTACAGTAAATGTTTTATCTCACCCATAGCTAGACTCGCAGCTAGACTGCTTAGTACTGCTGTATAATGTCCTCCATACTGATGTTTTCTAGTAAGTGTTTTATCGCCACATTTTGCTGTATTTATAACTATGTTGTTCAGCACTGCCTTATGACACCTTACTGCTACCGCTTCTAGTAAATGTTTTATCCCATTGACAGCAAAATTCACAGCTACTCTGCTCAATACTGCTGGATAATGTCCTCCATGACATATTTTTCTAGTGTTTTTATCTCGCCCAAGTGCTAGATTCACAGCTACACTGCTCGGTACTACAATATTATATCTTATTTCTACTGCTTTTAGTAAATGTTTTATCTCATCTCAGGGTTAGATTTACAGCTACACAGCTCAGTACTGCTGTAAAAAATTCTCTATGCTACTGATGCATCTGAAAATGCATTACGTTGAGAAAGGAGAACATGTCCTCATGTTTGTGTGTGCGGTGCATGGGGAGAACCATAGCAGCTGGTCTCTATCTACCAGCTCAGAGACAACAGAAAAAAAATAGATAGAGCCTGGAGAGGGGAAATTGGGTAAAAGTGCAGAATAGAAGCAATTTAATGGTCTAAAATAGTGTAATTCCTCACGTGCACATACATTACAGCTTATTCCGAACAGTTACCTGAAGTGACAGCTATACTTTAGGCTGTTTTTTGGCCAAAACGTCTGTCGGGCGACCAAAGTTATCAAGTTGTCTCTGCTACATTACATCACAGGGCAAAACAAGTCAATGGTGTTGCAGTGGGTTATTGTGACAGCAACAAGCAAGTCGCAAAAAATCTGATGCCACTGAAGTTCTAGTTATTTGCTTATTGCTGTCGCAGCACACAAGGGGTCTCAACATAACCCCATTCACTTGTATTGTGCTGCAATATAGCAATGACACCTAGCAAACCTTGGTCACACAACATATGTTGCATCCACAATCTCCATGTAGCTTCAGCCTTAAAGTAGTACAGTAAAGGCTTGTTCACATGCTGCTTTTTTTTTGCCACGTTTTTTGCAGCACATTTTTTAAGGGTGAAAAATATTTTACTTTACAGTATTCTGAATTCTCATGCACAAGCTGCTTATTTTTTTCCTTGCAGATTTGAACCATCAAAGGTTTTTTTTTTTTTTTTTTCCAATCTGCAGCATCAATTCTTTCAACCCTTTTGCTGCATTTTTCACCCAAAGGAATGGGGGAAAAAAAAACACAAGTATAAAATGCATCAAAAACACGTCAAAAATGCACAGATTTTATTTCGTTTTTTTTTTTTTTTGTGCATAAAAAAATCTGCTGCAAATACTCATTGTGCGCACATACTGTAAGGATGCAGCAATCGTTTGTTTGGTGCTTTGTTACAGATGTATAAAAAGATACAATAAACATTGAAACAATACATAAATATTTACCACCCAGACATTCCGGAGTCACAGACGGGACCACTGTATGGGGAAAAAGCTGCAGGGACCTAAGTTCTGGGGATCAGACATCAGACCCCCACCTATGATAATATTTTTATCTTTAAAGTAAAGCCCCCTGGGGAAAAAGCATCTGCAAAATATCTCTCCGACAATAGTAAAACTGACTCTCTAATGCCATCTATAGGTAACACCAGAGAGACAGTTTCCCATAGAATCTCATTATCAGCATTGATAAAACTGTTACATATGATAACAAATGGTTGTTATTATTATTATTATTATTATTATTAATAATAATAATAATAATAATAATAATAATAATGTTCATAAATGGTTTATGTCAGAAGAAGATAGAAAAAAAATTAAAAGTAATTTAAGGTGAATTTTTTTTCGGCTGCCTGAAATTGTTTGAAAGGACCTTTTCTCCTAATATTCCTATTTCTATTTTAAGGCAGGTGGACAGGAGCGGAGCGGAGCGCCTGGAATGAAAACTCTTTACAGGCATAATAAGTGTAGAGAACGCAATGTTATGTATAATGGACGGCTGCATGAAAATAGCGAGGTGTGAAATTGTTCTATGGACTCCTTACAGACTCCGGGCGAGGAAGAAAAAAAAAAAGAAGAGAACTCACATCTCACACTATGGCCAATCTTTTCCAAATGAAATTGAAAACTTTAGTCTGCCAGCTGCACATCAGATGCAAGTCTACCGGTCCACACTGTATAAGTTAGAGGTGAAAAATGATTGGAATATTTAGAGATCTGATCCCAATAAAATCTATTATTGGGATCAATAGCTGGATCCATATGTTGATTTTAACTAATGGGTGGTGTAAAAAGTCCAGAATTAGAATAAAAGGGTCTTGTTTTCTTCTAAACACAGCGCCCCTCTTGCCCAGAGGTTGTGTTTGGTATTGCAGCTCAAGTAAATAAAACTATGTTGCAATATCAGACTCAGCCTATGAACAAGAGTGGCGCTGTATCTGAAAAAAACAGGCAAATTGCAAATAGCTAATCCTGGATACCCCTGATCCATAATCGGTAACATTTTTCGGAATTTGAAGTATAGAAAGGAAGTTACTTTGCTAGGATATGCCATCACTTCTTCATCAGTGGGGGTTAAGATACTAAAGACCCCACCTATCCTCAGATTGAAGGACCCCCCGATGAGCATAATGTGAAAACGTAACCTATCCCCCCTTTAAAGGGGTTGTCCATACCTAACATATTGATTTATTCATAGGATACGTCCCTAATATCGGATTAGTGGGGGTCCGACAAGCAGCTGCTATTAGCTTCAGTGGTGGACCTAATGGCCACTTCAGGTACCACAGCTCAGATCATACTCACCTGAATAGGAGTTGAGTTGCAGTACCCAGGAGTGGCCACTACACGGTGTATGGAGTCATGTTATTCTGGTTCTGTGCACTGTTTGCATCAGACAACAGCTGATAGTCACACATCTTTCTAATATTGATTGCCTATCCTTAGGTTATCCATATGTTATGCCTGGACAACCCCTTTGTATTGGCTTTTCAATTCCTAGGATGTTTTAATGATCTTGTTCCCTGAACCACTAGACTATTGGTGCTGTAACCAGTGGCTCCAGCTTAGCTGCATTGTCTTTTGGAGTCTGGGGTAGTCTGATATCCTCATCCTGTCTCATCACAGGCTGATGTCCTTCCATATACTTTACGCAGTTGCTCTTCTTGTTCTGATTGAGAGCTGCCCATTAGCACAAGCCCTTCACAAAGTTAATGCATAAAGTCTAGTGGTGGAACCTAGGGGGCTTCCTTTAAGTAAAATTCTGAGCTTTTTTTTTCTTCATATGAAATTCCAGAAATATATTCTAGACAGTCAGAAGATAATAGCAAAATCTACTTGGAACGACTCAATTACTTTGTCCTTTATGAATGTCAATACAATTCTTCCGATAAAGGCAATTCTAAAACAAGATGCGGCAGAAAAATAAACGCCAGGACTCTGAATTCATCGGACGAACAGAGATTATTAGAAAGTAGAAACATTTAGCAATTTCAGATACTAAAATCATTGCATGCATGAAGAAGACTGTCCTCGCCGAGATGAAGGATAAGCGGAGGGGCTGGAGCAGGGTAAAGACCGAACATTTCACTGTCTGACGGTCCCATCTTCTCTGCTGCAGAGTCTTCTGTTCTCCTTCCTTACGGGTCTCTATATCAGTAGCGATGAGTGAGCATGCCTGCTACTGCTCAAGATGCGCGGAGCTCGGCGAGTATTTCCGGGTTGCTCGGCGGGAGCTCGGGTCTCCTCCCTCCATGTTTGGCGCTCTTTACAGAGCCAATGAACATGCAGGGATTGTCTGCCACACACTGTGATGCAGCAGCCATGTTGGTTGTTGCATTACAGTGATTGGCTGGCCGCACAGCGTCATCAGGTCTCTATCAGACCTGGGACCGCGATTCTCGTCGCAGTCTACTCCAGAATCTGGCAGTGTAGGGAGAGGTGCTGCTGAGCTAGGGAGAGATTCACTTGTTTCTTAGTTAGTGTAGGTGTACCAGACTATATTAGAGACACAAATCCATCTCAACAAACAGTCCTTCTGAGGACTAATCCATCTGCAGAGATATCAGGCAGGCAGTGTATATAGGCAGGCAGGCAGTGTATATAGCAGACTGCAGTGCACATAGCAAGAGGCTCCATTCCAGTTCAGCCTGCTGCAGTTTCATTCAGGAAGTGGTGGAGGTGGAGCCTGCAGTGAGCTGTGTGCCGTGTGCTTCCTGGACTGTGTGGCTGCGTTTGGAGAGAGCTCCTGGGAAGGGAGGTTTTTTTTTCCATCTGGGACTTTTTGTCTGCCCCCTTCCCAGGAAGGAAAGCTTGTGGTGGGACTGGCCTCCGGGGCCGGGCCCCCGGCTCCCACCTCCCGGTCCAAGCTGGCGGGGGGTGGGAGAAACACCAAGCCGGCTAAGGCAACAAGATCTGGCCAAGACAGCAAGGGGTCCGGCATGAGGACCCGGAGGACCCCCGAGGCTATGACCGCGGCGGCTCCTCCCTCCGGAGGTGGGCCGAGTATGAGCGGAGGTGCTGCAGCGGTGCCCCCTGATTGGGGTACCAAGGCGTCGAGGGAGGCAACCGTCACCTATGCCTCCCGTATACATGCACACCTCTGCGAGTATGAGGACGCCACAAAGAAGCTAAGTTCCCTCTGGGGGGAGTTGAGGGTGGCTCAGGAGAGGTCCGTGAGGGCCTCTGGCAGTAAGAAGCCTGAGCTATCCGCCGCGGTCCGGAAGATCAAGCGGGCCATACAGGACCTGGAGGACCGCAGGAACACCATCATGGCGGGCAGCGGACCATTTAAGGAAAAGCTGCAGAATGATAGCCGGTTCAGAGCCATGACCGGTGGGGCTCTGGAGGGGTCGCAGGGCCCCGGCCAGGCGGTGGAGGAGGAGGAAGAAGAGGTATGCGTGGAGGAGGTCGCACCCTACCCACCGCCTGGTGGCCTGGTAAGTGATCTCCAGGCATCGTATAGCGGGATAGCCCCTGAGCAGATGGCTCTCCCGTCGGATTCTAGCCCTTCAGAGGGCAGCGGGAGCGAGGGGGAGGATGAGGAGGATGGGAGCAGTAGCAGTGAGGGGGGCTGCCTTATCATGCAGCAGATCCAGCAGATCGAGTCCCCGATACGTTTTGGTCAGCTTACGTTCGGGGATGAGATCTGCGAGGATGAGGCACCCGTGAGGGGGATGAAGAGAAAAGCAAAAAAAAAGAGAAAAACAACTGTTGCGCACAAATTTGTGTATGTCCCCCTCTCTGGGGCCCCCCTGTCCCGTTGTGCGGCACCCGCTACCCACCCCGGCTTGGACTCTGTTGTGGGTCCACAGCGAGGGAGCGGGGAGAACATAGGCCATGGCACGCAGAGCGCTGCCTCTGTTTGTGGTAATGGAGGCAGTGGGTCCAAGGTGTCTGATATGGAGCATGGCGCGGAGGGCGGCCCGATGGTGGGAGTCATCAGTGGAGGTGCTCGGGCTGGATCCCCTGTAAAAGGGGGGTCTGGCCTGGCACCTGGTGCGCCTGCTGGCGTGCGGGGGGCGGCGTGTACATCCGCCGCTGCCTCCTGCGCTGCCGGCGGTGCACCGACAGCCGGGGCCGCATCTCCGGCGGCGTGTGCTGGGGTGTCTGGGTCCCTCACGCACGGATCCACTAAATCTGGATCACTTTCGGGGACCCAGAGACCTGGTAAGGTGAAGGGCGCGGGGCCTGCGGCTCCGGCAGAGCCGGCTCATAAACGAAAGGTGGGGCTTGCTCCCCTGGCAAAATCCGTGGCGAGGTCGGGGCCCCCTGCGCAGGGGCCCAGTAATGGGTCAGCGCGGGGGGCTCCACCGCCGCTGGGTGCCGAGGGGGAGTGGCCTAGCCTGGGGCCGGCCACCGGAGCTGGGGTGGCCAGGCTTTTTGTGGCAACGGGTGTGACGGTAGGGGGTGCTATGCCCCTGAGAGCTGGTGCCGCTGGTCCAGGGGCCCCTGTGAGTAGACCCGGCTCCGGGTCAGCTTCGGGGGTCCCTGCGCGGCCGGCTTCGGGGGGTGTGGCCTCCCAGCCGTCCACAGCGCCAGTGGGAGTGGCCTCTGGGGCCCCCACCGTGCTGCCTGGTGCGGGGGGCGTGGCCTCCCTGTCACCAAAGGCACCGGTGGGAGTGGCCTCTGGGGCCCCCGCCGTGCTGCCTGGTGTGGGGGGCGTGGCCTCCCTGTCATCCACGGCACCGGTGGGAGTGGCCTCTGGGGCCCCCACTGTGCTGCCTGGTGTGGGGGGCGTGGCCTCCCTGTCACCCACGGCACCGGTGGGAGTGGCCTCCGGGGCCCCCACCGTGCTGCCTGGTGTGGGGGGCGTGGCCTCCCTGTCATCCACGGCACCGGTGGGAGTGGCCTCTGGGGCCCCCACTGTGCTGCCTGGTGCGGGGGGCGTGGCCTCGCGGGTAAATCCCGCACGAGTGGGCGTGGCTTCACCCGAAAAGGGGCGGGGCTTAGCGCCGGCAGCTGCTGGGAGCAGTGGTGCCACAGTTGTGGCTAAAAATGGAGGTGGTGCCTGCCTGCCGGTGTCCTCTGTGCCCACGGGCTTATCTGGGGCAGGGGCGCCGGCAAAAATAGCTGCAGCACCAGGCTCCCAAAACCCCCCGGCAGGGAAGGTGCTGCCAGCAGGTGGCAGCAGTGGTAATGCTGGTGGAAAACCTGCTGGCAGAAAGTGTGTGGAGAAAAGAAATAACTGTGACCCCAGTGTGCATGTGAGTGGGAGTGGGGCAAGTGGGGTGACTGTCGGTATGGATGTGTCTGTGGTGGAGGAAGCAAGTGCTGGTGTGTCTGTTGCTAGTGGGGGGGGTGGTGGTGGGGCTGGTCCATCTGCCCCCCCGGCTGCTGGTCCCCGGAGTTTTGCGGGGGTAGTAGCCGGGGCCTCGGGGTCTTCTCGGGGGGCTTCCTCACCTCTGGACCTCAGGGATGGTGACTTGCGACGCCGTTTCCTGGAGGCCCTCAAGAAGGGAGAACGGACGATCCAGGTAGAGGGAAGAGAGGTGGACCTGGCCTTTTGGCTAGATAGGCATGGCCTGGCCGCCTTCCAAGATAAAAAGGAGGGGGAGACAGCGTGGTCCCTCCCGACAGCCGGGCAGGGGGTGGCCAGGAGGAATGTAGTTCGTCTTCGGTGGAGGGGCAGTGAAGCGTGCCCGCCAAGAGCAAGGGTCGTGGAGCTCCTCCTGAAGATGAATTTCAGGGCGACTGACATCTTTGCCCTGATCCATCCTTTTGGTACCCCCATCTTCGACATCAGTTTTGTTCGGCCGGAGGGCCTAGAGCTTTTTTGGTCGAATTTTGAACTGGTGAAGGGGGAGCCCGGCTGGCGAGACTTTGCCGTGCAGGCGGTGTCTCGCCAAAATGGAGTAAAGAGAGTGACCGTTCTAACTAATAACGAGTCACTCTCTGGGGTCGATATTATGACGTGGCTTTCCCGCTATGGGGAGGTCACGGACGTCCCAAAAAAGAACAGGGACGAGTTTGGCATCTGGTCAGGGGGCTGGACCTTCATGATGAGGTTGAAGGTCTCAGGCGGTACTGTCACCCACATCCCCTCCTCAGCATTCCTGGGGAGGGACAGGATCCTGATCTTCTACCAGGGGCAACCAAAGGTCTGCCACAGGTGCGGTGATCCCCGCCACTTCAGCGCGGGCTGCAAGGTGCAGAAATGTGCCTTGTGTGGCGGGGTAGGTCATCTTGCCGCGGCCTGTGGTGACATTAGGTGTCACCTGTGTGGTGACCTAGGTCACCCGTACAGCCGCTGCCCCCGCTCCTTTTCTAACACCATCTCTGGTCAGGCGGGGGAGAGCCATGGGGGGGTCCCCAGCGGTGCATCCTCTGCTGGAGCCGGAGGTGGGGGCGGGAGAGGAGCTGAGGGGTCGGTGAAGGAAGGCGTGGCCAGTACATCTGCCCACCAGTGGCATCAGGTGAGGCGCCGTGGGGGTAGGGGGCAGGATAAGCCCCAGGCGACTGGGGTGATGTCTGTACCCTCCTTGGAAGCGGCAGCCGGTGCCCCTGAGGCCCTGGGGGAGGAGGCGGTGAGCGAGGAGATCAGGAGGATGGAGAGGGAGGAGGTGGCTGCTTCTGATGACTCCTCCCAGTATGAAAGTCTGGACGAGGAGGTGGTGGAGCAGCCTAAAACAAAAGGTGACAATAAGACCAGTAAGAGTCGGAGGAGGAAACGAAAAGGGGCAAAAACATCTAAGGCCCCCCCCCTGGCCACTAAGGTGCCTACGGAAGGGCTCACCGGCTCCCCTCTGATCCCCCTCTCCAACCGGTTCCATGCCCTCGATGACTCTGCTGTGTCGGAGGTCGGGGGTGAGGGACCGGCAGTAACATCTGAGGTGCCTTCAGGGAGCGGCGGGGTCCGTCCTCCGGAGGGCTCACTTTCCTCTGGGGGGGGGACTGCCCTGGGGTCCAGGGGTGAGGAACCCGGTACTGGGAGGGTGGTGACGGGTGCTATGGACACCTCGGTGTCACTAAAGAGGAGGGGAGAGTCTGGCTCCTCCTCTGAGGGTGAGCACAAAAAATCTGGGGGTACGGTCAAAAAGAAGGCCGTCTAACTCAATCACCCATGATGGCGGAACCTACCCCGTTGACTCTGGCGTCGATTAATGTCGCCAGTATAAAGTCAGATGCGGCCAGATTTATGGCCTTTGATTTTTTCAACCGAGTTGAGGCTGACATTTTATTTTTGCAGGAGACCAGACTAACAGACATGGGGGCCATTTACAAAGCAAGGAGGGAGTGGAGGTGCGGGCCCTCATACTGGTCTCTTGCGGCCGAGCCGTATAGCGGGGTAGCGGTCCTTTTTAAGGCTGCTTCGGTGGAATGCAGACGGGTGATCGAGGTAGAAATGGGGAGGTGCTTGGTCCTTGACGTCTTCATGGGGGGACAGGAGCTCCGGCTCATTAACATCTATGGTCCACAGTCAGAGTGGGACCGTAAATGTCTCTTCCTGAAGATCAAGCCCTATCTTTTTACCAGCCGGCAGGTGGTCTTCGGTGGGGACTTTAATACTATAACTAGACCCCGTGATAGGGGAGGCCCCGGAGACCGAAGGCTGGCTTTTGATAGTAATACCCTCAACAGCATAGCAAGCGAAGCTCGCCTGGTGGATGTCCACATCCGGCACACCCCAGGTCACGGGGGTTTCACCTTTCATAGGGGTAGTTGTAGGTCTAGGATAGATAGGTTTTTTTTAAAGGAGGAAGCCGTCTCTTCTGCAGTGTCCGCTGTTGAGGTGGAATTCTCCGATCACTGTTTCATTTCCTTTTCTTTGAATGTTGCAGAGACTCCCCGGATAGGGAGAGGCCTATGGAAGCTGAATTCGTCCCTGTTGGAAGAAGCGGATGTGAGACAATCCTTTGAGGAATTTCTTCAGAGCCAGGTACCTCTCTTGGGTCTCTGTAGCAGTAAGTCTGAGTGGTGGGAGATCTTCAAAACAAGGGTTGCGGGGTTCTTCCGTCGGCTTTCGAGCCTCAGAGGCCTGAACAGGTACCGCCTGTATCGGGAGCTGGGGAGGAAACTCGAGCAGCTCGTCTCGACTGGAGGGGACCGTGAGGAAATCTCCAGGGTGAAGGCCTTGCTCAAGGGGTGCCAGTATGATAGGCACACATCCTTAGTTTTTGAGAGGGATTTCGGGAGGTACCGCTCGCCCGACCCCTACAGGAACTGCAGGATGTCAGTGAGTTGCAAGATGGTAACAGGACTGATCGACAGTACAGGTTCCCTGAACAGATCCAAATCAGGGATCCTGGAGGTGGTCAGATCCTTCTACTCGCATCTCTTGGGAAGGAGGGATCCAGATCGGGATGAGATGTCGGCTTTCCTGGCTGAAACCATCCCTGAACCAGGGGATGACCCCTCTCTTCATGGTTTGGCAGAAGCAATCAGGGAAGAGGAAGTGAGACGGGCCATTGATGGGCTCCGGCCCAAAAAATCGCCCGGTCCGGATGGCTTAACATCCGAGTTTTACAGGACTTTTAGGGACTCTTTGGTCCCCCTCATGACTGAGGTTTTTAATGAATGTCTCTCCTCGGACATTCTTCCCGGTTCAATGAGGAAGTCCGCCCTGATTATCCTGTCAAAGGGTAAAGACTCGTCCCGTATTGAGAATTGGCGTCCCATAGCGCTTCTCGATACGGACCGAAAGGTTCTGGCAAAGGTGCTTTTCAATCGGTTGGTGAAGTTTGCACCCCGGCTCCTTTCGGGGGCCCAGCACTGCTCTGTTCCAGGCCGCAGTACTTTTAGTGCTGTGCTCGGTGTCCGAGAGGCAGTGGAGCAGGGCAGGGCAGGTCTCTGGAAGGGGTACTTGCTGTCCTTAGACCAGGCGAAGGCCTTTGACCGGGTTAACCATGAGTACCTCTGGTCCGTCCTTCTGAGGTACGGTCTGCCCGGGAGGTTTGTTGATTGGTTGAGAGTATTATACAATGGGGCAGAGACTTTTCCGCTTGTGAACAGGTTGGGTCGGACCCCCTTTTGAGGTGAGGTCTGGTGTCCGCCAGGGCTGTCCTCTGAGCCCACTGTTATACGTGTTCGCGATCGACCCCTTTTTAAGGAGAGTGGAACGCGGACCGTTGGTGGGAGTCGGGATGGACTGGGCGGAGCCAGAGGCCACCTTGAGGGTAGTGGCGTACGCCGACGACGTTTCCCTCTTGTATCCTCGAGAGAGGAGGCGGACTGGGTCATGTCTGAAGTTGAGCGCTACTCGGTGGCTTCTGGGTCCATGATCAACCGGGATAAGTGTGAGAGTCTCTGGCTGGGAGGGGGAGATCCAAGTTTCGATCTCCCGGACACCCTCCCAGGGCCTCAGGCCACAGCAAAAATTTTAGGCATCAGTTTCGGCCCGGGGGACTATCCCCCAGCAAAACTGGGAGGGCAGACTTAAGATTGCCGCCCAGAAGGTGGATCAGTGGAAGGGTTGGTCCTTGACCCTGAGGGAAAGGGTTAACCTGGCCAAGGGGTATTTGCTCCCTTTATTAATATACCTGGGCAGCGTCTGCATCTTGCCAGAACCTCTTTGGACACGGGTCTACAGCCTGTCTTCCAACTATTATGGGGGAATAGGCTGAACCTGATCAAGAGGGAGGTCACGTACCGCACGAGGAGACTAGGAGGGTTGGGTATGGTCAACCCGGTGGTGTTTCTAGTAAACAACCTTTCTTAAGGCAAACATCGCCAACCTCTGGTTAGAGAGGGCTCCTCCGTGGGTATTCTCCTGTAGGGGGTGGTTTCGGCCTTTCTTCCAGGAATGGGAGACAGGAGGGCGGGTGAAGGACCTTCGCACGCCTCATGGGCATCTTCCGGCTTATGCTACCCTGGTTGTGAAGGCGATCCGCCGGTGGGGTCTGGGAGTGTGGGAGATCAGGACCTTGTCAAGGAGGTTACTTGACAATAGGGTTCTGTTGACCCACTTCCAGAAGCCCCTGGCCCTCAAGGATTGCCCAAGCCGGGATCTGGAGGTGGGGCTCGGGTTATTAAACTCTAAGCGGATCCCCTTGAAGTTTTGGGACTTGACTTGGCGCTGCTTCCATGGGAGACTGTATGTGAGGGGCAACCTGAAGTACAGGAACTCTGATGACCGGGATTGTCCCCGCGAGGAGTGTGGCGGCATGCTTGAAAGCATGGAGCACTTCCTGCTTCAATGTCCCTTTAATACAGAGGTCTACAGTAGGGTGGGTGCTTCCATTGGCTGGCCTAGGCTGGCAGGCCTTTCCTATGCGGAGTGGGCCTATGGGGCATTCAGGTCCCTTGGTGGCCGAGATCGGGGCACTGTCTTCTTAGTTAGTTTAGTGACTAGGTTTTACACGTGGAATGCACGGTGTTTAGTGTCCACCCAGCATAAAGTCCTCCCCCGGGAAGAGGTGATTAGGAACATCCTGGGTGACCTGGCAAAAGTGCGCTCGCTGGAGTATGAGAGGCTGGGTGCAGGGAGGGCTTCCCTTCTATGGAGGGGGTTCTCATTTAATGTGCCCTAGGGAGAGTTAGGGTATGTGTGTCTGTGATAGGGTTAGTTTAGTCCTTTTCTATATTTTATATTTATTTGTAGGGTCAGATGGATGTGTAGGGTCAGGGAGGGACAGGTAGGACAGTCTTTAGGGATAGGTAGTTAGCATTAGGTTGGTAGTGAGGGTCAGAGAGGGACAGGTAGGGACAGGTAGGGAAAGATTGGTAGGGCGGTAGGGACAGGTTTTTCTTTTTCTTTAATAGGGAGGGACAGGCGTTTGTGTGTTAGAGCAGGGTGAGAGCCTCTGTAGTCTCCAGTTTCCTGGTGGTGGGCTGCTCCCCTCACATTTGTAGTTTTTTGTTTTACGGTTCAGAATCTGAATATAGGGCTTGCAAGCACTGAACTTGGGTCTGATCCTTGGGTTCATGTTTAGTAGTCTTAAAAAATCGGTTAAGTTGTTATGTCATGATGATTTGGTTAGTTGTTGTTACATCGTTATGTTGTGTTGTATATAAATAATGTATGTGTATTGTGTGTGTGGGGGGGTTAGTTTAGGTTGGGTGGGGGGCTTTAGGGGGGAGGGGGGAGGGGTTTGCGGTGGTTTTGTGAAAAATGTGGACGTCCTGCGGGATGCCGGAAGAGGCAAAGGGACCTTTTTGTGTGTGAAATGGCCACAAACTTTAGTGGGGCTTGTTGTGATAAGGCCACAGACTCTCGTGGGACCTTGGGTGTTAAAAAATGGTGGGGGGGAAAAAAAAAAAAAGAAAAAAAAAAAAAAAAAAAAAAAAATAATATAAAAAAACTACAAAAAAAAGGTTTGCTGTGCATTAAGTTTTGTTTCGGCCAGGTGGCCTATTTCTTTGTTTTTGGCAGTGGGCCAGTTATTTAGTTTTCCTTTTTTGTTAGGGGGTTAGGTATGAATGTGCAGGTATGGATGTTGTGTATGCTGGGGGTCGGGTGCGTTTTAGGGCGCACCCTGGAGTTATGGTAGGGTCTTCCCTTGCTGGGGGGTCTCCTACAGAGTCTGCTGGAGGACTTGAACTTTGTGTCGTCTTATATTTCTTTGTTGGACTCTATATAATTTCAGATTTTAGGTTATGTCTTGCTGGGGTTTTGTTGGTTGTTAGTTGTTTGTTTGTTGTATAATTGTATCTGTGGTTTGGTTTTTGTGTTTTGTATATGTGTTTTTGTACTTTTATAATAAAAGAGCTCCAGTTCAGCCTGCTGCAGTTTCTTTCAGGAAGTGGTGGAGGTGGAGCCTGCAGTGAGCTGTGTGCAGTGTGCTTCCTGGACTGTGTGGCTGCGTTTGGAGAGAGCTCCTGGGAAGGGAGGTTTTTTTTTTTCCATCTGGGACTTTTTGTCTGCCCCCTTCCCAGGAAGGAAAGCTTGTGGTGGGACTGGCCTCCGGGGCTGGGCCCCCGGCTCCCACCTCCCGGTCCAAGCTGGCGGGGGGTGGGAGGAAACACCAAGCCGGCTAAGGCCACAAGATCTGGCCAAGGCAGCAAGGGGTCCGGCATGAGGACCCGGAGGACCCCCGAGGCTATGACCGCGGCGGCTCCTCCCTCGGAGGTGGGTCGAGTATGAGCGGAGGTGCTGCAGCGGTGCCCCCTGATTGGGGTACCAAGGCGTCGAGGGAGGCAACCGTCACCTATGCCTCCCGTATACATGCACACCTCTGCGAGTATGAGGACGCCACAAAGAAGCTGAGTTCCCTCTGGGGGAGTTGAGGGTGGCTCAGGAGAGGTCCGTGAGGCCTCTGGCAAGTAAGAAGCCTGAGCTATCCGCCGCGGTCCGGAAGATCAAGCCGGGCCATACAGGACCTGGAGGACCGCAGGAACACCATCATGGCGGGCAGCGGACCATTTAAGGAAAAGCTGCAGAATGATAGCCGGTTCAGAGCCATGACCGGTGGGCTCTGGAGGGGTCGCAGGGCCCGGCCAGGCGGTGGAGGAGGAGGAAGAAGAGGTATGCGTGGAGGAGGTCGCACCCTACCCACCGCCTGGTGGCCTGGTAAGTGATCTCCAGGCATCGTATAGCGGGATAGCCCCTGAGCAGATGGCTCTCCGTCGGATTCTAGCCCTCAGAGGGCAGCGGGAGCGAGGGGGAGGATGAGGAGGATGGGAGCAGTAGCAGTGAGGGGGGCTGCCTTATCATGCAGCAGATCCAGCAGATCGAGTCCCCGATACGTTTTGGTCAGCTTACGTTCGGGGATGAGATCTGCGAGGATGAGGCACCCGTGAGGGGGATGAAGAGAAAAGCAAAAAAAAGAGAAAACAACTGTTGCGCACAAATTTGTGTATGTCCCCCTCTCTGGGGCCCCCCTGCCCGTTGTGCGGCACCCGCTACCCACCCCGGCTTGGACTCTGTTGTGGGTCCACAGCGAGGGAGCGGGGAGAACATAGGCCATGGCACGCAGAGCGCTGCCTCTGTTTGTGGTAATGGAGGCAGTGGGTCCAAGGTGTCTGATATGGAGCATGGCGCGGAGGGCGGCCCGATGGTGGGAGTCATCAGTGGAGGTGCTCGGGCTGGATCCCCTGTAAAAGGGGGGTCTGGCCTGGCACCTGGTGCGCCTGCTGGCGTGCGGGGGGCGGCGTGTACATCCGCCGCTGCCTCCTGCGCTGCCGGCGGTGCACCGACAGCCGGGGCCGCATCTCCGGCGGCGTGTGCTGGGGTGTCTGGGTCCCTCACGCACGGATCCACTAAATCTGATCACTTTCAGGACCCAGAGACCTGGTAAGGTGAAGGGCGCGGGGCCTGCGGCTCCGGCAGAGCCGGCTCATAAACGAAAGGTGGGGCTTGCTCCCCTGGCAAAATCCGTGGTGAGGTCGGGGCCCCCTGCGCAGGGGCCCAGTAATGGGTCAGCGCGGGGGGCTCCACCGCCGCTGGGTGCCGAGGGGGAGTGGCCTAGCCTGGGGCCGGCCACCGGAGCTGGGGTGGCCAGGCTTTTTGTGGCAACGGGTGTGACGGTAGGGGTGCTATGCCCCTGAGAGCTGGTGCCGCTGGTCCAGGGGCCCTGTGAGTAGACCCGGCTCCGGGTCAGCTTCGGGGTCCCTGCGCGGCCGGCTTCGGGGGGTGTGGCCTCCCAGCCGTCCACAGCGCCAGTGGGAGTGGCCTCTGGGGCCCCCACCGTGCTGCCTGGTGCGGGGGGCGTGGCCTCCCTGTCACCAAAGGCACCGGTGGGAGTGGCCTCTGGGGCCCCCGCCCGTGCTGCCTGGTGTGGGGGGCGTGGCCTCCCTGTCATCCACGGCACCGGGGGAGTGGCCTCTGGGGCCCCCACTGTGCTGCCTGGTGCGGGGGGCGTGGCCTCCCTGTCACCCACGGCACCGGTGGGAGTGGCCTCCGGGGCCCCCACCGTGCTGCCTGGTGTGGGGGGCGTGGCCTCCCTGTCATCCACGGCACCGGTGGGAGTGGCCTCTGGGGCCCCCACTGTGCTGCCTGGTGCGGGGGGCGTGGCCTCGCGGGTAAATCCGCACGAGTGGGCGTGGCTTCACCCGAAAAGGGGCGGGCTTAGCGCCGGCAGCTGCTGGGAGCAGTGGTGCCACAGTTGTGGCTAAAAATGGAGGTGGTGCCTGCCTGCCGGTGTCCTCTGTGCCCACGGGCTTATCTGGGGCAGGGGCGCCGGCAAAAATAGCTGCAGCACCAGGCTCCCAAAACCCCCCGGCAGGGAAGGTGCTGCCAGCAGGTGGCAGCAGTGGTAATGCTGGTGGAAAACCTGCTGGCAGAAAGTGTGTGGAGAAAAGAAATAACTGTGACCCCAGTGTGCATGTGAGTGGGAGTGGGGCAAGTGGGGTGACTGTCGGTATGGATGTGTCTGTGGTGGAGGAAGCAAGTGCTGGTGTGTCTGTTGCTAGTGGGGGGGTGGTGGTGGGGCTGGTCCATCTGCCCCCCGGCTGCTGGTCCCCGGAGTTTTGCGGGGGTAGTAGCCGGGGCCCTCGGGGTCTTCTCGGGGGGCTTCCTCACCTCTGGACCTCAGGGATGGTGACTTGCGACGCCGTTTCCTGGAGGCCCTCAAGAAGGGAGAACGGACGATCCAGGTAGAGGGAAGAGAGGTGGACCTGGCCTTTTGGCTAGATAGGCATGGCCTGGCCGCCTTCCAAGATAAAAAGGAGGGGGAGACAGCGTGGTCCCTCCCGACAGCCGGGCAGGGGGTGGCCAGGAGGAATGTAGTTCGTCTTCGGTGGAGGGGCAGTGAAGCGTGCCCGCCAAGAGCAAGGGTCGTGGAGCTCCTCCTGAAGATGAATTTCAGGGCGACTGACATCTTTGCCCTGATCCATCCTTTTGGTACCCCCATCTTCGACATCAGTTTTGTTCGGCCGGAGGGCCTAGAGCTTTTTTGGTCGAATTTTGAACTGGTGAAGGGGGAGCCCGGCTGGCGAGACTTTGCCGTGCAGGCGGTGTCTCGCCAAAATGGAGTAAAGAGAGTGACCGTTCTAACTAATAACGAGTCACTCTCTGGGGTCGATATTATGACGTGGCTTTCCCGCTATGGGGAGGTCACGGACGTCCCAAAAAAGAACAGGGACGAGTTTGGCATCTGGTCAGGGGGCTGGACCTTCATGATGAGGTTGAAGGTCTCAGGCGGTACTGTCACCCACATCCCCTCCTCAGCATTCCTGGGGAGGGACAGGATCCTGATCTTCTACCAGGGGCAACCAAAGGTCTGCCACAGGTGCGGTGATCCCCGCCACTTCAGCGCGGGCTGCAAGGTGCAGAAATGTGCCTTGTGTGGCGGGGTAGGTCATCTTGCCGCGGCCTGTGGTGACATTAGGTGTCACCTGTGTGGTGACCTAGGTCACCCGTACAGCCGCTGCCCCCGCTCCTTTTCTAACACCATCTCTGGTCAGGCGGGGGAGAGCCATGGGGGGGTCCCCAGCGGTGCATCCTCTGCTGGAGCCGGAGGTGGGGGCGGGAGAGGAGCTGAGGGGTCGGTGAAGGAAGGCGTGGCCAGTACATCTGCCCACCAGTGGCATCAGGTGAGGCGCCGTGGGGGTAGGGGGCAGGATAAGCCCCAGGCGACTGGGGTGATGTCTGTACCCTCCTTGGAAGCGGCAGCCGGTGCCCCTGAGGCCCTGGGGGAGGAGGCGGTGAGCGAGGAGATCAGGAGGATGGAGAGGGAGGAGGTGGCTGCTTCTGATGACTCCTCCCAGTATGAAAGTCTGGACGAGGAGGTGGTGGAGCAGCCTAAAACAAAAGGTGACAATAAGACCAGTAAGAGTCGGAGGAGGAAACGAAAAGGGGCAAAAACATCTAAGGCCCCCCCCCTGGCCACTAAGGTGCCTACGGAAGGGCTCACCGGCTCCCCTCTGATCCCCCTCTCCAACCGGTTCCATGCCCTCGATGACTCTGCTGTGTCGGAGGTCGGGGGTGAGGGACCGGCAGTAACATCTGAGGTGCCTTCAGGGAGCGGCGGGGTCCGTCCTCCGGAGGGCTCACTTTCCTCTGGGGGGGGGACTGCCCTGGGGTCCAGGGGTGAGGAACCCGGTACTGGGAGGGTGGTGACGGGTGCTATGGACACCTCGGTGTCACTAAAGAGGAGGGGAGAGTCTGGCTCCTCCTCTGAGGGTGAGCACAAAAAATCTGGGGGTACGGTCAAAAAGAAGGCCGTCTAACTCAATCACCCATGATGGCGGAACCTACCCCGTTGACTCTGGCGTCGATTAATGTCGCCAGTATAAAGTCAGATGCGGCCAGATTTATGGCCTTTGATTTTTTCAACCGAGTTGAGGCTGACATTTTATTTTTGCAGGAGACCAGACTAACAGACATGGGGGCCATTTACAAAGCAAGGAGGGAGTGGAGGTGCGGGCCCTCATACTGGTCTCTTGCGGCCGAGCCGTATAGCGGGGTAGCGGTCCTTTTTAAGGCTGCTTCGGTGGAATGCAGACGGGTGATCGAGGTAGAAATGGGGAGGTGCTTGGTCCTTGACGTCTTCATGGGGGGACAGGAGCTCCGGCTCATTAACATCTATGGTCCACAGTCAGAGTGGGACCGTAAATGTCTCTTCCTGAAGATCAAGCCCTATCTTTTTACCAGCCGGCAGGTGGTCTTCGGTGGGGACTTTAATACTATAACTAGACCCCGTGATAGGGGAGGCCCCGGAGACCGAAGGCTGGCTTTTGATAGTAATACCCTCAACAGCATAGCAAGCGAAGCTCGCCTGGTGGATGTCCACATCCGGCACACCCCAGGTCACGGGGGTTTCACCTTTCATAGGGGTAGTTGTAGGTCTAGGATAGATAGGTTTTTTTTAAAGGAGGAAGCCGTCTCTTCTGCAGTGTCCGCTGTTGAGGTGGAATTCTCCGATCACTGTTTCATTTCCTTTTCTTTGAATGTTGCAGAGACTCCCCGGATAGGGAGAGGCCTATGGAAGCTGAATTCGTCCCTGTTGGAAGAAGCGGATGTGAGACAATCCTTTGAGGAATTTCTTCAGAGCCAGGTACCTCTCTTGGGTCTCTGTAGCAGTAAGTCTGAGTGGTGGGAGATCTTCAAAACAAGGGTTGCGGGGTTCTTCCGTCGGCTTTCGAGCCTCAGAGGCCTGAACAGGTACCGCCTGTATCGGGAGCTGGGGAGGAAACTCGAGCAGCTCGTCTCGACTGGAGGGGACCGTGAGGAAATCTCCAGGGTGAAGGCCTTGCTCAAGGGGTGCCAGTATGATAGGCACACATCCTTAGTTTTTGAGAGGGATTTCGGGAGGTACCGCTCGCCCGACCCCTACAGGAACTGCAGGATGTCAGTGAGTTGCAAGATGGTAACAGGACTGATCGACAGTACAGGTTCCCTGAACAGATCCAAATCAGGGATCCTGGAGGTGGTCAGATCCTTCTACTCGCATCTCTTGGGAAGGAGGGATCCAGATCGGGATGAGATGTCGGCTTTCCTGGCTGAAACCATCCCTGAACCAGGGGATGACCCCTCTCTTCATGGTTTGGCAGAAGCAATCAGGGAAGAGGAAGTGAGACGGGCCATTGATGGGCTCCGGCCCAAAAAATCGCCCGGTCCGGATGGCTTAACATCCGAGTTTTACAGGACTTTTAGGGACTCTTTGGTCCCCCTCATGACTGAGGTTTTTAATGAATGTCTCTCCTCGGACATTCTTCCCGGTTCAATGAGGAAGTCCGCCCTGATTATCCTGTCAAAGGGTAAAGACTCGTCCCGTATTGAGAATTGGCGTCCCATAGCGCTTCTCGATACGGACCGAAAGGTTCTGGCAAAGGTGCTTTTCAATCGGTTGGTGAAGTTTGCACCCCGGCTCCTTTCGGGGGCCCAGCACTGCTCTGTTCCAGGCCGCAGTACTTTTAGTGCTGTGCTCGGTGTCCGAGAGGCAGTGGAGCAGGGCAGGGCAGGTCTCTGGAAGGGGTACTTGCTGTCCTTAGACCAGGCGAAGGCCTTTGACCGGGTTAACCATGAGTACCTCTGGTCCGTCCTTCTGAGGTACGGTCTGCCCGGGAGGTTTGTTGATTGGTTGAGAGTATTATACAATGGGGCAGAGACTTTTCCGCTTGTGAACGGTTGGGTCGGACCCCCTTTTGAGGTGAGGTCTGGTGTCCGCCAGGGCTGTCCTCTGAGCCCACTGTTATACGTGTTCGCGATCGACCCCTTTTTAAGGAGAGTGGAACGCGGACCGTTGGTGGGAGTCGGGATGGACTGGGCGGAGCCAGAGGCCACCTTGAGGGTAGTGGCGTACGCCGACGACGTTTCCCTCTTTGTATCCTCGAGAGAGGAGGCGGACTGGGTCATGTCTGAAGTTGAGCGCTACTCGGTGGCTTCTGGGTCCATGATCAACCGGGATAAGTGTGAGAGTCTCTGGCTGGGAGGGGGAGATCCAAGTTTCGATCTCCCGGACACCCTCCCAGGGCCTCAGGCCACAGCAAAAATTTTAGGCATCAGTTTCGGCCCGGGGGACTATCCCCAGCAAAACTGGGAGGGCAGACTTAAGATTGCCGCCCAGAAGGTGGATCAGTGGAAGGGTTGGTCCTTGACCCTGAGGGAAAGGGTTAACCTGGCCAAGGGGTATTTGCTCCCTTTATTAATATACCTGGGCAGCGTCTGCATCTTGCCAGAACCTCTTTGGACACGGGTCTACAGCCTGTTCTTCCAACTATTATGGGGGAATAGGCTGAACCTGATCAAGAGGGAGGTCACGTACCGCACGAGGAGACTAGGAGGGTTGGGTATGGTCAACCCGGTGGTGTTTCTAGTAAACACCTTTCTTAAGGCAAACATCGCCAACCTCTGGTTAGAGAGGGCTCCTCCGTGGGTATTCTCCTGTAGGGGGTGGTTTCGGCCTTTCTTCCAGGAATGGGAGACAGGAGGGCGGGTGAAGGACCTTCGCACGCCTCATGGGCATCTTCCGGCTTATGCTACCCTGGTTGTGAAGGCGATCCGCCGGTGGGGTCTGGGAGTGTGGGAGATCAGGACCTTGTCAAGGAGGTTACTTGACAATAGGGTTCTGTTGACCCACTTCCAGAAGCCCCTGGCCCTCAAGGATTGCCCAAGCCGGGATCTGGAGGTGGGGCTCGGGTTATTAAACTCTAAGCGGATCCCCTTGAAGTTTTGGGACTTGACTTGGCGCTGCTTCCATGGGAGACTGTATGTGAGGGGCAACCTGAAGTACAGGAACTCTGATGACCGGGATTGTCCCCGCGAGGAGTGTGGCGGCATGCTTGAAAGCATGGAGCACTTCCTGCTTCAATGTCCCTTTAATACAGAGGTCTACAGTAGGGTGGGTGCTTCCATTGGCTGGCCTAGGCTGGCAGGCCTTTCCTATGCGGAGTGGGCCTATGGGGCATTCAGGTCCCTTGGTGGCCGAGATCGGGGCACTGTCTTCTTAGTTAGTTTAGTGACTAGGTTTTACACGTGGAATGCACGGTGTTTAGTGTCCACCCAGCATAAAGTCCTCCCCCGGGAAGAGGTGATTAGGAACATCCTGGGTGACCTGGCAAAAGTGCGCTCGCTGGAGTATGAGAGGCTGGGTGCAGGGAGGGCTTCCCTTCTATGGAGGGGGTTCTCATTTAATGTGCCCTAGGGAGAGTTAGGGTATGTGTGTCTGTGATAGGGTTAGTTTAGTCCTTTTCTATATTTTATATTTATTTGTAGGGTCAGATGGATGTGTAGGGTCAGGGAGGGACAGGTAGGGACAGTCTTTAGGGATAGGTAGTTAGCATTAGGTTGGTAGTGAGGGTCAGAGAGGGACAGGTAGGGACAGGTAGGGAAAGATTGGTAGGGCGGTAGGGACAGGTTTTTCTTTTTCTTTAATAGGGAGGGACAGGCTGTTTGTGTGTTAGAGCAGGGTGAGAGCCTCTGTAGTCTCCAGTTTCCTGGTGGTGGGCTGCTCCCCTCACATTTGTAGTTTTTTGTTTTACGGTTCAGAATCTGAATATAGGGCTTGCAAGCACTGAACTTGGGTCTGATCCTTTGGTTCATGTTTAGTAGTCTTAAAAAATCGGTTAAGTTGTTATGTCATGATGATTTGGTTAGTTGTTGTTACATCGTTATGTTGTGTTGTATATAAATAATGTATGTGTATTGTGTGTGTGGGGGGGTTAGTTTAGGTTGGGTGGGGGGCTTTAGGGGGGAGGGGGGAGGGGTTTGCGGTGGTTTTGTGAAAAATGTGGACGTCCTGCGGGATGCCGGAAGAGGCAAAGGGACCTTTTTGTGTGTGAAATGGCCACAAACTTTAGTGGGGCTTGTTGTGATAAGGCCACAGACTCTCGTGGGACCTTGGGTGTTAAAAAATGGTGGTGGGGAAAAAAAAAAAAAGAAAAAAAAAAAAAAAAAAAAAAAAAAAATAATATAAAAAAACTACAAAAAAAAGGTTTGCTGTGCATTAAGTTTTGTTTCGGCCAGGTGGCCTATTTCTTTGTTTTTGGCAGTGGGCCAGTTATTTAGTTTTCCTTTTTTGTTAGGGGGTTAGGTATGAATGTGCAGGTATGGATGTTGTGTATGCTGGGGGTCGGGTGCGTTTTAGGGCGCACCCTGGAGTTATGGTAGGGTCTTCCCTTGCTGGGGGGTCTCCTACAGAGTCTGCTGGAGGACTTGAACTTTGTGTCGTCTTATATTTCTTTGTTGGACTCTATATAATTTCAGATTTTAGGTTATGTCTTGCTGGGGTTTTGTTGGTTGTTAGTTGTTTGTTTGTTGTATAATTGTATCTGTGGTTTGGTTTTTGTGTTTTGTATATGTGTTTTTGTACTTTTATAATAAAAGAGCTCCAGTTCAGCCTGCTGCAGTTTCTTTCAGGAAGTGGTGGAGGTGGAGCCTGCAGTGAGCTGTGTGCAGTGTGCTTCCTGGACTGTGTGGCTGCGTTTGGAGAGAGCTCCTGGGAAGGGAGGTTTTTTTTTTTCCATCTGGGACTTTTTGTCTGCCCCCTTCCCAGGAAGGAAAGCTTGTGGTGGGACTGGCCTCCGGGGCTGGGCCCCCGGCTCCCACCTCCCGGTCCAAGCTGGCGGGGGGTGGGAGAAACACCAAGCCGGCTAAGGCCACAAGATCTGGCCAAGGCAGCAAGGGGTCCGGCATGAGGACCCGGAGGACCCCCGAGGCTATGACCGCGGCGGCTCCTCCCTCCGGAGGTGGGTCGAGTATGAGCGGAGGTGCTGCAGCGGTGCCCCCTGATTGGGGTACCAAGGCGTCGAGGGAGGCAACCGTCACCTATGCCTCCCGTATACATGCACACCTCTGCGAGTATGAGGACGCCACAAAGAAGCTGAGTTCCCTCTGGGGGGAGTTGAGGGTGGCTCAGGAGAGGTCCGTGAGGGCCTCTGGCAGTAAGAAGCCTGAGCTATCCGCCGCGGTCCGGAAGATCAAGCGGGCCATACAGGACCTGGAGGACCGCAGGAACACCATCATGGCGGGCAGCGGACCATTTAAGGAAAAGCTGCAGAATGATAGCCGGTTCAGAGCCATGACCGGTGGGGCTCTGGAGGGGTCGCAGGGCCCCGGCCAGGCGGTGGAGGAGGAGGAAGAAGAGGTATGCGTGGAGGAGGTCGCACCCTACCCACCGCCTGGTGGCCTGGTAAGTGATCTCCAGGCATCGTATAGCGGGATAGCCCCTGAGCAGATGGCTCTCCCGTCGGATTCTAGCCCTTCAGAGGGCAGCGGGAGCGAGGGGGAGGATGAGGAGGATGGGAGCAGTAGCAGTGAGGGGGGCTGCCTTATCATGCAGCAGATCCAGCAGATCGAGTCCCCGATACGTTTTGGTCAGCTTACGTTCGGGGATGAGATCTGCGAGGATGAGGCACCCGTGAGGGGGATGAAGAGAAAAGCAAAAAAAAAGAGAAAAACAACTGTTGCGCACAAATTTGTGTATGTCCCCCTCTCTGGGGCCCCCCTGTCCCGTTGTGCGGCACCCGCTACCCACCCCGGCTTGGACTCTGTTGTGGGTCCACAGCGAGGGAGCGGGGAGAACATAGGCCATGGCACGCAGAGCGCTGCCTCTGTTTGTGGTAATGGAGGCAGTGGGTCCAAGGTGTCTGATATGGAGCATGGCGCGGAGGGCGGCCCGATGGTGGGAGTCATCAGTGGAGGTGCTCGGGCTGGATCCCCTGTAAAAGGGGGGTCTGGCCTGGCACCTGGTGCGCCTGCTGGCGTGCGGGGGGCGGCGTGTACATCCGCCGCTGCCTCCTGCGCTGCCGGCGGTGCACCGACAGCCGGGGCCGCATCTCCGGCGGCGTGTGCTGGGGTGTCTGGGTCCCTCACGCACGGATCCACTAAATCTGGATCACTTTCAGGGACCCAGAGACCTGGTAAGGTGAAGGGCGCGGGGCCTGCGGCTCCGGCAGAGCCGGCTCATAAACGAAAGGTGGGGCTTGCTCCCCTGGCAAAATCCGTGGCGAGGTCGGGGCCCCCTGCGCAGGGGCCCAGTAATGGGTCAGCGCGGGGGGCTCCACCGCCGCTGGGTGCCGAGGGGGAGTGGCCTAGCCTGGGGCCGGCCACCGGAGCTGGGGTGGCCAGGCTTTTTGTGGCAACGGGTGTGACGGTAGGGGGTGCTATGCCCCTGAGAGCTGGTGCCGCTGGTCCAGGGGCCCCTGTGAGTAGACCCGGCTCCGGGTCAGCTTCGGGGGTCCCTGCGCGGCCGGCTTCGGGGTGTGTGGCCTCCCAGCCGTCCACAGCGCCAGTGGGAGTGGCCTCTGGGGCCCCCACCGTGCTGCCTGGTGCGGGGGGCGTGGCCTCCCTGTCACCAAAGGCACCGGTGGGAGTGGCCTCTGGGGCCCCCGCCGTGCTGCCTGGTGTGGGGGGCGTGGCCTCCCTGTCATCCACGGCACCGGTGGGAGTGGCCTCTGGGGCCCCCACTGTGCTGCCTGGTGCGGGGGGCGTGGCCTCCCTGTCACCCACGGCACCGGTGGGAGTGGCCTCCGGGGCCCCCACCGTGCTGCCTGGTGTGGGGGGCGTGGCCTCCCTGTCATCCACGGCACCGGTGGGAGTGGCCTCTGGGGCCCCCACTGTGCTGCCTGGTGCGGGGGGCGTGGCCTCGCGGGTAAATCCCGCACAAGTGGGCGTGGCTTCACCCGAAAAGGGGCGGGGCTTAGCGCCGGCAGCTGCTGGGAGCAGTGGTGCCACAGTTGTGGCTAAAAATGGAGGTGGTGCCTGCCTGCCGGTGTCCTCTGTGCCCACGGGCTTATCTGGGGCAGGGGCGCCGGCAAAAATAGCTGCAGCACCAGGCTCCCAAAACCCCCCGGCAGGGAAGGTGCTGCCAGCAGGTGGCAGCAGTAGTAATGCTGGTGGAAAACCTGCTGGCAGAAAGTGTGTGGAGAAAAGAAATAACTGTGACCCCAGTGTGCATGTGAGTGGGAGTGGGGCAAGTGGGGTCACTGTCGGTATGAATGTGTCTGTGGTGGAGGAAGCGAGTGCTGGTGTGTCTGTTGCTAGTGGGGGGAGTGGGGGTGGGGCTGGTCCATCTGCCCCCCCGGCTGCTGGTCCCCGGAGTTTTGCGGGGGTAGTAGCCGGGGCCTCGGGGTCTTCTCGGGGGGCTTCCTCACCTCTGGACCTCAGGGATGGTGACTTGCGACGCCGTTTCCTGGAGGCCCTCAAGAAGGGAGAACGGACGATCCAGGTAGAGGGAAGAGAGGTGGACCTGGCCTTTTGGCTAGATAGGCATGGCCTGGCCGCCTTCCAAGATAAAAAGGAGGGGGAGACAGCGTGGTCCCTCCCGACAGCCGGGCAGGGGGTGGCCAGGAGGAATGTAGTTCGTCTTCGGTGGAGGGGCAGTGAAGCGTGCCCACCAAGAGCAAGGGTCGTGGAGCTCCTCCTGAAGATGAATTTCAGGGCGACTGACATCTTTGCCCTGATCCATCCTTTTGGTACCCCCATCTTCGACATCAGTTTTGTTCGGCCGGAGGGCCTAGAGCTTTTTTGGTCGAATTTTGAACTGGTGAAGGGGGAGCCCGGCTGGCGAGACTTTGCCGTGCAGGCGGTGTCTCGCCAAAATGGAGTAAAGAGAGTGACCGTTCTAACTAATAACGAGTCACTCTCTGGGGTCGATATTATGACGTGGCTTTCCCGCTATGGGGAGGTCACGGACGTCCCAAAAAAGAACAGGGACGAGTTTGGCATCTGGTCAGGGGGCTGGACCTTCATGATGAGGTTGAAGGTCTCAGGCGGTACTGTCACCCACATCCCCTCCTCAGCATTCCTGGGGAGGGACAGGATCCTGATCTTCTACCAGGGGCAACCAAAGGTCTGCCACAGGTGCGGTGATCCCCGCCACTTCAGCGCGGGCTGCAAGGTGCAGAAATGTGCCTTGTGTGGCGGGGTAGGTCATCTTGCCGCGGCCTGTGGTGACATTAGGTGTCACCTGTGTGGTGACCTAGGTCACCCGTACAGCCGCTGCCCCCGCTCCTTTTCTAACACCATCTCTGGTCAGGCGGGGGAGAGCCATGGGGGGGTCCCCAGCGGTGCATCCTCTGCTGGAGCCGGAGGTGGGGGCGGGAGAGGAGCTGAGGGGTCGGTGAAGGAAGGCGTGGCCAGTACATCTGCCCACCAGTGGCATCAGGTGAGGCGCCGTGGGGGT
Organism: Phyllobates terribilis; assembly: GCF_046119375.1. NCBI lineage: Eukaryota > Metazoa > Chordata > Amphibia > Anura > Dendrobatidae > Phyllobates > Phyllobates terribilis. The sequence goes on from NW_027362768.1 coordinate 183,370,862, forward strand.
AGGGGGCAGGATAAGCCCCAGGCGACTGGGGTGATGTCTGTACCCTCCTTGGAAGCGGCAGCCGGTGCCCCTGAGGCCCTGGGGGAGGAGGCGGTGAGCGAGGAGATCAGGAGGATGGAGAGGGAGGAGGTGGCTGCTTCTGATGACTCCTCCCAGTATGAAAGTCTGGACGAGGAGGTGGTGGAGCAGCCTAAAACAAAAGGTGACAATAAGACCAGTAAGAGTCGGAGGAGGAAACGAAAAGGGGCAAAAACATCTAAGGCCCCCCCCCTGGCCACTAAGGTGCCTACGGAGGGGCTCACCGGCTCCCCTCTGATCCCCCTCTCCAACCGGTTCCATGCCCTCGATGACTCTGCTGTGTCGGAGGTCGGGGGTGGGGGACCGGCAGTAACATCTGAGGTGCCTTCGGGGAGCGGCGGGGTCCGTCCTCCGGAGGGCTCACTTTCCTCTGGGGGGGGGACTGCCCTGGGGTCCAGGGGTGAGGAACCCGGTACTGGGAGGGTGGTGACGGGTGCTATGGACACCTCGGTGTCACTAAAGAGGAGGGGAGAGTCTGGCTCCTCCTCTGAGGGTGAGCACAAAAAATCTGGGGGTACGGTCAAAAAGAAGGCCGTCTAACTCAATCACCCATGATGGCGGAACCTACCCCGTTGACTCTGGCGTCGATTAATGTCGCCAGTATAAAGTCAGATGCGGCCAGATTTATGGCCTTTGATTTTTTCAACCGAGTTGAGGCTGACATTTTATTTTTGCAGGAGACCAGACTAACAGACATGGGGGCCATTTACAAAGCAAGGAGGGAGTGGAGGTGCGGGCCCTCATACTGGTCTCTTGCGGCCGAGCCGTATAGCGGGGTAGCGGTCCTTTTTAAGGCTGCTTCGGTGGAATGCAGACGGGTGATCGAGGTAGAAATGGGGAGGTGCTTGGTCCTTGACGTCTTCATGGGGGGACAGGAGCTCCGGCTCATTAACATCTATGGTCCACAGTCAGAGTGGGACCGTAAATGTCTCTTCCTGAAGATCAAGCCCTATCTTTTTACCAGCCGGCAGGTGGTCTTCGGTGGGGACTTTAATACTATAACTAGACCCCGTGATAGGGGAGGCCCCGGAGACCGAAGGCTGGCTTTTGATAGTAATACCCTCAACAGCATAGCAAGCGAAGCTCGCCTGGTGGATGTCCACATCCGGCACACCCCAGGTCACGGGGGTTTCACCTTTCATAGGGGTAGTTGTAGGTCTAGGATAGATAGGTTTTTTTTAAAGGAGGAAGCCGTCTCTTCTGCAGTGTCCGCTGTTGAGGTGGAATTCTCCGATCACTGTTTCATTTCCTTTTCTTTGAATGTTGCAGAGACTCCCCGGATAGGGAGAGGCCTATGGAAGCTGAATTCGTCCCTGTTGGAAGAAGCGGATGTGAGACAATCCTTTGAGGAATTTCTTCAGAGCCAGGTGCCTCTCTTGGGTCTCTGTAGCAGTAAGTCTGAGTGGTGGGAGATCTTCAAAACAAGGGTTGCGGGGTTCTTCCGTCAGCTTTCGAGCCTCAGAGGCCTGAACAGGTACCGCCTGTATCGGGAGCTGGGGAGGAAACTCGAGCAGCTCGTCTCGACTGGAGGGGACCGTGAGGAAATCTCCAGGGTGAAGGCCTTGCTCAAGGGGTGCCAGTATGATAGGCACACATCCTTAGTTTTTGAGAGGGATTTCGGGAGGTACCGCTCGCCCGACCCCTACAGGAACTGCAGGATGTCAGTGAGTTGCAAGATGGTAACAGGACTGATCGACAGTACGGGTTCCCTGAACAGATCCAAATCAGGGATCCTGGAGGTGGTCAGATCCTTCTACTCGCATCTCTTGGGAAGGAGGGATCCAGATCGGGATGAGATGTCGGCTTTCCTGGCTGAAACCATCCCTGAACCAGGGGATGACCCCTCTCTTCATGGTTTGGCAGAAGCAATCAGGGAAGAGGAAGTGAGACGGGCCATTGATGGGCTCCGGCCCAAAAAATCGCCCGGTCCGGATGGCTTAACATCCGAGTTTTACAGGACTTTTAGGGACTCTTTGGTCCCCCTCATGACTGAGGTTTTTAATGAATGTCTTTCCTCGGACATTCTTCCCGGTTCAATGAGGAAGTCCGCCCTGATTATCCTGTCAAAGGGTAAAGACTCGTCCCGTATTGAGAATTGGCGTCCCATAGCGCTTCTCAATACGGACCGAAAGGTTCTGGCAAAGGTGCTTTTCAATCGGTTGGTGAAGTTTGCACCCCGGCTCCTTTCGGGGGCCCAGCACTGCTCTGTTCCAGGCCGCAGTACTTTTAGTGCTGTGCTCGGTGTCCGAGAGGCAGTGGAGCAGGGCAGGGCAGGTCTCTGGAAGGGGTACTTGCTGTCCTTAGACCAGGCGAAGGCCTTTGACCGGGTTAACCATGAGTACCTCTGGTCCGTCCTTCCGAGGTATGGTCTGCCCGGGAGGTTTGTTGATTGGTTGAGAGTATTATACAATGGGGCAGAGACTTTTCCGCTTGTGAACGGTTGGGTCGGACCCCCTTTTGAGGTGAGGTCTGGTGTCCGCCAGGGCTGTCCTCTGAGCCCACTGTTATACGTGTTCGCGATCGACCCCTTTTTAAGGAGAGTGGAACGCGGACCGTTGGTGGGAGTCGGGATGGACCGGGCGGAGCCAGAGGCCACCTTGAGGGTAGTGGCGTACGCCGACGACGTTTCCCTCTTTGTATCCTCGAGAGAGGAGGCGGACTGGGTCATGTCTGAAGTTGAGCGCTACTCGGTGGCTTCTGGGTCCATGATCAACCGGGATAAGTGTGAGAGTCTCTGGCTGGGAGGGGGAGATCCAAGTTTCGATCTCCCGGACACCCTTCCAGGGCCTCAGGCCACAGCAAAAATTTTAGGCATCAGTTTCGGCCCGGGGGACTATCCCCAGCAAAACTGGGAGGGCAGACTTAAGATTGCCGCCCAGAAGGTGGATCAGTGGAAGGGTTGGTCCTTGACCCTGAGGGAAAGGGTTAACCTGGCCAAGGGGTATTTGCTCCCTTTATTAATATACCTGGGCAGCGTCTGCATCTTGCCAGAACCTCTTTGGACACGGGTCTACAGCCTGTTCTTCCAACTATTATGGGGGAATAGGCTGAACCTGATCAAGAGGGAGGTCACGTACCGCACGAGGAGACTAGGAGGGTTGGGTATGGTCAACCCGGTGGTGTTTCTAGTAAACACCTTTCTTAAGGCAAACATCGCCAACCTCTGGTTAGAGAGGGCTCCTCCATGGGTATTCTCCTGTAGGGGGTGGTTTCGGCCTTTCTTCCAGGAATGGGAGACAGGAGGGCGGGTGAAGGACCTTCGCACGCCTCATGGGCATCTTCCGGCTTATGCTACCCTGGTTGTGAAGGCGATCCGCCGGTGGGGTCTGGGAGTGTGGGAGATCAGGACCTTGTCAAGGAGGTTACTTGACAATAGGGTTCTGTTGACCCACTTCCAGAAGCCCCTGGCCCTCAAGGATTGCCCAAGCCGGGATCTGGAGGTGGGGCTCGGGTTATTAAACTCTAAGCGGATCCCCTTGAAGTTTTGGGACTTGACTTGGCGCTGCTTCCATGGGAGACTGTATGTGAGGGGCAACCTGAAGTACAGGAACTCTGATGACCGGGATTGTCCCCGCGAGGAGTGTGGCGGCATGCTTGAAAGCATGGAGCACTTCCTGCTTCAATGTCCCTTTAATACAGAGGTCTACAGTAGGGTGGGTGCTTCCATTGGCTGGCCTAGGCTGGCAGGCCTTTCCTATGCGGAGTGGGCCTATGGGGCATTCAGATCCCTTGGTGGCCGAGATCGGGGCACTGTCTTCTTAGTTAGTTTAGTGACTAGGTTTTACACGTGGAACGCACGGTGTTTAGTGTCCACCCAGCATAAAGTCCTCCCCCGGGAAGAGGTGATTAGGAACATCCTGGGTGACCTGGCAAAAGTGCGCTCGCTGGAGTATGAGAGGCTGGGTGCAGGGAGGGCTTCCCTTCTATGGAGGGGGTTCTCATTTAATGTGCCCTAGGGAGAGTTAGGGTATGTGTGTCTGTGATAGGGTTAGTTTAGTCCTTTCTATATTTTATATTTATTTGTAGGGTCAGATGGATGTGTAGGGTTAGGGAGGGACAGGTAGGGACAGTCTTTAGGGATAGGTAGTTAGCATTAGGTTGGTAGTGAGGGTCAGAGAGGGACAGGTAGGGACAGGTAGGGAAAGATTGGTAGGGCGGTAGGGACAGGTTTTTCTTTTTCTTTAATAGGGAGGGACAGGCTGTTTGTGTGTTAGAGCAGGGTGAGAGCCTCTGTAGTCTCCAGTTTCCTGGTGGTGGGCTGCTCCCCTCACATTTGTAGTTTTTTGTTTTACGGTTCAGAATCTGAATATAGGGCTTGCAAGCACTGAACTTGGGTCTGATCCTTTGGTTCATGTTTAGTAGTCTTAAAAAATCGGTTAAGTTGTTATGTCATGATGATTTGGTTAGTTGTTGTTACATCGTTATGTTGTGTTGTATATAAATAATGTATGTGTATTGTGTGTGTGGGGGGGTTAGTTTAGGTTGGGTGGGGGGCTTTAGGGGGGAGGGGGGAGGGGTTTGCGGTGGTTTTGTGAAAAATGTGGACGTCCTGCGGGATGCCGGAAGAGGCAAAGGGACCTTTTTGTGTGTGAAATGGCCACAAACTTTAGTGGGGCTTGTTGTGATAAGGCCACAGACTCTCGTGGGACCTTGGGTGTTAAAAAATGGTGGTGGGGGAAAAAAAAAAAAAAAAAAAAAAAAAAAAATATATAAAAAACTACAAAAAAAAGGTTTGCTGTGCATTAAGTTTTGTTTCGGCCAGGTGGCCTATTTCTTTGTTTTTGGCAGTGGGCCAGTTATTTAGTTTTCCTTTTTTGTTAGGGGGTTAGGTATGAATGTGCAGGTATGGATGTTGTGTATGCTGGGGGTCGGGTGCGTTTTAGGGCGCACCCTGGAGTTATGGTAGGGTCTTCCCTTGCTGGGGGGTCTCCTACAGAGTCTGCTGGAGGACTTGAACTTTGTGTCGTCTTATATTTCTTTGTTGGACTCTATATAATTTCAGATTTTAGGTTATGTCTTGCTGGGGTTTTGTTGGTTGTTAGTTGTTTGTTTGTTGTATAATTGTATCTGTGGTTTGGTTTTTGTGTTTTGTATATGTGTTTTTGTACTTTTATAATAAAAGAGCTCCAGTTCAGCCTGCTGCAGTTCCCTACAGGAAGTGGTGGAGGTGGAGCCTGCAGTGAGCTGTGTGCCGTGTGCTTCCTGGACTGTGTGGCTGCGTTTGGAGAGAGCTCCTGGGAAGGGAGGTTTTTTTTTCCATCTGGGACTTTTTGTCTGCCCCCTTCCCAGGAAGGAAAGCTTGTGGTGGGACTGGCCTCCGGGGCCGGGCCCCCGGCTCCCACCTCCCGGTCCAAGCTGGCGGGGGGTGGGAGAAACACCAAGCCGGCTAAGGCAACAAGATCTGGCCAAGACAGCAAGGGGTCCGGCATGAGGACCCGGAGGACCCCCGAGGCTATGACCGCGGCGGCTCCTCCCTCCGGAGGTGGGTCGAGTATGAGCGGAGGTGCTGCAGCGGTGCCCCCTGATTGGGGTACCAAGGCGTCGAGGGAGGCAACCGTCACCTATGCCTCCCGTATACATGCACACCTCTGCGAGTATGAGGACGCCACAAAGAAGCTGAGTTCCCTCTGGGGGGAGTTGAGGGTGGCTCAGGAGAGGTCCGTGAGGGCCTCTGGCAGTAAGAAGCCTGAGCTATCCGCCGCGGTCCGGAAGATCAAGCGGGCCATACAGGACCTGGAGGACCGCAGGAACACCATCATGGCGGGCAGCGGACCATTTAAGGAAAAGCTGCAGAATGATAGCCGGTTCAGAGCCATGACCGGTGGGGCTCTGGAGGGGTCGCAGGGCCCCGGCCAGGCGGTGGAGGAGGAGGAAGAAGAGGTATGCGTGGAGGAGGTCGCACCCTACCCACCGCCTGGTGGCCTGGTAAGTGATCTCCAGGCATCGTATAGCGGGATAGCCCCTGAGCAGATGGCTCTCCCGTCGGATTCTAGCCCTTCAGAGGGCAGCGGGAGCGAGGGGGAGGATGAGGAGGATGGGAGCAGTAGCAGTGAGGGGGGCTGCCTTATCATGCAGCAGATCCAGCAGATCGAGTCCCCGATACGTTTTGGTCAGCTTACGTTCGGGGATGAGATCTGCGAGGATGAGGCACCCGTGAGGGGGATGAAGAGAAAAGCAAAAAAAAAGAGAAAAACAACTGTTGCACACAAATTTGTGTATGTCCCCCTCTCTGGGGCCCCCCTGTCCCGTTGTGCGGCACCCGCTACCCACCCCGGCTTGGACTCTGTTGTGGGTCCACAGCGAGGGAGCGGGGAGAACATAGGCCATGGCACGCAGAGCGCTGCCTCTGTTTGTGGTAATGGAGGCAGTGGGTCCAAGGTGTCTGATATGGAGCATGGCGCGGAGGGCGGCCCGATGGTGGGAGTCATCAGTGGAGGTGCTCGGGCTGGATCCCCTGTAAAAGGGGGGTCTGGCCTGGCACCTGGTGCGCCTGCTGGCGTGCGGGGGGCGGCGTGTACATCCGCCGCTGCCTCCTGCGCTGCCGGCGGTGCACCGACAGCCGGGGCCGCATCTCCGGCGGCGTGTGCTGGGGTGTCTGGGTCCCTCACGCACGGATCCACTAAATCTGGATCACTTTCAGGGACCCAGAGACCTGGTAAGGTGAAGGGCGCGGGGCCTGCGGCTCCGGCAGAGCCGGCTCATAAACGAAAGGTGGGGCTTGCTCCCCTGGCAAAATCCGTGGCGAGGTCGGGGCCCCCTGCGCAGGGGCCCAGTAATGGGTCAGCGCGGGGGGCTCCACCGCCGCTGGGTGCCGAGGGGGAGTGGCCTAGCCTGGGGCCGGCCACCGGAGCTGGGGTGGCCAGGCTTTTTGTGGCAACGGGTGTGACGGTAGGGGGTGCTATGCCCCTGAGAGCTGGTGCCGCTGGTCCAGGGGCCCCTGTGAGTAGACCCGGCTCCGGGTCAGCTTCGGGGGTCCCTGCGCGGCCGGCTTCGGGGGGTGTGGCCTCCCAGCCGTCCACAGCGCCAGTGGGAGTGGCCTCTGGGGCCCCCACCGTGCTGCCTGGTGCGGGGGGCGTGGCCTCCCTGTCACCAAAGGCACCGGTGGGAGTGGCCTCTGGGGCCCCCGCCGTGCTGCCTGGTGTGGGGGGCGTGGCCTCCCTGTCATCCACGGCACCGGTGGGAGTGGCCTCTGGGGCCCCCACTGTGCTGCCTGGTGCGGGGGGCGTGGCCTCCCTGTCATCCACGGCACCGGTGGGAGTGGCCTCTGGGGCCCCCACTGTGCTGCCTGGTGCGGGGGGCGTGGCCTCGCGGGTAAATCCCGCACAAGTGGGCGTGGCTTCACCCGAAAAGGGGCGGGGCTTAGCGCCGGCAGCTGCTGGGAGCAGTGGTGCCACAGTTGTGGCTAAAAATAGAGGTGGTGCCTGCCTGCCGGTGTCCTCTGTGCCCACGGGCTTATCTGGGGCAGGGGCGCCGGCAAAAATAGCTGCAGCACCAGGCTCCCAAAACCCCCCGGCAGGGAAGGTGCTGCCAGCAGGTGGCAGCAGTGGTAATGCTGGTGGAAAACCTGCTGGCAGAAAGTGTGTGGAGAAAAGAAATAACTGTGACCCCAGTGTGCATGTGAGTGGGAGTGGGGCAAGTGGGGTCACTGTCGGTATGGATGTGTCTGTGGTGGAGGAAGCGAGTGCTGGTGTGTCTGTTGCTAGTGGGGGGAGTGGGGGTGGGGCTGGTCCATCTGCCCCCCCGGCTGCTGGTCCCCGGAGTTTTGCGGGGGTAGTAGCCGGGGCCTCGGGGTCTTCTCGGGGGGCTTCCTCACCTCTGGACCTCAGGGATGGTGACTTGCGACGCCGTTTCCTGGAGGCCCTCAAGAAGGGAGAACGGACGATCCAGGTAGAGGGAAGAGAGGTGGACCTGGCCTTTTGGCTAGATAGGCATGGCCTGGCCGCCTTCCAAGATAAAAAGGAGGGGGAGACAGCGTGGTCCCTCCCGACAGCCGGGCAGGGGGTGGCCAGGAGGAATGTAGTTCGTCTTCGGTGGAGGGGCAGTGAAGCGTGCCCGCCAAGAGCAAGGGTCGTGGAGCTCCTCCTGAAGATGAACTTCAGGGCGACTGACATCTTTGCCCTGATCCATCCTTTTGGTACCCCCATCTTCGACATCAGTTTTGTTCGGCCGGAGGGCCTAGAGCTTTTTTGGTCGAATTTTGAACTGGTGAAGGGGGAGCCCGGCTGGCGAGACTTTGCCGTGCAGGCGGTGTCTCGCCAAAATGGAGTAAAGAGAGTGACCGTTCTAACTAATAACGAGTCACTCTCTGGGGTCGATATTATGACGTGGCTTTCCCGCTATGGGGAGGTCACGGACGTCCCAAAAAAGAACAGGGACGAGTTTGGCATCTGGTCAGGGGGCTGGACCTTCATGATGAGGTTGAAGGTCTCAGGCGGTACTGTCACCCACATCCCCTCCTCAGCATTCCTGGGGAGGGACAGGATCCTGATCTTCTACCAGGGGCAACCAAAGGTCTGCCACAGGTGCGGTGATCCCCGCCACTTCAGCGCGGGCTGCAAGGTGCAGAAATGTGCCTTGTGTGGCGGGGTAGGTCATCTTGCCGCGGCCTGTGGTGACATTAGGTGTCACCTGTGTGGTGACCTAGGTCACCCGTACAGCCGCTGCCCCCGCTCCTTTTCTAACACCATCTCTGGTCAGGCGGGGGAGAGCCATGGGGGGGTCCCCAGCGGTGCATCCTCTGCTGGAGCCGGAGGTGGGGGCGGGAGAGGAGCTGAGGGGTCGGTGAAGGAAGGCGTGGCCAGTACATCTGCCCACCAGTGGCATCAGGTGAGGCGCCGTGGGGGTAGGGGGCAGGATAAGCCCCAGGCGACTGGGGTGATGTCTGTACCCTCCTTGGAAGCGGCAGCCGGTGCCCCTGAGGCCCTGGGGGAGGAGGCGGTGAGCGAGGAGATCAGGAGGATGGAGAGGGAGGAGGTGGCTGCTTCTGATGACTCCTCCCAGTATGAAAGTCTGGACGAGGAGGTGGTGGAGCAGCCTAAAACAAAAGGTGACAATAAGACCAGTAAGAGTCGGAGGAGGAAACGAAAAGGGGCAAAAACATCTAAGGCCCCCCCCCTGGCCACTAAGGTGCCTACGGAAGGGCTCACCGGCTCCCCTCTGATCCCCCTCTCCAACCGGTTCCATGCCCTCGATGACTCTGCTGTGTCGGAGGTCGGGGGTGAGGGACCGGCAGTAACATCTGAGGTGCCTTCAGGGAGCGGCGGGGTCCGTCCTCCGGAGGGCTCACTTTCCTCTGGGGGGGGGACTGCCCTGGGGTCCAGGGGTGAGGAACCCGGTACTGGGAGGGTGGTGACGGGTGCTATGGACACCTCGGTGTCACTAAAGAGGAGGGGAGAGTCTGGCTCCTCCTCTGAGGGTGAAAAAGGTAAATTGAGGGGTGCGGTTAAAAAGAAGGCCGTCTAACTCAATCACCCATGATGGCGGAACCTACCCCGTTGACTCTGGCGTCGATTAATGTCGCCAGTATAAAGTCAGATGCGGCCAGATTTATGGCCTTTGATTTTTTCAACCGAGTTGAGGCTGACATTTTATTTTTGCAGGAGACCAGACTAACAGACATGGGGGCCATTTACAAAGCAAGGAGGGAGTGGAGGTGCGGGCCCTCATACTGGTCTCTTGCGGCCGAGCCGTATAGCGGGGTAGCGGTCCTTTTTAAGGCTGCTTCGGTGGAATGCAGACGGGTGATCGAGGTAGAAATGGGGAGGTGCTTGGTCCTTGACGTCTTCATGGGGGGACAGGAGCTCCGGCTCATTAACATCTATGGTCCACAGTCAGAGTGGGACCGTAAATGTCTCTTCCTGAAGATCAAGCCCTATCTTTTTACCAGCCGGCAGGTGGTCTTCGGTGGGGACTTTAATACTATAACTAGACCCCGTGATAGGGGAGGCCCCGGAGACCGAAGGCTGGCTTTTGATAGTAATACCCTCAACAGCATAGCAAGCGAAGCTCGCCTGGTGGATGTCCACATCCGGCACACCCCAGGTCACGGGGGTTTCACCTTTCATAGGGGTAGTTGTAGGTCTAGGATAGATAGGTTTTTTTTAAAGGAGGAAGCCGTCTCTTCTGCAGTGTCCGCTGTTGAGGTGGAATTCTCCGATCACTGTTTCATTTCCTTTTCTTTGAATGTTGCAGAGACTCCCCGGATAGGGAGAGGCCTATGGAAGCTGAATTCGTCCCTGTTGGAAGAAGCGGATGTGAGACAATCCTTTGAGGAATTTTTTCAGAGCCAGGTGCCTCTCTTGGGTCTCTGTAGCAGTAAGTCTGAGTGGTGGGAGATCTTCAAAACAAGGGTTGCGGGGTTCTTCCATCAGCTTTCGAGCCTCAGAGGCCTGAACAGGTACCGCCTGTATCGGGAGCTGGGGAGGAAACTCGAGCAGCTCGTCTCGACTGGAGGGGACCGTGAGGAAATCTCCAGGGTGAAGGCCTTGCTCAAGGGGTGCCAGTATGATAGGCACACATCCTTAGTTTTTGAGAGGGATTTCGGGAGGTACCGCTCGCCCGACCCCTACAGGAACTGCAGGATGTCAGTGAGTTGCAAGATGGTAACAGGACTGATCGACAGTACGGGTTCCCTGAACAGATCCAAATCAGGGATCCTGGAGGTGGTCAGATCCTTCTACTCGCATCTCTTGGGAAGGAGGGATCCAGATCGGGATGAGATGTCGGCTTTCCTGGCTGAAACCATCCCTGAACCAGGGGATGACCCCTCTTTTACTCATGGTTTGGCAGAAGCAATCAGGGAAGAGGAAGTGAGACGGGCCATTGATGGGCTCCGGCCCAAAAAATCGCCCGGTCCGGATGGCTTAACATCCGAGTTTTACAGGACTTTTAGGGACTCTTTGGTCCCCCTCATGACTGAGGTTTTTAATGAATGTCTTTCCTCGGACATTCTTCCCGGTTCAATGAGGAAGTCCGCCCTGATTATCCTGTCAAAGGGTAAAGACTCGTCCCGTATTGGGAATTGGCGTCCCATAGCGCTTCTCAATACGGACCGAAAGGTTCTGGCAAAGGTGCTTTTCAATCGGTTGGTGAAGTTTGCACCCCGGCTCCTTTCGGGGGCCCAGCACTGCTCTGTTCCAGGCCGCAGTACTTTTAGTGCTGTGCTCGGTGTCCGGGAGGCAGTGGAGCAGGGCAGGGCAGGTCTCTGGAAGGGGTACTTGCTGTCCTTAGACCAAGCGAAGGCCTTTGACCGGGTTAACCATGAGTACCTCTGGTCCGTCCTTCTGAGGTACGGTCTGCCCGGGAGGTTTGTTGATTGGTTGAGAGTATTATACAATGGGGCAGAGACTTTTCCGCTTGTGAACGGTTGGGTCGGACCCCCTTTTGAGGTGAGGTCTGGTGTCCGCCAGGGCTGTCCTCTGAGCCCACTGTTATACGTATTCGCGATCGACCCCTTTTTAAGGAGAGTGGAACGCGGACCGTTGGTGGGAGTCGGGATGGACCGGGCGGAGCCAGAGGCCACCTTGAGGGTAGTGGCGTACGCCGACGACGTTTCCCTCTTTGTATCCTCGAGAGAGGAGGCGGACTGGGTCATGTCTGAAGTTGAGCGCTACTCGGTGGCTTCTGGGTCCATGATCAACCGGGATAAGTGTGAGAGTCTCTGGCTGGGAGGGGGAGATCCAAGTTTCGATCTCCCGGACACCCTTCCAGGGCCTCAGGCCACAGCAAAAATTTTAGGCATCAGTTTCGGCCCGGGGGACTATCCCCAGCAAAACTGGGAGGGCAGACTTAAGATTGCCGCCCAGAAGGTGGATCAGTGGAAGGGTTGGTCCTTGACCCTGAGGGAAAGGGTTAACCTGGCCAAGGGGTATTTGCTCCCTTTATTAATATACCTGGGCAGCGTCTGCATCTTGCCAGAACCTCTTTGGACACGGGTCTACAGCCTGTTCTTCCAACTATTATGGGGGAATAGGCTGAACCTGATCAAGAGGGAGGTCACGTACCGCACGAGGAGACTAGGAGGGTTGGGTATGGTCAACCCGGTGGTGTTTCTAGTAAACACCTTTCTTAAGGCAAACATCGCCAACCTCTGGTTAGAGAGGGCTCCTCCGTGGGTATTCTCCTGTAGGGGGTGGTTTCGGCCTTTCTTCCAGGAATGGGAGACAGGAGGGCGGGTGAAGGACCTTCGCACGCCTCATGGGCATCTTCCGGCTTATGCTACCCTGGTTGTGAAGGCGATCCGCCGGTGGGGTCTGGGAGTGTGGGAGATCAGGACCTTGTCAAGGAGGTTACTTGACAATAGGGTTCTGTTGACCCACTTCCAGAAGCCCCTGGCCCTCAAGGATTGCCCAAGCCGGGATCTGGAGGTGGGGCTCGGGTTATTAAACTCTAAGCGGATCCCCTTGAAGTTTTGGGACTTGACTTGGCGCTGCTTCCATGGGAGACTGTATGTGAGGGGCAACCTGAAGTACAGGAACTCTGATGACCGGGATTGTCCCCGCGAGGAGTGTGGCGGCATGCTTGAAAGCATGGAGCACTTCCTGCTTCAATGTCCCTTTAATACAGAGGTCTACAGTAGGGTGGGTGCTTCCATTGGCTGGCCTAGGCTGGCAGGCCTTTCCTATGCGGAGTGGGCCTATGGGGCATTCAGATCCCTTGGTGGCCGAGATCGGGGCACTGTCTTCTTAGTTAGTTTAGTGACTAGGTTTTACACGTGGAACGCACGGTGTTTAGTGTCCACCCAGCATAAAGTCCTCCCCCGGGAAGAGGTGATTAGGAACATCCTGGGTGACCTGGCAAAAGTGCGCTCGCTGGAGTATGAGAGGCTGGGTGCAGGGAGGGCTTCCCTTCTATGGAGGGGGTTCTCATTTAATGTGCCCTAGGGAGAGTTAGGGTATGTGTGTCTGTGATAGGGTTAGTTTAGTCCTTTCTATATTTTATATTTATTTGTAGGGTCAGATGGATGTGTAGGGTCAGGGAGGGACAGGTAGGGACAGTCTTTAGGGATAGGTAGTTAGCATTAGGTTGGTAGTGAGGGTCAGAGAGGGACAGGTAGGGACAGGTAGGGAAAGATTGGTAGGGCGGTAGGGACAGGTTTTTCTTTTTCTTTAATAGGGAGGGACAGGCTGTTTGTGTGTTAGAGCAGGGTGAGAGCCTCTGTAGTCTCCAGTTTCCTGGTGGTGGGCTGCTCCCCTCACATTTGTAGTTTTTTGTTTTACGGTTCAGAATCTGAATATAGGGCTTGCAAGCACTGAACTTGGGTCTGATCCTTTGGTTCATGTTTAGTAGTCTTACGGTTAAGTTGTTATGTCATGATGATTTGGTTAGTTGTTGTTACATCGTTATGTTGTGTTGTATATAAATAATGTATGTGTATTGTGTGTGTGGGGGGGTTAGTTTAGGTTGGGTGGGGGGCTTTAGGGGGGAGGGGGGAGGGGTTTGCGGTGGTTTTGTGAAAAATGTGGACGTCCTGCGGGATGCCGGAAGAGGCAAAGGGACCTTTTTGTGTGTGAAATGGCCACAAACTTTAGTGGGGCTTGTTGTGATAAGGCCACAGACTCTCGTGGGACCTTGGGTGTTAAAAAATGGTGGTGGGGGAAAAAAAAAAAAAAAAAAATATATAAAAAACTACAAAAAAAAGGTTTGCTGTGCATTAAGTTTTGTTTCGGCCAGGTGGCCTATTTCTTTGTTTTTGGCAGTGGGCCAGTTATTTAGTTTTCCTTTTTTGTTAGGGGGTTAGGTATGAATGTGCAGGTATGGATGTTGTGTATGCTGGGGGTCGGGTGCGTTTTAGGGCGCACCCTGGAGTTATGGTAGGGTCTTCCCTTGCTGGGGGGTCTCCTACAGAGTCTGCTGGAGGACTTGAACTTTGTGTCGTCTTATATTTCTTTGTTGGACTCTATATAATTTCAGATTTTAGGTTATGTCTTGCTGGGGTTTTGTTGGTTGTTAGTTGTTTGTTTGTTGTATAATTGTATCTGTGGTTTGGTTTTTGTGTTTTGTATATGTGTTTTTGTACTTTTATAATAAAAGAGCTCCAGTTCAGCCTGCTGCAGTTCCCTACAGGAAGTGGTGGAGGTGGAGCCTGCAGTGAGCTGTGTGCCGTGTGCTTCCTGGACTGTGTGGCTGCGTTTGGAGAGAGCTCCTGGGAAGGGAGGTTTTTTTTTTCCATCTGGGACTTTTTGTCTGCCCCCTTCCCAGGAAGGAAAGCTTGTGGTGGGACTGGCCTCCGGGGCCGGGCCCCCGGCTCCCACCTCCCGGTCCAAGCTGGCGGGGGGTGGGAGAAACACCAAGCCGGCTAAGGCAACAAGATCTGGCCAAGACAGCAAGGGGTCCGGCATGAGGACCCGGAGGACCCCCGAGGCTATGACCGCGGCGGCTCCTCCCTCCGGAGGTGGGTCGAGTATGAGCGGAGGTGCTGCAGCGGTGCCCCCTGATTGGGGTACCAAGGCGTCGAGGGAGGCAACCGTCACCTATGCCTCCCGTATACATGCACACCTCTGCGAGTATGAGGACGCCACAAAGAAGCTGAGTTCCCTCTGGGGGGAGTTGAGGGTGGCTCAGGAGAGGTCCGTGAGGGCCTCTGGCAGTAAGAAGCCTGAGCTATCCGCCGCGGTCCGGAAGATCAAGCGGGCCATACAGGACCTGGAGGACCGCAGGAACACCATCATGGCGGGCAGCGGACCATTTAAGGAAAAGCTGCAGAATGATAGCCGGTTCAGAGCCATGACCGGTGGGGCTCTGGAGGGGTCGCAGGGCCCCGGCCAGGCGGTGGAGGAGGAGGAAGAAGAGGTATGCGTGGAGGAGGTCGCACCCTACCCACCGCCTGGTGGCCTGGTAAGTGATCTCCAGGCATCGTATAGCGGGATAGCCCCTGAGCAGATGGCTCTCCCGTCGGATTCTAGCCCTTCAGAGGGCAGCGGGAGCGAGGGGGAGGATGAGGAGGATGGGAGCAGTAGCAGTGAGGGGGGCTGCCTTATCATGCAGCAGATCCAGCAGATCGAGTCCCCGATACGTTTTGGTCAGCTTACGTTCGGGGATGAGATCTGCGAGGATGAGGCACCCGTGAGGGGGATGAAGAGAAAAGCAAAAAAAAAGAGAAAAACAACTGTTGCACACAAATTTGTGTATGTCCCCCTCTCTGGGGCCCCCCTGTCCCGTTGTGCGGCACCCGCTACCCACCCCGGCTTGGACTCTGTTGTGGGTCCACAGCGAGGGAGCGGGGAGAACATAGGCCATGGCACGCAGAGCGCTGCCTCTGTTTGTGGTAATGGAGGCAGTGGGTCCAAGGTGTCTAATATGGAGCATGGCGCGGAGGGCGGCCCGATGGTGGGAGTCATCAGTGGAGGTGCTCGGGCTGGATCCCCTGTAAAAGGGGGGTCTGGCCTGGCACCTGGTGCGCCTGCTGGCGTGCGGGGGGCGGCGTGTACATCCGCCGCTGCCTCCTGCGCTGCCGGCGGTGCACCGACAGCCGGGGCCGCATCTCCGGCGGCGTGTGCTGGGGTGTCTGGGTCCCTCACGCACGGATCCACTAAATCTGGATCACTTTCAGGGACCCAGAGACCTGGTAAGGTGAAGGGCGCGGGGCCTGCGGCTCCGGCAGAGCCGGCTCATAAACGAAAGGTGGGGCTTGCTCCCCTGGCAAAATCCGTGGCGAGGTCGGGGCCCCCTGCGCAGGGGCCCAGTAATGGGTCAGCGCGGGGGGCTCCACCGCCGCTGGGTGCCGAGGGGGAGTGGCCTAGCCTGGGGCCGGCCACCGGAGCTGGGGTGGCCAGGCTTTTTGTGGCAACGGGTGTGACGGTAGGGGGTGCTATGCCCCTGAGAGCTGGTGCCGCTGGTCCAGGGGCCCCTGTGAGTAGACCCGGCTCCGGGTCAGCTTCGGGGGTCCCTGCGCGGCCGGCTTCGGGGGGTGTGGCCTCCCAGCCGTCCACAGCGCCAGTGGGAGTGGCCTCTGGGGCCCCCACCGTGCTGCCTGGTGCGGGGGGCGTGGCCTCCCTGTCACCAAAGGCACCGGTGGGAGTGGCCTCTGGGGCCCCCGCCGTGCTGCCTGGTGTGGGGGGCGTGGCCTCCCTGTCATCCACGGCACCGGTGGGAGTGGCCTCTGGGGCCCCCACTGTGCTGCCTGGTGCGGGGGGCGTGGCCTCCCTGTCATCCACGGCACCGGTGGGAGTGGCCTCTGGGGCCCCCACTGTGCTGCCTGGTGCGGGGGGCGTGGCCTCGCGGGTAAATCCCGCACAAGTGGGCGTGGCTTCACACGAAAAGGGGCGGGGCTTAGCGCCGGCAGCTGCTGGGAGCAGTGGTGCCACAGTTGTGGCTAAAAATGGAGGTGGTGCCTGCCTGCCGGTGTCCTCTGTGCCCACGGGCTTATCTGGGGCAGGGGCGCCGGCAAGAATAGCTGCAGCACCAGGCTCCCAAAACCCCCCGGCAGGGAAGGTGCTGCCAGCAGGTGGCAGCAGTGGTAATGCTGGTGGAAAACCTGCTGGCAGAAAGTGTGTGGAGAAAAGAAATAACTGTGACCCCAGTGTGCATGTGAGTGGGAGTGGGGCAAGTGGGGTCACTGTCGGTATGGATGTGTCTGTGGTGGAGGAAGCGAGTGCTGGTGTGTCTGTTGCTAGTGGGGGGAGTGGGGGTGGGGCTGGTCCATCTGCCCCCCCGGCTGCTGGTCCCCGGAGTTTTGCGGGGGTAGTAGCCGGGGCCTCGGGGTCTTCTCGGGGGGCTTCCTCACCTCTGGACCTCAGGGATGGTGACTTGCGACGCCGTTTCCTGGAGGCCCTCAAGAAGGGAGAACGGACGATCCAGGTAGAGGGAAGAGAGGTGGACCTGGCCTTTTGGCTAGATAGGCATGGCCTGGCCGCCTTCCAAGATAAAAAGGAGGGGGAGACAGCGTGGTCCCTCCCGACAGCCGGGCAGGGGGTGGCCAGGAGGAATGTAGTTCGTCTTCGGTGGAGGGGCAGTGAAGCGTGCCCGCCAAGAGCAAGGGTCGTGGAGCTCCTCCTGAAGATGAACTTCAGGGCGACTGACATCTTTGCCCTGATCCATCCTTTTGGTACCCCCATCTTCGACATCAGTTTTGTTCGGCCGGAGGGCCTAGAGCTTTTTTGGTCGAATTTTGAACTGGTGAAGGGGGAGCCCGGCTGGCGAGACTTTGCCGTGCAGGCGGTGTCTCGCCAAAATGGAGTAAAGAGAGTGACCGTTCTAACTAATAACGAGTCACTCTCTGGGGTCGATATTATGACGTGGCTTTCCCGCTATGGGGAGGTCACGGACGTCCCAAAAAAGAACAGGGACGAGTTTGGCATCTGGTCAGGGGGCTGGACCTTCATGATGAGGTTGAAGGTCTCAGGCGGTACTGTCACCCACATCCCCTCCTCAGCATTCCTGGGGAGGGACAGGATCCTGATCTTCTACCAGGGGCAACCAAAGGTCTGCCACAGGTGCGGTGATCCCCGCCACTTCAGCGCGGGCTGCAAGGTGCAGAAATGTGCCTTGTGTGGCGGGGTAGGTCATCTTGCCGCGGCCTGTGGTGACATTAGGTGTCACCTGTGTGGTGACCTAGGTCACCCGTACAGCCGCTGCCCCCGCTCCTTTTCTAACACCATCTCTGGTCAGGCGGGGGAGAGCCATGGGGGGGTCCCCAGCGGTGCATCCTCTGCTGGAGCCGGAGGTGGGGGCGGGAGAGGAGCTGAGGGGTCGGTGAAGGAAGGCGTGGCCAGTACATCTGCCCACCAGTGGCATCAGGTGAGGCGCCGTGGGGGTAGGGGGCAGGATAAGCCCCAGGCGACTGGGGTGATGTCTGTACCCTCCTTGGAAGCGGCAGCCGGTGCCCCTGAGGCCCTGGGGGAGGAGGCGGTGAGCGAGGAGATCAGGAGGATGGAGAGGGAGGAGGTGGCTGCTTCTGATGACTCCTCCCAGTATGAAAGTCTGGACGAGGAGGTGGTGGAGCAGCCTAAAACAAAAGGTGACAATAAGACCAGTAAGAGTCGGAGGAGGAAACGAAAAGGGGCAAAAACATCTAAGGCCCCCCCCCTGGCCACTAAGGTGCCTACGGAAGGGCTCACCGGCTCCCCTCTGATCCCCCTCTCCAACCGGTTCCATGCCCTCGATGACTCTGCTGTGTCGGAGGTCGGGGGTGAGGGACCGGCAGTAACATCTGAGGTGCCTTCAGGGAGCGGCGGGGTCCGTCCTCCGGAGGGCTCACTTTCCTCTGGGGGGGGGACTGCCCTGGGGTCCAGGGGTGAGGAACCCGGTACTGGGAGGGTGGTGACGGGTGCTATGGACACCTCGGTGTCACTAAAGAGGAGGGGAGAGTCTGGCTCCTCCTCTGAGGGTGAAAAAGGTAAATTGAGGGGTGCGGTTAAAAAGAAGGCCGTCTAACTCAATCACCCATGATGGCGGAACCTACCCCGTTGACTCTGGCGTCGATTAATGTCGCCAGTATAAAGTCAGATGCGGCCAGATTTATGGCCTTTGATTTTTTCAACCGAGTTGAGGCTGACATTTTATTTTTGCAGGAGACCAGACTAACAGACATGGGGGCCATTTACAAAGCAAGGAGGGAGTGGAGGTGCGGGCCCTCATACTGGTCTCTTGCGGCCGAGCCGTATAGCGGGGTAGCGGTCCTTTTTAAGGCTGCTTCGGTGGAATGCAGACGGGTGATCGAGGTAGAAATGGGGAGGTGCTTGGTCCTTGACGTCTTCATGGGGGGACAGGAGCTCCGGCTCATTAACATCTATGGTCCACAGTCAGAGTGGGACCGTAAATGTCTCTTCCTGAAGATCAAGCCCTATCTTTTTACCAGCCGGCAGGTGGTCTTCGGTGGGGACTTTAATACTATAACTAGACCCCGTGATAGGGGAGGCCCCGGAGACCGAAGGCTGGCTTTTGATAGTAATACCCTCAACAGCATAGCAAGCGAAGCTCGCCTGGTGGATGTCCACATCCGGCACACCCCAGGTCACGGGGGTTTCACCTTTCATAGGGGTAGTTGTAGGTCTAGGATAGATAGGTTTTTTTTAAAGGAGGAAGCCGTCTCTTCTGCAGTGTCCGCTGTTGAGGTGGAATTCTCCGATCACTGTTTCATTTCCTTTTCTTTGAATGTTGCAGAGACTCCCCGGATAGGGAGAGGCCTATGGAAGCTGAATTCGTCCCTGTTGGAAGAAGCGGATGTGAGACAATCCTTTGAGGAATTTCTTCAGAGCCAGGTGCCTCTCTTGGGTCTCTGTAGCAGTAAGTCTGAGTGGTGGGAGATCTTCAAAACAAGGGTTGCGGGGTTCTTCCGTCAGCTTTCGAGCCTCAGAGGCCTGAACAGGTACCGCCTGTATCGGGAGCTGGGGAGGAAACTCGAGCAGCTCGTCTCGACTGGAGGGGACCGTGAGGAAATCTCCAGGGTGAAGGCCTTGCTCAAGGGGTGCCAGTATGATAGGCACACATCCTTAGTTTTTGAGAGGGATTTCGGGAGGTACCGCTCGCCCGACCCCTACAGGAACTGCAGGATGTCAGTGAGTTGCAAGATGGTAACAGGACTGATCGACAGTACGGGTTCCCTGAACAGATCCAAATCAGGGATCCTGGAGGTGGTCAGATCCTTCTACTCGCATCTCTTGGGAAGGAGGGATCCAGATCGGGATGAGATGTCGGCTTTCCTGGCTGAAACCATCCCTGAACCAGGGGATGACCCCTCTCTTCATGGTTTGGCAGAAGCAATCAGGGAAGAGGAAGTGAGACGGGCCATTGATGGGCTCCGGCCCAAAAAATCGCCCGGTCCGGATGGCTTAACATCCGAGTTTTACAGGACTTTTAGGGACTCTTTGGTCCCCCTCATGACTGAGGTTTTTAATGAATGTCTTTCCTCGGACATTCTTCCCGGTTCAATGAGGAAGTCCGCCCTGATTATCCTGTCAAAGGGTAAAGACTCGTCCCGTATTGAGAATTGGCGTCCCATAGCGCTTCTCAATACGGACCGAAAGGTTCTGGCAAAGGTGCTTTTCAATCGGTTGGTGAAGTTTGCACCCCGGCTCCTTTCGGGGGCCCAGCACTGCTCTGTTCCAGGCCGCAGTACTTTTAGTGCTGTGCTCGGTGTCCGAGAGGCAGTGGAGCAGGGCAGGGCAGGTCTCTGGAAGGGGTACTTGCTGTCCTTAGACCAAGCGAAGGCCTTTGACCGGGTTAACCATGAGTACCTCTGGTCCGTCCTTCTGAGGTACGGTCTGCCCGGGAGGTTTGTTGATTGGTTGAGAGTATTATACAATGGGGCAGAGACTTTTCCGCTTGTGAACGGTTGGGTCGGACCCCCTTTTGAGGTGAGGTCTGGTGTCCGCCAGGGCTGTCCTCTGAGCCCACTGTTATACGTGTTCGCGATCGACCCCTTTTTAAGGAGAGTGGAACGCGGACCGTTGGTGGGAGTCGGGATGGACCGGGCGGAGCCAGAGGCCACCTTGAGGGTAGTGGCGTACGCCGACGACGTTTCCCTCTTTGTATCCTCGAGAGAGGAGGCGGACTGGGTCATGTCTGAAGTTGAGCGCTACTCGGTGGCTTCTGGGTCCATGATCAACCGGGATAAGTGTGAGAGTCTCTGGCTGGGAGGGGGAGATCCAAGTTTCGATCTCCCGGACACCCTTCCAGGGCCTCAGGCCACAGCAAAAATTTTAGGCATCAGTTTCGGCCCGGGGGACTATCCCCAGCAAAACTGGGAGGGCAGACTTAAGATTGCCGCCCAGAAGGTGGATCAGTGGAAGGGTTGGTCCTTGACCCTGAGGGAAAGGGTTAACCTGGCCAAGGGGTATTTGCTCCCTTTATTAATATACCTGGGCAGCGTCTGCATCTTGCCAGAACCTCTTTGGACACGGGTCTACAGCCTGTTCTTCCAACTATTATGGGGGAATAGGCTGAACCTGATCAAGAGGGAGGTCACGTACCGCACGAGGAGACTAGGAGGGTTGGGTATGGTCAACCCGGTGGTGTTTCTAGTAAACACCTTTCTTAAGGCAAACATCGCCAACCTCTGGTTAGAGAGGGCTCCTCCGTGGGTATTCTCCTGTAGGGGGTGGTTTCGGCCTTTCTTCCAGGAATGGGAGACAGGAGGGCGGGTGAAGGACCTTCGCACGCCTCATGGGCATCTTCCGGCTTATGCTACCCTGGTTGTGAAGGCGATCCGCCGGTGGGGTCTGGGAGTGTGGGAGATCAGGACCTTGTCAAGGAGGTTACTTGACAATAGGGTTCTGTTGACCCACTTCCAGAAGCCCCTGGCCCTCAAGGATTGCCCGAGCCGGGATCTGGAGGTGGGGCTCGGGTTATTAAACTCTAAGCGGATCCCCTTGAAGTTTTGGGACTTGACTTGGCGCTGCTTCCATGGGAGACTGTATGTGAGGGGCAACCTGAAGTACAGGAACTCTGATGACCGGGATTGTCCCCGCGAGGAGTGTGGCGGCATGCTTGAAAGCATGGAGCACTTCCTGCTTCAATGTCCCTTTAATACAGAGGTCTACAGTAGGGTGGGTGCTTCCATTGGCTGGCCTAGGCTGGCAGGCCTTTCCTATGCGGAGTGGGCCTATGGGGCATTCAGATCCCTTGGTGGCCGAGATCGGGGCACTGTCTTCTTAGTTAGTTTAGTGACTAGGTTTTACACGTGGAACGCACGGTGTTTAGTGTCCACCCAGCATAAAGTCCTCCCCCGGGAAGAGGTGATTAGGAACATCCTGGGTGACCTGGCAAAAGTGCGCTCGCTGGAGTATGAGAGGCTGGGTGCAGGGAGGGCTTCCCTTCTATGGAGGGGGTTCTCATTTAATGTGCCCTAGGGAGAGTTAGGGTATGTGTGTCTGTGATAGGGTTAGTTTAGTCCTTTCTATATTTTATATTTATTTGTAGGGTCAGATGGATGTGTAGGGTTAGGGAGGGACAGGTAGGGACAGTCTTTAGGGATAGGTAGTTAGCATTAGGTTGGTAGTGAGGGTCAGAGAGGGACAGGTAGGGACAGGTAGGGAAAGATTGGTAGGGCGGTAGGGACAGGTTTTTCTTTTTCTTTAATAGGGAGGGACAGGCTGTTTGTGTGTTAGAGTAGGGTGAGAGCCTCTGTAGTCTCCAGTTTCCTGGTGGTGGGCTGCTCCCCTCACATTTGTAGTTTTTTGTTTTACGGTTCAGAATCTGAATATAGGGCTTGCAAGCACTGAACTTGGGTCTGATCCTTTGGTTCATGTTTAGTAGTCTTAAAAAATCGGTTAAGTTGTTATGTCATGATGATTTGGTTAGTTGTTGTTACATCGTTATGTTGTGTTGTATATAAATAATGTATGTGTATTGTGTGTGTGGGGGGGTTAGTTTAGGTTGGGTGGGGGGCTTTAGGGGGGAGGGGGGAGGGGTTTGCGGTGGTTTTGTGAAAAATGTGGACGTCCTGCGGGATGCCGGAAGAGGCAAAGGGACCTTTTTGTGTGTGAAATGGCCACAAACTTTAGTGGGGCTTGTTGTGATAAGGCCACAGACTCTCGTGGGACCTTGGGTGTTAAAAAATGGTGGTGGGGGGAAAAAAAAAAAAAAAAAAAAAAAAAAAAATATATAAAAAACTACAAAAAAAAGGTTTGCTGTGCATTAAGTTTTGTTTCGGCCAGGTGGCCTATTTCTTTGTTTTTGGCAGTGGGCCAGTTATTTAGTTTTCCTTTTTTGTTAGGGGGTTAGGTATGAATGTGCAGGTATGGATGTTGTGTATGCTGGGGGTCGGGTGCGTTTTAGGGCGCACCCTGGAGTTATGGTAGGGTCTTCCCTTGCTGGGGGGTCTCCTACAGAGTCTGCTGGAGGACTTGAACTTTGTGTCGTCTTATATTTCTTTGTTGGACTCTATATAATTTCAGATTTTAGGTTATGTCTTGCTGGGGTTTTGTTGGTTGTTAGTTGTTTGTTTGTTGTATAATTGTATCTGTGGTTTGGTTTTTGTGTTTTGTATATGTGTTTTTGTACTTTTATAATAAAAGAGCTCCAGTTTCAGCCTGCTGCAGCTTGTTTCAGGAAGTGGTAGAGGTGGAGCCTGCAGCGAGCTGAGTGTGCTTCCTGGACTGTGTGGCTGCGTTTGGAGAGAGCTCCTGGGAAGGGAGGTTTTTTTTTCCATCTGGGACTTTTTGTCTGCCCCCTTCCCAGGAAGGAAAGCTTGTGGTGGGACTGGCCTCCGGGGCCGGGCCCCCGGCTCCCACCTCCCGGTCCAAGCTGGCGGGGGGTGGGAGAAACACCAAGCCGGCTAAGGCAACAAGATCTGGCCAAGACAGCAAGGGGTCCGGCATGAGGACCCGGAGGACCCCCGAGGCTATGACCGCGGCGGCTCCTCCCTCCGGAGGTGGGTCGAGTATGAGCGGAGGTGCTGCAGCGGTGCCCCCTGATTGGGGTACCAAGGCGTCGAGGGAGGCAACCGTCACCTATGCCTCCCGTATACATGCACACCTCTGCGAGTATGAGGACGCCACAAAGAAGCTAAGTTCCCTCTGGGGGGAGTTGAGGGTGGCTCAGGAGAGGTCCGTGAGGGCCTCTGGCAGTAAGAAGCCTGAGCTATCCGCCGCGGTCCGGAAGATCAAGCGGGCCATACAGGACCTGGAGGACCGCAGGAACACCATCATGGCGGGCAGCGGACCATTTAAGGAAAAGCTGCAGAATGATAGCCGGTTCAGAGCCATGACCGGTGGGGCTCTGGAGGGGTCGCAGGGCCCCGGCCAGGCGGTGGAGGAGGAGGAAGAAGAGGTATGCGTGGAGGAGGTCGCACCCTACCCGCCGCCTGGTGGCCTGGTAAGTGATCTCCAGGCATCGTATAGCGGGATAGCCCCTGAGCAGATGGCTCTCCCGTCGGATTCTAGCCCTTCAGAGGGCAGCGGGAGCGAGGGGGAGGATGAGGAGGATGGGAGCAGTAGCAGTGAGGGGGGCTGCCTTATCATGCAGCAGATCCAGCAGATCGAGTCCCCGATACGTTTTGGTCAGCTTACGTTCGGGGATGAGATCTGCGAGGATGAGGCACCCGTGAGGGGGATGAAGAGAAAAGCAAAAAAAAAGAGAAAAACAACTGTTGCGCACAAATTTGTGTATGTCCCCCTCTCTGGGGCCCCCCTGTCCCGTTGTGCGGCACCCGCTACCCACCCCGGCTTGGACTCTGTTGTGGGTCCACAGCGAGGGAGCGGGGAGAACATAGGCCATGGCACGCAGAACGCTGCCTCTGTTTGTGGTAATGGAGGCAGTGGGTCCAAGGTGTCTGATATGGAGTATGGCGCGGAGGGCGGCCCGATGGTGGGAGTCATCAGTGGAGGTGCTCAGGCTGGATCCCCTGTAAAAGGGGGGTCTGGCCTGGCACCTGGTGCGCCTGCTGGCGTGCGGGGGGCGGCGTGTACATCCGCCGCTGCCTCCTGCGCTGCCGGCGGTGCACCGACAGCCGGGGCCGCATCTCCGGCGGCGTGTGCTGGGGTGTCTGGGTCCCTCACGCACGGATCCACTAAATCTGGATCACTTTCAGGGACCCAGAGACCTGGTAAGGTGAAGGGCGCGGGGCCTGCGGCTCCGGCAGAGCCGGCTCATAAACGAAAGGTGGGGCTTGCTCCCCTGGCAAAATCCGTGGCGAGGTCGGGGCCCCCTGCGCAGGGGCCCAGTAATGGGTCAGCGCGGGGGGCTCCACCGCCGCTGGGTGCCGAGGGGGAGTGGCCTAGCCTGGGGCCGGCCACCGGAGCTGGGGTGGCCAGGCTTTTTGTGGCAACGGGTGTGACGGTAGGGGGTGCTATGCCCCTGAGAGCTGGTGCCGCTGGTCCAGGGGCCCCTGTGAGTAGACCCGGCTCCGGGTCAGCTTCGGGGGTCCCTGCGCGGCCGGCTTCGGGGGGTGTGGCCTCCCAGCCGTCCACAGCGCCAGTGGGAGTGGCCTCTGGGGCCCCCACCGTGCTGCCTGGTGCGGGGGGCGTGGCCTCCCTGTCACCAAAGGCACCGGTGGGAGTGGCCTCTGGGGCCCCCGCCGTGCTGCCTGGTGTGGGGGGCGTGGCCTCCCTGTCATCCACGGCACCGGTGGGAGTGGCCTCTGGGGCCCCCACTGTGCTGCCTGGTGCGGGGAGCGTGGCCTCCCTGTCACCCACGGCACCGGTGGGAGTGGCCTCCGGGGCCCCCACCGTGCTGCCTGGTGTGGGGGGCGTGGCCTCCCTGTCATCCACGGCACCGGTGGGAGTGGCCTCTGGGGCCCCCACTGTGCTGCCTGGTGCGGGGGGCGTGGCCTCGCGGGTAAATCCCGCACAAGTGGGCGTGGCTTCACCCGAAAAGGGGCGGGGCTTAGCGCCGGCAGCTGCTGGGAGCAGTGGTGCCACAGTTGTGGCTAAAAATGGAGGTGGTGCCTGCCTGCCGGTGTCCTCTGTGCCCACGGGCTTATCTGGGGCAGGGGCGCCGGCAAAAATAGCTGCAGCACCAGGCTCCCAAAACCCCCCGGCAGGGAAGGTGCTGCCAGCAGGTGGCAGCAGTAGTAATGCTGGTGGGAAACCTGCTGGCAGAAAGTGTGTGGAGAAAAGAAATAACTGTGACCCCAGTGTGCATGTGAGTGGGAGTGGGGCAAGTGGGGTCACTGTCGGTATGGATGTGTCTGTGGTGGAGGAAGCGAGTGCTGGTGTGTCTGTTGCTAGTGGGGGGAGTGGGGGTGGGGCTGGTCCATCTGCCCCCCCGGCTGCTGGTCCCCGGAGTTTTGCGGGGGTAGTAGCCGGGGCCTCGGGGTCTTCTCGGGGGGCTTCCTCACCTCTGGACCTCAGGGATGGTGACTTGCGACGCCGTTTCCTGGAGGCCCTCAAGAAGGGAGAACGGACGATCCAGGTAGAGGGAAGAGAGGTGGACCTGGCCTTTTGGCTAGATAGGCATGGCCTGGCCGCCTTCCAAGATAAAAAGGAGGGGGAGACAGCGTGGTCCCTCCCGACAGCCGGGCAGGGGGTGGCCAGGAGGAATGTAGTTCGTCTTCGGTGGAGGGGCAGTGAAGCGTGCCCGCCAAGAGCAAGGGTCGTGGAGCTCCTCCTGAAGATGAACTTCAGGGCGACTGACATCTTTGCCCTGATCCATCCTTTTGGTACCCCCATCTTCGACATCAGTTTTGTTCGGCCGGAGGGCCTAGAGCTTTTTTGGTCGAATTTTGAACTGGTGAAGGGGGAGCCCGGCTGGCGAGACTTTGCCGTGCAGGCGGTGTCTCGCCAAAATGGAGTAAAGAGAGTGACCGTTCTAACTAATAACGAGTCACTCTCTGGGGTCGATATTATGACGTGGCTTTCCCGCTATGGGGAGGTCACGGACGTCCCAAAAAAGAACAGGGACGAGTTTGGCATCTGGTCAGGGGGCTGGACCTTCATGATGAGGTTGAAGGTCTCAGGCGGTACTGTCACCCACATCCCCTCCTCAGCATTCCTGGGGAGGGACAGGATCCTGATCTTCTACCAGGGGCAACCAAAGGTCTGCCACAGGTGCGGTGATCCCCGCCACTTCAGCGCGGGCTGCAAGGTGCAGAAATGTGCCTTGTGTGGCGGGGTAGGTCATCTTGCCGCGGCCTGTGGTGACATTAGGTGTCACCTGTGTGGTGACCTAGGTCACCCGTACAGCCGCTGCCCCCGCTCCTTTTCTAACACCATCTCTGGTCAGGCGGGGGAGAGCCATGGGGGGGTCCCCAGCGGTGCATCCTCTGCTGGAGCTGGAGGTGGGGGCGGGAGAGGAGCTGAGGGGTCGGTGAAGGAAGGCGTGGCCAGTACATCTGCCCACCAGTGGCATCAGGTGAGGCGCCGTGGGGGTAGGGGGCAGGATAAGCCCCAGGCGACTGGGGTGATGTCTGTACCCTCCTTGGAAGCGGCAGCCGGTGCCCCTGAGGCCCTGGGGGAGGAGGCGGTGAGCGAGGAGATCAGGAGGATGGAGAGGGAGGAGGTGGCTGCTTCTGATGACTCCTCCCAGTATGAAAGTCTGGACGAGGAGGTGGTGGAGCAGCCTAAAACGAAAGGTGACAATAAGACCAGTAAGAGTCGGAGGAGGAAACGAAAAGGGGCAAAAACATCTAAGGCCCCCCCCCTGGCCACTAAGGTGCCTACGGAAGGGCTCACCGGCTCCCCTCTGATCCCCCTCTCCAACCGGTTCCATGCCCTCGATGACTCTGCTGTGTCGGAGGTCGGGGGTGAGGGACCGGCAGTAACATCTGAGGTGCCTTCAGGGAGCGGCGGGGTCCGTCCTCCGGAGGGCTCACTTTCCTCTGGGGGGGGGACTGCCCTGGGGTCCAGGGGTGAGGAACCCGGTACTGGGAAGGTGGTGACGGGTGCTATGGACACCTCGGTGTCACTAAAGAGGAGGGGAGAGTCTGGCTCCTCCTCTGAGGGTGAAAAAGGTAAATTGAGGGGTGCGGTTAAAAAGAAGGCCGTCTAACTCAATCACCCATGATGGCGGAACCTACCCCGTTGACTCTGGCGTCGATTAATGTCGCCAGTATAAAGTCAGATGCGGCCAGATTTATGGCCTTTGATTTTTTCAACCGAGTTGAGGCTGACATTTTATTTTTGCAGGAGACCAGACTAACAGACATGGGGGCCATTTACAAAGCAAGGAGGGAGTGGAGGTGCGGGCCCTCATACTGGTCTCTTGCGGCCGAGCCGTATAGCGGGGTAGCGGTCCTTTTTAAGGCTGCTTCGGTGGAATGCAGACGGGTGATCGAGGTAGAAATGGGGAGGTGCTTGGTCCTTGACGTCTTCATGGGGGGACAGGAGCTCCGGCTCATTAACATCTATGGTCCACAGTCAGAGTGGGACCGTAAATGTCTCTTCCTGAAGATCAAGCCCTATCTTTTTACCAGCCGGCAGGTGGTCTTCGGTGGGGACTTTAATACTATAACTAGACCCCGTGATAGGGGAGGCCCCGGAGACCGAAGGCTGGCTTTTGATAGTAATACCCTCAACAGCATAGCAAGCGAAGCTCGCCTGGTGGATGTCCACATCCGGCACACCCCAGGTCACGGGGGTTTCACCTTTCATAGGGGTAGTTGTAGGTCTAGGATAGATAGGTTTTTTTTAAAGGAGGAAGCCGTCTCTTCTGCAGTGTCCGCTGTTGAGGTGGAATTCTCCGATCACTGTTTCATTTCCTTTTCTTTGAATGTTGCAGAGACTCCCCGGATAGGGAGAGGCCTATGGAAGCTGAATTCGTCCCTGTTGGAAGAAGCGGATGTGAGACAATCCTTTGAGGAATTTTTTCAGAGCCAGGTGCCTCTCTTGGGTCTCTGTAGCAGTAAGTCTGAGTGGTGGGAGATCTTCAAAACAAGGGTTGCGGGGTTCTTCCGTCAGCTTTCGAGCCTCAGAGGCCTGAACAGGTACCGCCTGTATCGGGAGCTGGGGAGGAAACTCGAGCAGCTCGTCTCGACTGGAGGGGACCGTGAGGAAATCTCCAGGGTGAAGGCCTTGCTCAAGGGGTGCCAGTATGATAGGCACACATCCTTAGTTTTTGAGAGGGATTTCGGGAGGTACCGCTCGCCCGACCCCTACAGGAACTGCAGGATGTCAGTGAGTTGCAAGATGGTAACAGGACTGATCGACAGTACGGGTTCCCTGAACAGATCCAAATCAGGGATCCTGGAGGTGGTCAGATCCTTCTACTCGCATCTCTTGGGAAGGAGGGATCCAGATCGGGATGAGATGTCGGCTTTCCTGGCTGAAACCATCCCTGAACCAGGGGATGACCCCTCTCTTCATGGTTTGGCAGAAGCAATCAGGGAAGAGGAAGTGAGACGGGCCATTGATGGGCTCCGGCCCAAAAAATCGCCCGGTCCGGATGGCTTAACATCCGAGTTTTACAGGACTTTTAGGGACTCTTTGGTCCCCCTCATGACTGAGGTTTTTAATGAATGTCTTTCCTCGGACATTCTTCCCGGTTCAATGAGGAAGTCCGCCCTGATTATCCTGTCAAAGGGTAAAGACTCGTCCCGTATTGAGAATTGGCGTCCCATAGCGCTTCTCAATACGGACCGAAAGGTTCTGGCAAAGGTGCTTTTCAATCGGTTGGTGAAGTTTGCACCCCGGCTCCTTTCGGGGGCCCAGCACTGCTCTGTTCCAGGCCGCAGTACTTTTAGTGCTGTGCTCGGTGTCCGGGAGGCAGTGGAGCAGGGCAGGGCAGGTCTCTGGAAGGGGTACTTGCTGTCCTTAGACCAAGCGAAGGCCTTTGACCGGGTTAACCATGAGTACCTCTGGTCCGTCCTTCTGAGGTACGGTCTGCCCGGGAGGTTTGTTGATTGGTTGAGAGTATTATACAATGGGGCAGAGACTTTTCCGCTTGTGAACGGTTGGGTCGGACCCCCTTTTGAGGTGAGGTCTGGTGTCCGCCAGGGCTGTCCTCTGAGCCCACTGTTATACGTGTTCGCGATCGACCCCTTTTTAAGGAGAGTGGAACGCGGACCGTTGGTGGGAGTCGGGATGGACCGGGCGGAGCCAGAGGCCACCTTGAGGGTAGTGGCGTACGCCGACGACGTTTCCCTCTTTGTATCCTCGAGAGAGGAGGCGGACTGGGTCATGTCTGAAGTTGAGCGCTACTCGGTGGCTTCTGGGTCCATGATCAACCGGGATAAGTGTGAGAGTCTCTGGCTGGGAGGGGGAGATCCAAGTTTCGATCTCCCGGACACCCTTCCAGGGCCTCAGGCCACAGCAAAAATTTTAGGCATCAGTTTCGGCCCGGGGGACTATCCCCAGCAAAACTGGGAGGGCAGACTTAAGATTGCCGCCCAGAAGGTGGATCAGTGGAAGGGTTGGTCCTTGACCCTGAGGGAAAGGGTTAACCTGGCCAAGGGGTATTTGCTCCCTTTATTAATATACCTGGGCAGCGTCTGCATCTTGCCAGAACCTCTTTGGACACGGGTCTACAGCCTGTTCTTCCAACTATTATGGGGGAATAGGCTGAACCTGATCAAGAGGGAGGTCACGTACCGCACGAGGAGACTAGGAGGGTTGGGTATGGTCAACCCGGTGGTGTTTCTAGTAAACACCTTTCTTAAGGCAAACATCGCCAACCTCTGGTTAGAGAGGGCTCCTCCGTGGGTATTCTCCTGTAGGGGGTGGTTTCGGCCTTTCTTCCAGGAATGGGAGACAGGAGGGCGGGTGAAGGACCTTCGCACGCCTCATGGGCATCTTCCGGCTTATGCTACCCTGGTTGTGAAGGCGATCCGCCGGTGGGGTCTGGGAGTGTGGGAGATCAGGACCTTGTCAAGGAGGTTACTTGACAATAGGGTTCTGTTGACCCACTTCCAGAAGCCCCTGGCCCTCAAGGATTGCCCAAGCCGGGATCTGGAGGTGGGGCTCGGGTTATTAAACTCTAAGCGGATCCCCTTGAAGTTTTGGGACTTGACTTGGCGCTGCTTCCATGGGAGACTGTATGTGAGGGGCAACCTGAAGTACAGGAACTCTGATGACCGGGATTGTCCCCGCGAGGAGTGTGGCGGCATGCTTGAAAGCATGGAGCACTTCCTGCTTCAATGTCCCTTTAATACAGAGGTCTACAGTAGGGTGGGTGCTTCCATTGGCTGGCCTAGGCTGGCAGGCCTTTCCTATGCGGAGTGGGCCTATGGGGCATTCAGATCCCTTGGTGGCCGAGATCGGGGCACTGTCTTCTTAGTTAGTTTAGTGACTAGGTTTTACACGTGGAACGCACGGTGTTTAGTGTCCACCCAGCATAAAGTCCTCCCCCGGGAAGAGGTGATTAGGAACATCCTGGGTGACCTGGCAAAAGTGCGCTCGCTGGAGTATGAGAGGCTGGGTGCAGGGAGGGCTTCCCTTCTATGGAGGGGGTTCTCATTTAATGTGCCCTAGGGAGAGTTAGGGTATGTGTGTCTGTGATAGGGTTAGTTTAGTCCTTTCTATATTTTATATTTATTTGTAGGGTCAGATGGATGTGTAGGGTCAGGGAGGGACAGGTAGGGACAGTCTTTAGGGATAGGTAGTTAGCATTAGGTTGGTAGTGAGGGTCAGAGAGGGACAGGTAGGGACAGGTAGGGAAAGATTGGTAGGGCGGTAGGGACAGGTTTTTCTTTTTCTTTAATAGGGAGGGACAGGCTGTTTGTGTGTTAGAGCAGGGTGAGAGCCTCTGTAGTCTCCAGTTTCCTGGTGGTGGGCTGCTCCCCTCACATTTGTAGTTTTTTGTTTTACGGTTCAGAATCTGAATATAGGGCTTGCAAGCACTGAACTTGGGTCTGATCCTTTGGTTCATGTTTAGTAGTCTTACGGTTAAGTTGTTATGTCATGATGATTTGGTTAGTTGTTGTTACATCGTTATGTTGTGTTGTATATAAATAATGTATGTGTATTGTGTGTGTGGGGGGGTTAGTTTAGGTTGGGTGGGGGGCTTTAGGGGGGAGGGGGGAGGGGTTTGCGGTGGTTTTGTGAAAAATGTGGACGTCCTGCGGGATGCCGGAAGAGGCAAAGGGACCTTTTTGTGTGTGAAATGGCCACAAACTTTAGTGGGGCTTGTTGTGATAAGGCCACAGACTCTCGTGGGACCTTGGGTGTTAAAAAATGGTGGTGGGGGAAAAAAAAAAAAAAAAAAATATATAAAAAACTACAAAAAAAAGGTTTGCTGTGCATTAAGTTTTGTTTCGGCCAGGTGGCCTATTTCTTTGTTTTTGGCAGTGGGCCAGTTATTTAGTTTTCCTTTTTTGTTAGGGGGTTAGGTATGAATGTGCAGGTATGGATGTTGTGTATGCTGGGGGTCGGGTGCGTTTTAGGGCGCACCCTGGAGTTATGGTAGGGTCTTCCCTTGCTGGGGGGTCTCCTACAGAGTCTGCTGGAGGACTTGAACTTTGTGTCGTCTTATATTTCTTTGTTGGACTCTATATAATTTCAGATTTTAGGTTATGTCTTGCTGGGGTTTTGTTGGTTGTTAGTTGTTTGTTTGTTGTATAATTGTATCTGTGGTTTGGTTTTTGTGTTTTGTATATGTGTTTTTGTACTTTTATAATAAAAGAGCTCCAGTTCAGCCTGCTGCAGTTCCCTACAGGAAGTGGTGGAGGTGGAGCCTGCAGTGAGCTGTGTGCCGTGTGCTTCCTGGACTGTTTGGCTGCTGTGGAGAGAGCTCCTGGGAAGGGAGGTTTTTTTTTTCTATCTGGGACTTTTTGTCTGCCCCCTTCCCAGGAAGGAAAGCTTGTGGTGGGACTGGCCTCCGGGGCTGGGCCCCCGGCTCCCACCTCCCGGTCCAAGCTGGCGGGGGGTGGGAGAAACACCAAGCCGGCTAAGGCCACAAGATCTGGCCAAGACAGCAAGGGGTCCGGCATGAGGACCCGGAGGACCCCCGAGGCTATGACCGCGGCGGCTCCTCCCTCCGGAGGTGGGTCGAGTATGAGCGGAGGTGCTGCAGCGGTGCCCCCTGATTGGGGTACCAAGGCGTCGAGGGAGGCAACCGTCACCTATGCCTCCCGTATACATGCACACCTCTGCGAGTATGAGGACGCCACAAAGAAGCTAAGTTCCCTCTGGGGGGAGTTGAGGGTGGCTCAGGAGAGGTCCGTGAGGGCCTCTGGCAGTAAGAAGCCTGAGCTATCCGCCGCGGTCCGGAAGATCAAGCGGGCCATACAGGACCTGGAGGACCGCAGGAACACCATCATGGCGGGCAGCGGACCATTTAAGGAAAAGCTGCAGAATGATAGCCGGTTCAGAGCCATGACCGGTGGGGCTCTGGAGGGGTCGCAGGGCCCCGGCCAGGCGGTGGAGGAGGAGGAAGAAGAGGTATGCGTGGAGGAGGTCGCACCCTACCCACCGCCTGGTGGCCTGGTAAGTGATCTCCAGGCATCGTATAGCGGGATAGCCCCTGAGCAGATGGCTCTCCCGTCGGATTCTAGCCCTTCAGAGGGCAGCGGGAGCGAGGGGGAGGATGAGGAGGATGGGAGCAGTAGCAGTGAGGGGGGCTGCCTTATCATGCAGCAGATCCAGCAGATCGAGTCCCCGATACGTTTTGGTCAGCTTACGTTCGGGGATGAGATCTGCGAGGATGAGGCACCCGTGAGGGGGATGAAGAGAAAAGCAAAAAAAAAGAGAAAAACAACTGTTACGCACAAATTTGTGTATGTCCCCCTCTCTGGGGCCCCCCTGTCCCGTTGTGCGGCACCCGCTACCCACCCCGGCTTGGACTCTGTTGTGGGTCCACAGCGAGGGAGCGGGGAGAACATAGGCCATGGCACGCAGAGCGCTGCCTCTGTTTGTGGTAATGGAGGCAGTGGGTCCAAGGTGTCTGATATGGAGCATGGCGCGGAGGGCGGCCCGATGGTGGGAGTCATCAGTGGAGGTGCTCGGGCTGGATCCCCTGTAAAAGGGGGGTCTGGCCTGGCACCTGGTGCGCCTGCTGGCGTGCGGGGGGCGGCGTGTACATCCGCCGCTGCCTCCTGCGCTGCCGGCGGTGCACCGACAGCCGGGGCCGCATCTCCGGCGGCGTGTGCTGGGGTGTCTGGGTCCCTCACGCACGGATCCACTAAATCTGGATCACTTTCAGGGACCCAGAGACCTGGTAAGGTGAAGGGCGCGGGGCCTGCGGCTCCGGCAGAGCCGGCTCATAAACGAAAGGTGGGGCTTGCTCCCCTGGCAAAATCCGTGGCGAGGTCGGGGCCCCCTGCGCAGGGGCCCAGTAATGGGTCAGCGCGGGGGGCTCCACCGCCGCTGGGTGCCGAGGGGGAGTGGCCTAGCCTGGGGCCGGCCACCGGAGCTGGGGTGGCCAGGCTTTTTGTGGCAACGGGTGTGACGGTAGGGGGTGCTATGCCCCTGAGAGCTGGTGCCGCTGGTCCAGGGGCCCCTGTGAGTAGACCCGGCTCCGGGTCAGCTTCGGGGGTCCCTGCGCGGCCGGCTTCGGGGGGTGTGGCCTCCCAGCCGTCCACAGCGCCAGTGGGAGTGGCCTCTGGGGCCCCCACCGTGCTGCCTGGTGCGGGGGGCGTGGCCTCCCTGTCACCAAAGGCACCGGTGGGAGTGGCCTCTGGGGCCCCCACCGTGCTGCCTGGTGTGGGGGGCGTGGCCTCCCTGTCATCCACGGCACCGGTGGGAGTGGACTCTGGGGCCCCCACTGTGCTGCCTGGTGTGGGGGGCGTGGCCTCCCTGTCACCCACGGCACCGGTGGGAGTGGCCTCCGGGGCCCCCACCGTGCTGCCTGGTGTGGGGGGCGTGGCCTCCCTGTCATCCACGGCACCGGTGGGAGTGGCCTCTGGGGCCCCCACTGTGCTGCCTGGTGCGGGGGGCGTGGCCTCGCGGGTAAATCCCGCACAAGTGGGCGTGGCTTCACCCGAAAAGGGGCGGGGCTTAGCGCCGGCAGCTGCTGGGAGCAGTGGTGCCACAGTTGTGGCTAAAAATGG
The DNA here is from genome assembly GCF_046119375.1 of Phyllobates terribilis. NCBI lineage: Eukaryota > Metazoa > Chordata > Amphibia > Anura > Dendrobatidae > Phyllobates > Phyllobates terribilis. The sequence goes on from NW_027362768.1 coordinate 183,405,237, forward strand.
AGGTGGTGCCTGCCTGCCGGTGTCCTCTGTGCCCACGGGCTTATCTGGGGCAGGGGCGCCGGCAAAAATAGCTGCAGCACCAGGCTCCCAAAACCCCCCGGCAGGGAAGGTGCTGCCAGCAGGTGGCAGCAGTGGTAATGCTGGTGGAAAACCTGCTGGCAGAAAGTGTGTGGAGAAAAGAAATAACTGTGACCCCAGTGTGCATGTGAGTGGGAGTGGGGCAAGTGGGGTCACTGTCGGTATGGATGTGTCTGTGGTGGAGGAAGCGAGTGCTGGTGTGTCTGTTGCTAGTGGGGGGAGTGGGGGTGGGGCTGGTCCATCTGCCCCCCCGGCTGCTGGTCCCCGGAGTTTTGCGGGGGTAGTAGCCGGGGCCTCGGGGTCTTCTCGGGGGGCTTCCTCACCTCTGGACCTCAGGGATGGTGACTTGCGACGCCGTTTCCTGGAGGCCCTCAAGAAGGGAGAACGGACGATCCAGGTAGAGGGAAGAGAGGTGGACCTGGCCTTTTGGCTAGATAGGCATGGCCTGGCCGCCTTCCAAGATAAAAAGGAGGGGGAGACAGCGTGGTCCCTCCCGACAGCCGGGCAGGGGGTGGCCAGGAGGAATGTAGTTCGTCTTCGGTGGAGGGGCAGTGAAGCGTGCCCGCCAAGAGCAAGGGTCGTGGAGCTCCTCCTGAAGATGAACTTCAGGGCGACTGACATCTTTGCCCTGATCCATCCTTTTGGTACCCCCATCTTCGACATCAGTTTTGTTCGGCCGGAGGGCCTAGAGCTTTTTTGGTCGAATTTTGAACTGGTGAAGGGGGAGCCCGGCTGGCGAGACTTTGCCGTGCAGGCGGTGTCTCGCCAAAATGGAGTAAAGAGAGTGACCGTTCTAACTAATAACGAGTCACTCTCTGGGGTCGATATTATGACGTGGCTTTCCCGCTATGGGGAGGTCACGGACGTCCCAAAAAAGAACAGGGACGAGTTTGGCATCTGGTCAGGGGGCTGGACCTTCATGATGAGGTTGAAGGTCTCAGGCGGTACTGTCACCCACATCCCCTCCTCAGCATTCCTGGGGAGGGACAGGATCCTGATCTTCTACCAGGGGCAACCAAAGGTCTGCCACAGGTGCGGTGATCCCCGCCACTTCAGCGCGGGCTGCAAGGTGCAGAAATGTGCCTTGTGTGGCGGGGTAGGTCATCTTGCCGCGGCCTGTGGTGACATTAGGTGTCACCTGTGTGGTGACCTAGGTCACCCGTACAGCCGCTGCCCCCGCTCCTTTTCTAACACCATCTCTGGTCAGGCGGGGGAGAGCCATGGGGGGGTCCCCAGCGGTGCATCCTCTGCTGGAGCCGGAGGTGGGGGCGGGAGAGGAGCTGAGGGGTCGGTGAAGGAAGGCGTGGCCAGTACATCTGCCCACCAGTGGCATCAGGTGAGGCGCCGTGGGGGTAGGGGGCAGGATAAGCCCCAGGCGACTGGGGTGATGTCTGTACCCTCCTTGGAAGCGGCAGCCGGTGCCCCTGAGGCCCTGGGGGAGGAGGCGGTGAGCGAGGAGATCAGGAGGATGGAGAGGGAGGAGGTGGCTGCTTCTGATGACTCCTCCCAGTATGAAAGTCTGGACGAGGAGGTGGTGGAGCAGCCTAAAACAAAAGGTGACAATAAGACCAGTAAGAGTCGGAGGAGGAAACGAAAAGGGGCAAAAACATCTAAGGCCCCCCCCCTGGCCACTAAGGTGCCTACGGAAGGGCTCACCGGCTCCCCTCTGATCCCCCTCTCCAACCGGTTCCATGCCCTCGATGACTCTGCTGTGTCGGAGGTCGGGGGTGAGGGACCGGCAGTAACATCTGAGGTGCCTTCAGGGAGCGGCGGGGTCCGTCCTCCGGAGGGCTCACTTTCCTCTGGGGGGGGGACTGCCCTGGGGTCCAGGGGTGAGGAACCCGGTACTGGGAGGGTGGTGACGGGTGCTATGGACACCTCGGTGTCACTAAAGAGGAGGGGAGAGTCTGGCTCCTCCTCTGAGGGTGAAAAAGGTAAATTGAGGGGTGCGGTTAAAAAGAAGGCCGTCTAACTCAATCACCCATGATGGCGGAACCTACCCCGTTGACTCTGGCGTCGATTAATGTCGCCAGTATAAAGTCAGATGCGGCCAGATTTATGGCCTTTGATTTTTTCAACCGAGTTGAGGCTGACATTTTATTTTTGCAGGAGACCAGACTAACAGACATGGGGGCCATTTACAAAGCAAGGAGGGAGTGGAGGTGCGGGCCCTCATACTGGTCTCTTGCGGCCGAGCCGTATAGCGGGGTAGCGGTCCTTTTTAAGGCTGCTTCGGTGGAATGCAGACGGGTGATCGAGGTAGAAATGGGGAGGTGCTTGGTCCTTGACGTCTTCATGGGGGGACAGGAGCTCCGGCTCATTAACATCTATGGTCCACAGTCAGAGTGGGACCGTAAATGTCTCTTCCTGAAGATCAAGCCCTATCTTTTTACCAGCCGGCAGGTGGTCTTCGGTGGGGACTTTAATACTATAACTAGACCCCGTGATAGGGGAGGCCCCGGAGACCGAAGGCTGGCTTTTGATAGTAATACCCTCAACAGCATAGCAAGCGAAGCTCGCCTGGTGGATGTCCACATCCGGCACACCCCAGGTCACGGGGGTTTCACCTTTCATAGGGGTAGTTGTAGGTCTAGGATAGATAGGTTTTTTTTAAAGGAGGAAGCCGTCTCTTCTGCAGTGTCCGCTGTTGAGGTGGAATTCTCCGATCACTGTTTCATTTCCTTTTCTTTGAATGTTGCAGAGACTCCCCGGATAGGGAGAGGCCTATGGAAGCTGAATTCGTCCCTGTTGGAAGAAGCGGATGTGAGACAATCCTTTGAGGAATTTTTTCAGAGCCAGGTGCCTCTCTTGGGTCTCTGTAGCAGTAAGTCTGAGTGGTGGGAGATCTTCAAAACAAGGGTTGCGGGGTTCTTCCGTCAGCTTTCGAGCCTCAGAGGCCTGAACAGGTACCGCCTGTATCGGGAGCTGGGGAGGAAACTCGAGCAGCTCGTCTCGACTGGAGGGGACCGTGAGGAAATCTCCAGGGTGAAGGCCTTGCTCAAGGGGTGCCAGTATGATAGGCACACATCCTTAGTTTTTGAGAGGGATTTCGGGAGGTACCGCTCGCCCGACCCCTACAGGAACTGCAGGATGTCAGTGAGTTGCAAGATGGTAACAGGACTGATCGACAGTACGGGTTCCCTGAACAGATCCAAATCAGGGATCCTGGAGGTGGTCAGATCCTTCTACTCGCATCTCTTGGGAAGGAGGGATCCAGATCGGGATGAGATGTCGGCTTTCCTGGCTGAAACCATCCCTGAACCAGGGGATGACCCCTCTCTTCATGGTTTGGCAGAAGCAATCAGGGAAGAGGAAGTGAGACGGGCCATTGATGGGCTCCGGCCCAAAAAATCGCCCGGTCCGGATGGCTTAACATCCGAGTTTTACAGGACTTTTAGGGACTCTTTGGTCCCCCTCATGACTGAGGTTTTTAATGAATGTCTTTCCTCGGACATTCTTCCCGGTTCAATGAGGAAGTCCGCCCTGATTATCCTGTCAAAGGGTAAAGACTCGTCCCGTATTGAGAATTGGCGTCCCATAGCGCTTCTCAATACGGACCGAAAGGTTCTGGCAAAGGTGCTTTTCAATCGGTTGGTGAAGTTTGCACCCCGGCTCCTTTCGGGGGCCCAGCACTGCTCTGTTCCAGGCCGCAGTACTTTTAGTGCTGTGCTCGGTGTCCGGGAGGCAGTGGAGCAGGGCAGGGCAGGTCTCTGGAAGGGGTACTTGCTGTCCTTAGACCAAGCGAAGGCCTTTGACCGGGTTAACCATGAGTACCTCTGGTCCGTCCTTCTGAGGTACGGTCTGCCCGGGAGGTTTGTTGATTGGTTGAGAGTATTATACAATGGGGCAGAGACTTTTCCGCTTGTGAACGGTTGGGTCGGACCCCCTTTTGAGGTGAGGTCTGGTGTCCGCCAGGGCTGTCCTCTGAGCCCACTGTTATACGTGTTCGCGATCGACCCCTTTTTAAGGAGAGTGGAACGCGGACCGTTGGTGGGAGTCGGGATGGACCGGGCGGAGCCAGAGGCCACCTTGAGGGTAGTGGCGTACGCCGACGACGTTTCCCTCTTTGTATCCTCGAGAGAGGAGGCGGACTGGGTCATGTCTGAAGTTGAGCGCTACTCGGTGGCTTCTGGGTCCATGATCAACCGGGATAAGTGTGAGAGTCTCTGGCTGGGAGGGGGAGATCCAAGTTTCGATCTCCCGGACACCCTTCCAGGGCCTCAGGCCACAGCAAAAATTTTAGGCATCAGTTTCGGCCCGGGGGACTATCCCCAGCAAAACTGGGAGGGCAGACTTAAGATTGCCGCCCAGAAGGTGGATCAGTGGAAGGGTTGGTCCTTGACCCTGAGGGAAAGGGTTAACCTGGCCAAGGGGTATTTGCTCCCTTTATTAATATACCTGGGCAGCGTCTGCATCTTGCCAGAACCTCTTTGGACACGGGTCTACAGCCTGTTCTTCCAACTATTATGGGGGAATAGGCTGAACCTGATCAAGAGGGAGGTCACGTACCGCACGAGGAGACTAGGAGGGTTGGGTATGGTCAACCCGGTGGTGTTTCTAGTAAACACCTTTCTTAAGGCAAACATCGCCAACCTCTGGTTAGAGAGGGCTCCTCCGTGGGTATTCTCCTGTAGGGGGTGGTTTCGGCCTTTCTTCCAGGAATGGGAGACAGGAGGGCGGGTGAAGGACCTTCGCACGCCTCATGGGCATCTTCCGGCTTATGCTACCCTGGTTGTGAAGGCGATCCGCCGGTGGGGTCTGGGAGTGTGGGAGATCAGGACCTTGTCAAGGAGGTTACTTGACAATAGGGTTCTGTTGACCCACTTCCAGAAGCCCCTGGCCCTCAAGGATTGCCCAAGCCGGGATCTGGAGGTGGGGCTCGGGTTATTAAACTCTAAGCGGATCCCCTTGAAGTTTTGGGACTTGACTTGGCGCTGCTTCCATGGGAGACTGTATGTGAGGGGCAACCTGAAGTACAGGAACTCTGATGACCGGGATTGTCCCCGCGAGGAGTGTGGCGGCATGCTTGAAAGCATGGAGCACTTCCTGCTTCAATGTCCCTTTAATACAGAGGTCTACAGTAGGGTGGGTGCTTCCATTGGCTGGCCTAGGCTGGCAGGCCTTTCCTATGCGGAGTGGGCCTATGGGGCATTCAGATCCCTTGGTGGCCGAGATCGGGGCACTGTCTTCTTAGTTAGTTTAGTGACTAGGTTTTACACGTGGAACGCACGGTGTTTAGTGTCCACCCAGCATAAAGTCCTCCCCCGGGAAGAGGTGATTAGGAACATCCTGGGTGACCTGGCAAAAGTGCGCTCGCTGGAGTATGAGAGGCTGGGTGCAGGGAGGGCTTCCCTTCTATGGAGGGGGTTCTCATTTAATGTGCCCTAGGGAGAGTTAGGGTATGTGTGTCTGTGATAGGGTTAGTTTAGTCCTTTCTATATTTTATATTTATTTGTAGGGTCAGATGGATGTGTAGGGTCAGGGAGGGACAGGTAGGGACAGTCTTTAGGGATAGGTAGTTAGCATTAGGTTGGTAGTGAGGGTCAGAGAGGGACAGGTAGGGACAGGTAGGGAAAGATTGGTAGGGCGGTAGGGACAGGTTTTTCTTTTTCTTTAATAGGGAGGGACAGGCTGTTTGTGTGTTAGAGCAGGGTGAGAGCCTCTGTAGTCTCCAGTTTCCTGGTGGTGGGCTGCTCCCCTCACATTTGTAGTTTTTTGTTTTACGGTTCAGAATCTGAATATAGGGCTTGCAAGCACTGAACTTGGGTCTGATCCTTTGGTTCATGTTTAGTAGTCTTACGGTTAAGTTGTTATGTCATGATGATTTGGTTAGTTGTTGTTACATCGTTATGTTGTGTTGTATATAAATAATGTATGTGTATTGTGTGTGTGGGGGGGTTAGTTTAGGTTGGGTGGGGGGCTTTAGGGGGGAGGGGGGAGGGGTTTGCGGTGGTTTTGTGAAAAATGTGGACGTCCTGCGGGATGCCGGAAGAGGCAAAGGGACCTTTTTGTGTGTGAAATGGCCACAAACTTTAGTGGGGCTTGTTGTGATAAGGCCACAGACTCTCGTGGGACCTTGGGTGTTAAAAAATGGTGGTGGGGGAAAAAAAAAAAAAAAAAAAAAAAAAAAAATATATAAAAAACTACAAAAAAAAGGTTTGCTGTGCATTAAGTTTTGTTTCGGCCAGGTGGCCTATTTCTTTGTTTTTGGCAGTGGGCCAGTTATTTAGTTTTCCTTTTTTGTTAGGGGGTTAGGTATGAATGTGCAGGTATGGATGTTGTGTATGCTGGGGGTCGGGTGCGTTTTAGGGCGCACCCTGGAGTTATGGTAGGGTCTTCCCTTGCTGGGGGGTCTCCTACAGAGTCTGCTGGAGGACTTGAACTTTGTGTCGTCTTATATTTCTTCGTTGGACTCTATATAATTTCAGATTTTAGGTTATGTCTTGCTGGGGTTTTGTTGGTTGTTAGTTGTTTGTTTGTTGTATAATTGTATCTGTGGTTTGGTTTTTGTGTTTTGTATATGTGTTTTTGTACTTTTATAATAAAAGAGCTCCAGTTCAGCCTGTTGCAGCTTCATTCAGGAAGTGGTGGAGGTGGAGCCTGCAGTGAGCTGTGCTGAGTGCTTCCTGGACTGTTTGGCTGCTGTGGAGAGAGCTCCTGGGAAGGGAGGTTTTTTTTTTCTATCTGGGACTTTTTGTCTGCCCCCTTCCCAGGAAGGAAAGCTTGTGGTGGGACTGGCCTCCGGGGCTGGGCCCCCGGCTCCCACCTCCCGGTCCAAGCTGGCGGGGGGTGGGAGAAACACCAAGCCGGCTAAGGCCACAAGATCTGGCCAAGACAGCAAGGGGTCCGGCATGAGGACCCGGAGGACCCCCGAGGCTATGACCGCGGCGGCTCCTCCCTCCGGAGGTGGGTCGAGTATGAGCGGAGGTGCTGCAGCGGTGCCCCCTGATTGGGGTACCAAGGCGTCGAGGGAGGCAACCGTCACCTATGCCTCCCGTATACATGCACACCTCTGCGAGTATGAGGACGCCACAAAGAAGCTAAGTTCCCTCTGGGGGGAGTTGAGGGTGGCTCAGGAGAGGTCCGTGAGGGCCTCTGGCAGTAAGAAGCCTGAGCTATCCGCCGCGGTCCGGAAGATCAAGCGGGCCATACAGGACCTGGAGGACCGCAGGAACACCATCATGGCGGGCAGCGGACCATTTAAGGAAAAGCTGCAGAATGATAGCCGGTTCAGAGCCATGACCGGTGGGGCTCTGGAGGGGTCGCAGGGCCCCGGCCAGGCGGTGGAGGAGGAGGAAGAAGAGGTATGCGTGGAGGAGGTCGCACCCTACCCACCGCCTGGTGGCCTGGTAAGTGATCTCCAGGCATCGTATAGCGGGATAGCCCCTGAGCAGATGGCTCTCCCGTCGGATTCTAGCCCTTCAGAGGGCAGCGGGAGCGAGGGGGAGGATGAGGAGGATGGGAGCAGTAGCAGTGAGGGGGGCTGCCTTATCATGCAGCAGATCCAGCAGATCGAGTCCCCGATACGTTTTGGTCAGCTTACGTTCGGGGATGAGATCTGCGAGGATGAGGCACCCGTGAGGGGGATGAAGAGAAAAGCAAAAAAAAAGAGAAAAACAACTGTTACGCACAAATTTGTGTATGTCCCCCTCTCTGGGGCCCCCCTGTCCCGTTGTGCGGCACCCGCTACCCACCCCGGCTTGGACTCTGTTGTGGGTCCACAGCGAGGGAGCGGGGAGAACATAGGCCATGGCACGCAGAGCGCTGCCTCTGTTTGTGGTAATGGAGGCAGTGGGTCCAAGGTGTCTGATATGGAGCATGGCGCGGAGGGCGGCCCGATGGTGGGAGTCATCAGTGGAGGTGCTCGGGCTGGATCCCCTGTAAAAGGGGGGTCTGGCCTGGCACCTGGTGCGCCTGCTGGCGTGCGGGGGGCGGCGTGTACATCCGCCGCTGCCTCCTGCGCTGCCGGCGGTGCACCGACAGCCGGGGCCGCATCTCCGGCGGCGTGTGCTGGGGTGTCTGGGTCCCTCACGCACGGATCCACTAAATCTGGATCACTTTCAGGGACCCAGAGACCTGGTAAGGTGAAGGGCGCGGGGCCTGCGGCTCCGGCAGAGCCGGCTCATAAACGAAAGGTGGGGCTTGCTCCCCTGGCAAAATCCGTGGCGAGGTCGGGGCCCCCTGCGCAGGGGCCCAGTAATGGGTCAGCGCGGGGGGCTCCACCGCCGCTGGGTGCCGAGGGGGAGTGGCCTAGCCTGGGGCCGGCCACCGGAGCTGGGGTGGCCAGGCTTTTTGTGGCAACGGGTGTGACGGTAGGGGGTGCTATGCCCCTGAGAGCTGGTGCCGCTGGTCCAGGGGCCCCTGTGAGTAGACCCGGCTCCGGGTCAGCTTCGGGGGTCCCTGCGCGGCCGGCTTCGGGGGGTGTGGCCTCCCAGCCGTCCACAGCGCCAGTGGGAGTGGCCTCTGGGGCCCCCACCGTGCTGCCTGGTGCGGGGGGCGTGGCCTCCCTGTCACCAAAGGCACCGGTGGGAGTGGCCTCTGGGGCCCCCGCCGTGCTGCCTGGTGTGGGGGGCGTGGCCTCCCTGTCATCCACGGCACCGGTGGGAGTGGACTCTGGGGCCCCCACTGTGCTGCCTGGTGTGGGGGGCGTGGCCTCCCTGTCACCCACGGCACCGGTGGGAGTGGCCTCCGGGGCCCCCACCGTGCTGCCTGGTGTGGGGGGCGTGGCCTCCCTGTCATCCACGGCACCGGTGGGAGTGGCCTCTGGGGCCCCCACTGTGCTGCCTGGTGCGGGGGGCGTGGCCTCGCGGGTAAATCCCGCACGAGTGGGCGTGGCTTCACCCGAAAAGGGGCGGGGCTTAGCGCCGGCAGCTGCTGGGAGCAGTGGTGCCACAGTTGTGGCTAAAAATGGAGGTGGTGCCTGCCTGCCGGTGTCCTCTGTGCCCACGGGCTTATCTGGGGCAGGGGCGCCGGCAAAAATAGCTGCAGCACCAGGCTCCCAAAACCCCCCGGCAGGGAAGGTGCTGCCAGCAGGTGGCAGCAGTAGTAATGCTGGTGGAAAACCTGCTGGCAGAAAGTGTGTGGAGAAAAGAAATAACTGTGACCCCAGTGTGCATGTGAGTGGGAGTGGGGCAAGTGGGGTCACTGTCGGTATGGATGTGTCTGTGGTGGAGGAAGCGAGTGCTGGTGTGTCTGTTGCTAGTGGGGGGAGTGGGGGTGGGGCTGGTCCATCTGCCCCCCCGGCTGCTGGTCCCCGGAGTTTTGCGGGGGTAGTAGCCGGGGCCTCGGGGTCTTCTCGGGGGGCTTCCTCACCTCTGGACCTCAGGGATGGTGACTTGCGACGCCGTTTCCTGGAGGCCCTCAAGAAGGGAGAACGGACGATCCAGGTAGAGGGAAGAGAGGTGGACCTGGCCTTTTGGCTAGATAGGCATGGCCTGGCCGCCTTCCAAGATAAAAAGGAGGGGGAGACAGCGTGGTCCCTCCCGACAGCCGGGCAGGGGGTGGCCAGGAGGAATGTAGTTCGTCTTCGGTGGAGGGGCAGTGAAGCGTGCCCGCCAAGAGCAAGGGTCGTGGAGCTCCTCCTGAAGATGAATTTCAGGGCGACTGACATCTTTGCCCTGATCCATCCTTTTGGTACCCCCATCTTCGACATCAGTTTTGTTCGGCCGGAGGGCCTAGAGCTTTTTTGGTCGAATTTTGAACTGGTGAAGGGGGAGCCCGGCTGGCGAGACTTTGCCGTGCAGGCGGTGTCTCGCCAAAATGGAGTAAAGAGAGTGACCGTTCTAACTAATAACGAGTCACTCTCTGGGGTCGATATTATGACGTGGCTTTCCCGCTATGGGGAGGTCACGGACGTCCCAAAAAAGAACAGGGACGAGTTTGGCATCTGGTCAGGGGGCTGGACCTTCATGATGAGGTTGAAGGTCTCAGGCGGTACTGTCACCCACATCCCCTCCTCAGCATTCCTGGGGAGGGACAGGATCCTGATCTTCTACCAGGGGCAACCAAAGGTCTGCCACAGGTGCGGTGATCCCCGCCACTTCAGCGCGGGCTGCAAGGTGCAGAAATGTGCCTTGTGTGGCGGGGTAGGTCATCTTGCCGCGGCCTGTGGTGACATTAGGTGTCACCTGTGTGGTGACCTAGGTCACCCGTACAGCCGCTGCCCCCGCTCCTTTTCTAACACCATCTCTGGTCAGGCGGGGGAGAGCCATGGGGGGGTCCCCAGCGGTGCATCCTCTGCTGGAGCCGGAGGTGGGGGCGGGAGAGGAGCTGAGGGGTCGGTGAAGGAAGGCGTGGCCAGTACATCTGCCCACCAGTGGCATCAGGTGAGGCGCCGTGGGGGTAGGGGGCAGGATAAGCCCCAGGCGACTGGGGTGATGTCTGTACCCTCCTTGGAAGCGGCAGCCGGTGCCCCTGAGGCCCTGGGGGAGGAGGCGGTGAGCGAGGAGATCAGGAGGATGGAGAGGGAGGAGGTGGCTGCTTCTGATGACTCCTCCCAGTATGAAAGTCTGGACGAGGAGGTGGTGGAGCAGCCTAAAACAAAAGGTGACAATAAGACCAGTAAGAGTCGGAGGAGGAAACGAAAAGGGGCAAAAACATCTAAGGCCCCCCCCCTGGCCACTAAGGTGCCTACGGAAGGGCTCACCGGCTCCCCTCTGATCCCCCTCTCCAACCGGTTCCATGCCCTCGATGACTCTGCTGTGTCGGAGGTCGGGGGTGAGGGACCGGCAGTAACATCTGAGGTGCCTTCAGGGAGCGGCGGGGTCCGTCCTCCGGAGGGCTCACTTTCCTCTGGGGGGGGGACTGCCCTGGGGTCCAGGGGTGAGGAACCCGGTACTGGGAGGGTGGTGACGGGTGCTATGGACACCTCGGTGTCACTAAAGAGGAGGGGAGAGTCTGGCTCCTCCTCTGAGGGTGAAAAAGGTAAATTGAGGGGTGCGGTTAAAAAGAAGGCCGTCTAACTCAATCACCCATGATGGCGGAACCTACCCCGTTGACTCTGGCGTCGATTAATGTCGCCAGTATAAAGTCAGATGCGGCCAGATTTATGGCCTTTGATTTTTTTTCAACCGAGTTGAGGCTGACATTTTATTTTTGCAGGAGACCAGACTAACAGACATGGGGTCCATTTACAAAGCAAGGAGGGAGTGGAGGTGCGGGCCCTCATACTGGTCTCTTGCGGCCGAGCCGTATAGCGGGGTAGCGGTCCTTTTTAAGGCTGCTTCGGTGGAATGCAGACGGGTGATCGAGGTAGAAATGGGGAGGTGCTTGGTCCTTGACGTCTTCATGGGGGGACAGGAGCTCCGGCTCATTAACATCTATGGTCCACAGTCAGAGTGGGACCGTAAATGTCTCTTCCTGAAGATCAAGCCCTATCTTTTTACCAGCCGGCAGGTGGTCTTCGGTGGGGACTTTAATACTATAACTAGACCCCGTGATAGGGGAGGCCCCGGAGACCGAAGGCTGGCTTTTGATAGTAATACCCTCAACAGCATAGCAAGCGAAGCTCGCCTGGTGGATGTCCACATCCGGCACACCCCAGGTCACGGGGGTTTCACCTTTCATAGGGGTAGTTGTAGGTCTAGGATAGATAGGTTTTTTTTAAAGGAGGAAGCCGTCTCTTCTGCAGTGTCCGCTGTTGAGGTGGAATTCTCCGATCACTGTTTCATTTCCTTTTCTTTGAATGTTGCAGAGACTCCCCGGATAGGGAGAGGCCTATGGAAGCTGAATTCGTCCCTGTTGGAAGAAGCGGATGTGAGACAATCCTTTGAGGAATTTCTTCAGAGCCAGGTACCTCTCTTGGGTCTCTGTAGCAGTAAGTCTGAGTGGTGGGAGATCTTCAAAACAAGGGTTGCGGGGTTCTTCCGTCGGCTTTCGAGCCTCAGAGGCCTGAACAGGTACCGCCTGTATCGGGAGCTGGGGAGGAAACTCGAGCAGCTCGTCTCGACTGGAGGGGACCGTGAGGAAATCTCCAGGGTGAAGGCCTTGCTCAAGGGGTGCCAGTATGATAGGCACACATCCTTAGTTTTTGAGAGGGATTTCGGGAGGTACCGCTCGCCCGACCCCTACAGGAACTGCAGGATGTCAGTGAGTTGCAAGATGGTAACAGGACTGATCGACAGTACAGGTTCCCTGAACAGATCCAAATCAGGGATCCTGGAGGTGGTCAGATCCTTCTACTCGCATCTCTTGGGAAGGAGGGATCCAGATCGGGATGAGATGTCGGCTTTCCTGGCTGAAACCATCCCTGAACCAGGGGATGACCCCTCTCTTCATGGTTTGGCAGAAGCAATCAGGGAAGAGGAAGTGAGACGGGCCATTGATGGGCTCCGGCCCAAAAAATCGCCCGGTCCGGATGGCTTAACATCCGAGTTTTACAGGACTTTTAGGGACTCTTTGGTCCCCCTCATGACTGAGGTTTTTAATGAATGTCTCTCCTCGGACATTCTTCCCGGTTCAATGAGGAAGTCCGCCCTGATTATCCTGTCAAAGGGTAAAGACTCGTCCCGTATTGAGAATTGGCGTCCCATAGCGCTTCTCGATACGGACCGAAAGGTTCTGGCAAAGGTGCTTTTCAATCGGTTGGTGAAGTTTGCACCCCGGCTCCTTTCGGGGGCCCAGCACTGCTCTGTTCCAGGCCGCAGTACTTTTAGTGCTGTGCTCGGTGTCCGAGAGGCAGTGGAGCAGGGCAGGGCAGGTCTCTGGAAGGGGTACTTGCTGTCCTTAGACCAGGCGAAGGCCTTTGACCGGGTTAACCATGAGTACCTCTGGTCCGTCCTTCTGAGGTACGGTCTGCCCGGGAGGTTTGTTGATTGGTTGAGAGTATTATACAATGGGGCAGAGACTTTTCCGCTTGTGAACGGTTGGGTCGGACCCCCTTTTGAGGTGAGGTCTGGTGTCCGCCAGGGCTGTCCTCTGAGCCCACTGTTATACGTGTTCGCGATCGACCCCTTTTTAAGGAGAGTGGAACGCGGACCGTTGGTGGGAGTCGGGATGGACTGGGCGGAGCCAGAGGCCACCTTGAGGGTAGTGGCGTACGCCGACGACGTTTCCCTCTTTGTATCCTCGAGAGAGGAGGCGGACTGGGTCATGTCTGAAGTTGAGCGCTACTCGGTGGCTTCTGGGTCCATGATCAACCGGGATAAGTGTGAGAGTCTCTGGCTGGGAGGGGGAGATCCAAGTTTCGATCTCCCGGACACCCTCCCAGGGCCTCAGGCCACAGCAAAAATTTTAGGCATCAGTTTCGGCCCGGGGGACTATCCCCAGCAAAACTGGGAGGGCAGACTTAAGATTGCCGCCCAGAAGGTGGATCAGTGGAAGGGTTGGTCCTTGACCCTGAGGGAAAGGGTTAACCTGGCCAAGGGGTATTTGCTCCCTTTATTAATATACCTGGGCAGCGTCTGCATCTTGCCAGAACCTCTTTGGACACGGGTCTACAGCCTGTTCTTCCAACTATTATGGGGGAATAGGCTGAACCTGATCAAGAGGGAGGTCACGTACCGCACGAGGAGACTAGGAGGGTTGGGTATGGTCAACCCGGTGGTGTTTCTAGTAAACACCTTTCTTAAGGCAAACATCGCCAACCTCTGGTTAGAGAGGGCTCCTCCGTGGGTATTCTCCTGTAGGGGGTGGTTTCGGCCTTTCTTCCAGGAATGGGAGACAGGAGGGCGGGTGAAGGACCTTCGCACGCCTCATGGGCATCTTCCGGCTTATGCTACCCTGGTTGTGAAGGCGATCCGCCGGTGGGGTCTGGGAGTGTGGGAGATCAGGACCTTGTCAAGGAGGTTACTTGACAATAGGGTTCTGTTGACCCACTTCCAGAAGCCCCTGGCCCTCAAGGATTGCCCAAGCCGGGATCTGGAGGTGGGGCTCGGGTTATTAAACTCTAAGCGGATCCCCTTGAAGTTTTGGGACTTGACTTGGCGCTGCTTCCATGGGAGACTGTATGTGAGGGGCAACCTGAAGTACAGGAACTCTGATGACCGGGATTGTCCCCGCGAGGAGTGTGGCGGCATGCTTGAAAGCATGGAGCACTTCCTGCTTCAATGTCCCTTTAATACAGAGGTCTACAGTAGGGTGGGTGCTTCCATTGGCTGGCCTAGGCTGGCAGGCCTTTCCTATGCGGAGTGGGCCTATGGGGCATTCAGGTCCCTTGGTGGCCGAGATCGGGGCACTGTCTTCTTAGTTAGTTTAGTGACTAGGTTTTACACGTGGAATGCACGGTGTTTAGTGTCCACCCAGCATAAAGTCCTCCCCCGGGAAGAGGTGATTAGGAACATCCTGGGTGACCTGGCAAAAGTGCGCTCGCTGGAGTATGAGAGGCTGGGTGCAGGGAGGGCTTCCCTTCTATGGAGGGGGTTCTCATTTAATGTGCCCTAGGGAGAGTTAGGGTATGTGTGTCTGTGATAGGGTTAGTTTAGTCCTTTCTATATTTTATATTTATTTGTAGGGTCAGATGGATGTGTAGGGTCAGGGAGGGACAGGTAGGGACAGTCTTTAGGGATAGGTAGTTAGCATTAGGTTGGTAGTGAGGGTCAGAGAGGGACAGGTAGGGACAGGTAGGGAAAGATTGGTAGGGCGGTAGGGACAGGTTTTTCTTTTTCTTTAATAGGGAGGGACAGGCTGTTTGTGTGTTAGAGCAGGGTGAGAGCCTCTGTAGTCTCCAGTTTCCTGGTGGTGGGCTGCTCCCCTCACATTTGTAGTTTTTTGTTTTACGGTTCAGAATCTGAATATAGGGCTTGCAAGCACTGAACTTGGGTCTGATCCTTTGGTTCATGTTTAGTAGTCTTAAAAAATCGGTTAAGTTGTTATGTCATGATGATTTGGTTAGTTGTTGTTACATCGTTATGTTGTGTTGTATATAAATAATGTATGTGTATTGTGTGTGTGGGGGGGTTAGTTTAGGTTGGGTGGGGGGCTTTAGGGGGGAGGGGGGAGGGGTTTGCGGTGGTTTTGTGAAAAATGTGGACGTCCTGCGGGATGCCGGAAGAGGCAAAGGGACCTTTTTGTGTGTGAAATGGCCACAAACTTTAGTGGGGCTTGTTGTGATAAGGCCACAGACTCTCGTGGGACCTTGGGTGTTAAAAAATGGTGGTGGGGAAAAAAAAAAAAAAAAAAAAAAAAAAAAAAAAAAAAAAATATAAAAAAACTACAAAAAAAAGGTTTGCTGTGCATTAAGTTTTGTTTCGGCCAGGTGGCCTATTTCTTTGTTTTTGGCAGTGGGCCAGTTATTTAGTTTTCCTTTTTTGTTAGGGGGTTAGGTATGAATGTGCAGGTATGGATGTTGTGTATGCTGGGGGTCGGGTGCGTTTTAGGGCGCACCCTGGAGTTATGGTAGGGTCTTCCCTTGCTGGGGGGTCTCCTACAGAGTCTGCTGGAGGACTTGAACTTTGTGTCGTCTTATATTTCTTTGTTGGACTCTATATAATTTCAGATTTTAGGTTATGTCTTGCTGGGGTTTTGTTGGTTGTTAGTTGTTTGTTTGTTGTATAATTGTATCTGTGGTTTGGTTTTTGTGTTTTGTATATGTGTTTTTGTACTTTTATAATAAAAGAGCTCCAGTTCAGCCTGTTGCAGCTTCATTCAGGAAGTGGTGGAGGTGGAGCCTGCAGTGAGCTGTGCTGAGTGCTTCCTGGACTGTTTGGCTGCTGTGGAGAGAGCTCCTGGGAAGGGAGGTTTTTTTTTCCATCTGGGACTTTTTGTCTGCCCCCTTCCCAGGAAGGAAAGCTTGTGGTGGGACTGGCCTCCGGGGCCGGGCCCCCGGCTCCCACCTCCCGGTCCAAGCTGGCGGGGGGTGGGAGAAACACCAAGCCGGCTAAGGCAACAAGATCTGGCCAAGACAGCAAGGGGTCCGGCATGAGGACCCGGAGGACCCCCGAGGCTATGACCGCGGCGGCTCCTCCCTCCGGAGGTGGGTCGAGTATGAGCGGAGGTGCTGCAGCGGTGCCCCTTGATTGGGGTACCAAGGCGTCGAGGGAGGCAACCGTCACCTATGCCTCCCGTATACATGCACACCTCTGCGAGTATGAGGACGCCACAAAGAAGCTGAGTTCCCTCTGGGGGGAGTTGAGGGTGGCTCAGGAGAGGTCCGTGAGGGCCTCTGGCAGTAAGAAGCCTGAGCTATCCGCCGCGGTCCGGAAGATCAAGCGGGCCATACAGGACCTGGAGGACCGCAGGAACACCATCATGGCGGGCAGCGGACCATTTAAGGAAAAGCTGCAGAATGATAGCCGGTTCAGAGCCATGACCGGTGGGGCTCTGGAGGGGTCGCAGGGCCCCGGCCAGGCGGTGGAGGAGGAGGAAGAAGAGGTATGCGTGGAGGAGGTCGCACCCTACCCACCGCCTGGTGGCCTGGTAAGTGATCTCCAGGCATCGTATAGCGGGATAGCCCCTGAGCAGATGGCTCTCCCGTCGGATTCTAGCCCTTCAGAGGGCAGCGGGAGCGAGGGGGAGGATGAGGAGGATGGGAGCAGTAGCAGTGAGGGGGGCTGCCTTATCATGCAGCAGATCCAGCAGATCGAGTCCCCGATACGTTTTGGTCAGCTTACGTTCGGGGATGAGATCTGCGAGGATGAGGCACCCGTGAGGGGGATGAAGAGAAAAGCAAAAAAAAAGAGAAAAACAACTGTTACGCACAAATTTGTGTATGTCCCCCTCTCTGGGGCCCCCCTGTCCCGTTGTGCGGCACCCGCTACCCACCCCGGCTTGGACTCTGTTGTGGGTCCACAGCGAGGGAGCGGGGAGAACATAGGCCATGGCACGCAGAGCGCTGCCTCTGTTTGTGGTAATGGAGGCAGTGGGTCCAAGGTGTCTGATATGGAGCATGGCGCGGAGGGCGGCCCGATGGTGGGAGTCATCAGTGGAGGTGCTCAGGCTGGATCCCCTGTAAAAGGGGGGTCTGGCCTGGCACCTGGTGCGCCTGCTGGCGTGCGGGGGGCGGCGTGTACATCCGCCGCTGCCTCCTGCGCTGCCGGCGGTGCACCGACAGCCGGGGCCGCATCTCCGGCGGCGTGTGCTGGGGTGTCTGGGTCCCTCACGCACGGATCCACTAAATCTGGATCACTTTCAGGGACCCAGAGACCTGGTAAGGTGAAGGGCGCGGGGCCTGCGGCTCCGGCAGAGCCGGCTCATAAACGAAAGGTGGGGCTTGCTCCCCTGGCAAAATCCGTGGCGAGGTCGGGGCCCCCTGCGCAGGGGCCCAGTAATGGGTCAGCGCGGGGGGCTCCACCGCCGCTGGGTGCCGAGGGGGAGTGGCCTAGCCTGGGGCCGGCCACCGGAGCTGGGGTGGCCAGGCTTTTTGTGGCAACGGGTGTGACGGTAGGGGGTGCTATGCCCCTGAGAGCTGGTGCCGCTGGTCCAGGGGCCCCTGTGAGTAGACCCGGCTCCGGGTCAGCTTCGGGGGTCCCTGCGCGGCCGGCTTCGGGGGGTGTGGCCTCCCAGCCGTCCACAGCGCCAGTGGGAGTGGCCTCTGGGGCCCCCACCGTGCTGCCTGGTGCGGGGGGCGTGGCCTCCCTGTCATCCACGGCACCGGTGGGAGTGGCCTCTGGGGCCCCCACTGTGCTGCCTGGTGCGGGGGGCGTGGCCTCCCTGTCATCCACGGCACCGGTGGGAGTGGCCTCTGGGGCCCCCACTGTGCTGCCTGGTGCGGGGGGCGTGGCCTCGCGGGTAAATCCCGCACAAGTGGGCGTGGCTTCACCCGAAAAGGGGCGGGGCTTAGCGCCGGCAGCTGCTGGGAGCAGTGGTGCCACAGTTGTGGCTAAAAATGGAGGTGGTGCCTGCCTGCCGGTGTCCTCTGTGCCCACGGGCTTATCTGGGGCAGGGGCGCCGGCAAAAATAGCTGCAGCACCAGGCTCCCAAAACCCCCCGGCAGGGAAGGTGCTGCCAGCAGGTGGCAGCAGTGGTAATGCTGGTGGAAAACCTGCTGGCAGAAAGTGTGTGGAGAAAAGAAATAACTGTGACCCCAGTGTGCATGTGAGTGGGAGTGGGGCAAGTGGGGTCACTGTCGGTATGGATGTGTCTGTGGTGGAGGAAGCGAGTGCTGGTGTGTCTGTTGCTAGTGGGGGGAGTGGGGGTGGGGCTGGTCCATCTGCCCCCCCGGCTGCTGGTCCCCGGAGTTTTGCGGGGGTAGTAGCCGGGGCCTCGGGGTCTTCTCGGGGGGCTTCCTCACCTCTGGACCTCAGGGATGGTGACTTGCGACGCCGTTTCCTGGAGGCCCTCAAGAAGGGAGAACGGACGATCCAGGTAGAGGGAAGAGAGGTGGACCTGGCCTTTTGGCTAGATAGGCATGGCCTGGCCGCCTTCCAAGATAAAAAGGAGGGGGAGACAGCGTGGTCCCTCCCGACAGCCGGGCAGGGGGTGGCCAGGAGGAATGTAGTTCGTCTTCGGTGGAGGGGCAGTGAAGCGTGCCCGCCAAGAGCAAGGGTCGTGGAGCTCCTCCTGAAGATGAACTTCAGGGCGACTGACATCTTTGCCCTGATCCATCCTTTTGGTACCCCCATCTTCGACATCAGTTTTGTTCGGCCGGAGGGCCTAGAGCTTTTTTGGTCGAATTTTGAACTGGTGAAGGGGGAGCCCGGCTGGCGAGACTTTGCCGTGCAGGCGGTGTCTCGCCAAAATGGAGTAAAGAGAGTGACCGTTCTAACTAATAACGAGTCACTCTCTGGGGTCGATATTATGACGTGGCTTTCCCG
Source organism: Phyllobates terribilis (assembly GCF_046119375.1). Taxonomy (NCBI): domain Eukaryota; kingdom Metazoa; phylum Chordata; class Amphibia; order Anura; family Dendrobatidae; genus Phyllobates; species Phyllobates terribilis. The sequence goes on from NW_027362768.1 coordinate 183,424,004, forward strand.
CTATGGGGAGGTCACGGACGTCCCAAAAAAGAACAGGGACGAGTTTGGCATCTGGTCAGGGGGCTGGACCTTCATGATGAGGTTGAAGGTCTCAGGCGGTACTGTCACCCACATCCCCTCCTCAGCATTCCTGGGGAGGGACAGGATCCTGATCTTCTACCAGGGGCAACCAAAGGTCTGCCACAGGTGCGGTGATCCCCGCCACTTCAGCGCGGGCTGCAAGGTGCAGAAATGTGCCTTGTGTGGCGGGGTAGGTCATCTTGCCGCGGCCTGTGGTGACATTAGGTGTCACCTGTGTGGTGACCTAGGTCACCCGTACAGCCGCTGCCCCCGCTCCTTTTCTAACACCATCTCTGGTCAGGCGGGGGAGAGCCATGGGGGGGTCCCCAGCGGTGCATCCTCTGCTGGAGCCGGAGGTGGGGGCGGGAGAGGAGCTGAGGGGTCGGTGAAGGAAGGCGTGGCCAGTACATCTGCCCACCAGTGGCATCAGGTGAGGCGCCGTGGGGGTAGGGGGCAGGATAAGCCCCAGGCGACTGGGGTGATGTCTGTACCCTCCTTGGAAGCGGCAGCCGGTGCCCCTGAGGCCCTGGGGGAGGAGGCGGTGAGCGAGGAGATCAGGAGGATGGAGAGGGAGGAGGTGGCTGCTTCTGATGACTCCTCCCAGTATGAAAGTCTGGACGAGGAGGTGGTGGAGCAGCCTAAAACAAAAGGTGACAATAAGACCAGTAAGAGTCGGAGGAGGAAACGAAAAGGGGCAAAAACATCTAAGGCCCCCCCCCTGGCCACTAAGGTGCCTACGGAAGGGCTCACCGGCTCCCCTCTGATCCCCCTCTCCAACCGGTTCCATGCCCTCGATGACTCTGCTGTGTCGGAGGTCGGGGGTGAGGGACCGGCAGTAACATCTGAGGTGCCTTCAGGGAGCGGCGGGGTCCGTCCTCCGGAGGGCTCACTTTCCTCTGGGGGGGGGACTGCCCTGGGGTCCAGGGGTGAGGAACCCGGTACTGGGAGGGTGGTGACGGGTGCTATGGACACCTCGGTGTCACTAAAGAGGAGGGGAGAGTCTGGCTCCTCCTCTGAGGGTGAAAAAGGTAAATTGAGGGGTGCGGTTAAAAAGAAGGCCGTCTAACTCAATCACCCATGATGGCGGAACCTACCCCGTTGACTCTGGCGTCGATTAATGTCGCCAGTATAAAGTCAGATGCGGCCAGATTTATGGCCTTTGATTTTTTCAACCGAGTTGAGGCTGACATTTTATTTTTGCAGGAGACCAGACTAACAGACATGGGGGCCATTTACAAAGCAAGGAGGGAGTGGAGGTGCGGGCCCTCATACTGGTCTCTTGCGGCCGAGCCGTATAGCGGGGTAGCGGTCCTTTTTAAGGCTGCTTCGGTGGAATGCAGACGGGTGATCGAGGTAGAAATGGGGAGGTGCTTGGTCCTTGACGTCTTCATGGGGGGACAGGAGCTCCGGCTCATTAACATCTATGGTCCACAGTCAGAGTGGGACCGTAAATGTCTCTTCCTGAAGATCAAGCCCTATCTTTTTACCAGCCGGCAGGTGGTCTTCGGTGGGGACTTTAATACTATAACTAGACCCCGTGATAGGGGAGGCCCCGGAGACCGAAGGCTGGCTTTTGATAGTAATACCCTCAACAGCATAGCAAGCGAAGCTCGCCTGGTGGATGTCCACATCCGGCACACCCCAGGTCACGGGGGTTTCACCTTTCATAGGGGTAGTTGTAGGTCTAGGATAGATAGGTTTTTTTTAAAGGAGGAAGCCGTCTCTTCTGCAGTGTCCGCTGTTGAGGTGGAATTCTCCGATCACTGTTTCATTTCCTTTTCTTTGAATGTTGCAGAGACTCCCCGGATAGGGAGAGGCCTATGGAAGCTGAATTCGTCCCTGTTGGAAGAAGCGGATGTGAGACAATCCTTTGAGGAATTTTTTCAGAGCCAGGTGCCTCTCTTGGGTCTCTGTAGCAGTAAGTCTGAGTGGTGGGAGATCTTCAAAACAAGGGTTGCGGGGTTCTTCCGTCAGCTTTCGAGCCTCAGAGGCCTGAACAGGTACCGCCTGTATCGGGAGCTGGGGAGGAAACTCGAGCAGCTCGTCTCGACTGGAGGGGACCGTGAGGAAATCTCCAGGGTGAAGGCCTTGCTCAAGGGGTGCCAGTATGATAGGCACACATCCTTAGTTTTTGAGAGGGATTTCGGGAGGTACCGCTCGCCCGACCCCTACAGGAACTGCAGGATGTCAGTGAGTTGCAAGATGGTAACAGGACTGATCGACAGTACGGGTTCCCTGAACAGATCCAAATCAGGGATCCTGGAGGTGGTCAGATCCTTCTACTCGCATCTCTTGGGAAGGAGGGATCCAGATCGGGATGAGATGTCGGCTTTCCTGGCTGAAACCATCCCTGAACCAGGGGATGACCCCTCTCTTCATGGTTTGGCAGAAGCAATCAGGGAAGAGGAAGTGAGACGGGCCATTGATGGGCTCCGGCCCAAAAAATCGCCCGGTCCGGATGGCTTAACATCCGAGTTTTACAGGACTTTTAGGGACTCTTTGGTCCCCCTCATGACTGAGGTTTTTAATGAATGTCTTTCCTCGGACATTCTTCCCGGTTCAATGAGGAAGTCCGCCCTGATTATCCTGTCAAAGGGTAAAGACTCGTCCCGTATTGAGAATTGGCGTCCCATAGCGCTTCTCAATACGGACCGAAAGGTTCTGGCAAAGGTGCTTTTCAATCGGTTGGTGAAGTTTGCACCCCGGCTCCTTTCGGGGGCCCAGCACTGCTCTGTTCCAGGCCGCAGTACTTTTAGTGCTGTGCTCGGTGTCCGGGAGGCAGTGGAGCAGGGCAGGGCAGGTCTCTGGAAGGGGTACTTGCTGTCCTTAGACCAAGCGAAGGCCTTTGACCGGGTTAACCATGAGTACCTCTGGTCCGTCCTTCTGAGGTACGGTCTGCCCGGGAGGTTTGTTGATTGGTTGAGAGTATTATACAATGGGGCAGAGACTTTTCCGCTTGTGAACGGTTGGGTCGGACCCCCTTTTGAGGTGAGGTCTGGTGTCCGCCAGGGCTGTCCTCTGAGCCCACTGTTATACGTGTTCGCGATCGACCCCTTTTTAAGGAGAGTGGAACGCGGACCGTTGGTGGGAGTCGGGATGGACCGGGCGGAGCCAGAGGCCACCTTGAGGGTAGTGGCGTACGCCGACGACGTTTCCCTCTTTGTATCCTCGAGAGAGGAGGCGGACTGGGTCATGTCTGAAGTTGAGCGCTACTCGGTGGCTTCTGGGTCCATGATCAACCGGGATAAGTGTGAGAGTCTCTGGCTGGGAGGGGGAGATCCAAGTTTCGATCTCCCGGACACCCTTCCAGGGCCTCAGGCCACAGCAAAAATTTTAGGCATCAGTTTCGGCCCGGGGGACTATCCCCAGCAAAACTGGGAGGGCAGACTTAAGATTGCCGCCCAGAAGGTGGATCAGTGGAAGGGTTGGTCCTTGACCCTGAGGGAAAGGGTTAACCTGGCCAAGGGGTATTTGCTCCCTTTATTAATATACCTGGGCAGCGTCTGCATCTTGCCAGAACCTCTTTGGACACGGGTCTACAGCCTGTTCTTCCAACTATTATGGGGGAATAGGCTGAACCTGATCAAGAGGGAGGTCACGTACCGCACGAGGAGACTAGGAGGGTTGGGTATGGTCAACCCGGTGGTGTTTCTAGTAAACACCTTTCTTAAGGCAAACATCGCCAACCTCTGGTTAGAGAGGGCTCCTCCGTGGGTATTCTCCTGTAGGGGGTGGTTTCGGCCTTTCTTCCAGGAATGGGAGACAGGAGGGCGGGTGAAGGACCTTCGCACGCCTCATAGGCATCTTCCGGCTTATGCTACCCTGGTTGTGAAGGCGATCCGCCGGTGGGGTCTGGGAGTGTGGGAGATCAGGACCTTGTCAAGGAGGTTACTTGACAATAGGGTTCTGTTGACCCACTTCCAGAAGCCCCTGGCCCTCAAGGATTGCCCAAGCCGGGATCTGGAGGTGGGGCTCGGGTTATTAAACTCTAAGCGGATCCCCTTGAAGTTTTGGGACTTGACTTGGCGCTGCTTCCATGGGAGACTGTATGTGAGGGGCAACCTGAAGTACAGGAACTCTGATGACCGGGATTGTCCCCGCGAGGAGTGTGGCGGCATGCTTGAAAGCATGGAGCACTTCCTGCTTCAATGTCCCTTTAATACAGAGGTCTACAGTAGGGTGGGTGCTTCCATTGGCTGGCCTAGGCTGGCAGGCCTTTCCTATGCGGAGTGGGCCTATGGGGCATTCAGATCCCTTGGTGGCCGAGATCGGGGCACTGTCTTCTTAGTTAGTTTAGTGACTAGGTTTTACACGTGGAACGCACGGTGTTTAGTGTCCACCCAGCATAAAGTCCTCCCCCGGGAAGAGGTGATTAGGAACATCCTGGGTGACCTGGCAAAAGTGCGCTCGCTGGAGTATGAGAGGCTGGGTGCAGGGAGGGCTTCCCTTCTATGGAGGGGGTTCTCATTTAATGTGCCCTAGGGAGAGTTAGGGTATGTGTGTCTGTGATAGGGTTAGTTTAGTCCTTTCTATATTTTATATTTATTTGTAGGGTCAGATGGATGTGTAGGGTCAGGGAGGGACAGGTAGGGACAGTCTTTAGGGATAGGTAGTTAGCATTAGGTTGGTAGTGAGGGTCAGAGAGGGACAGGTAGGGACAGGTAGGGAAAGATTGGTAGGGCGGTAGGGACAGGTTTTTCTTTTTCTTTAATAGGGAGGGACAGGCTGTTTGTGTGTTAGAGCAGGGTGAGAGCCTCTGTAGTCTCCAGTTTCCTGGTGGTGGGCTGCTCCCCTCACATTTGTAGTTTTTTGTTTTACGGTTCAGAATCTGAATATCAAAAAAAAAAGGGCTTGCAAGCACTGAACTTGGGTCTGATCCTTTGGTTCATGTTTAGTAGTCTTACGGTTAAGTTGTTATGTCATGATGATTTGGTTAGTTGTTATTACATCGTTATGTTGTGTTGTATATAAATAATGTATGTGTATTGTGTGTGTGGGGGGGTTAGTTTAGGTTGGGTGGGGGGCTTTAGGGGGGAGGGGGGAGGGGTTTGCGGTGGTTTTGTGAAAAATGTGGACGTCCTGCGGGATGCCGGAAGAGGCAAAGGGACCTTTTTGTGTGTGAAATGGCCACAAACTTTAGTGGGGCTTGTTGTGATAAGGCCACAGACTCTCGTGGGACCTTGGGTGTTAAAAAATGGTGGTGGGGGAAAAAAAAAAAAAAAAAAAAAAAAATATATAAAAAACTACAAAAAAAAGGTTTGCTGTGCATTAAGTTTTGTTTCGGCCAGGTGGCCTATTTCTTTGTTTTTGGCAGTGGGCCAGTTATTTAGTTTTCCTTTTTTGTTAGGGGGTTAGGTATGAATGTGCAGGTATGGATGTTGTGTATGCTGGGGGTCGGGTGCGTTTTAGGGCGCACCCTGGAGTTATGGTAGGGTCTTCCCTTGCTGGGGGGTCTCCTACAGAGTCTGCTGGAGGACTTGAACTTTGTGTCGTCTTATATTTCTTTGTTGGACTCTATATAATTTCAGATTTTAGGTTATGTCTTGCTGGGGTTTTGTTGGTTGTTAGTTGTTTGTTTGTTGTATAATTGTATCTGTGGTTTGGTTTTTGTGTTTTGTATATGTGTTTTTGTACTTTTATAATAAAAGAGCTCCAGTTCAGCCTGTTGCAGCTTCATTCAGGAAGTGGTGGAGGTGGAGCCTGCAGTGAGCTGTGCTGAGTGCTTCCTGGACTGTTTGGCTGCTGTGGAGAGAGCTCCTGGGAAGGGAGGTTTTTTTTTTCTATCTGGGACTTTTTGTCTGCCCCCTTCCCAGGAAGGAAAGCTTGTGGTGGGACTGGCCTCCGGGGCTGGGCCCCCGGCTCCCACCTCCCGGTCCAAGCTGGCGGGGGGTGGGAGAAACACCAAGCCGGCTAAGGCCACAAGATCTGGCCAAGACAGCAAGGGGTCCGGCATGAGGACCCGGAGGACCCCCGAGGCTATGACCGCGGCGGCTCCTCCCTCCGGAGGTGGGTCGAGTATGAGCGGAGGTGCTGCAGCGGTGCCCCCTGATTGGGGTACCAAGGCGTCGAGGGAGGCAACCGTCACCTATGCCTCCCGTATACATGCACACCTCTGCGAGTATGAGGACGCCACAAAGAAGCTAAGTTCCCTCTGGGGGGAGTTGAGGGTGGCTCAGGAGAGGTCCGTGAGGGCCTCTGGCAGTAAGAAGCCTGAGCTATCCGCCGCGGTCCGGAAGATCAAGCGGGCCATACAGGACCTGGAGGACCGCAGGAACACCATCATGGCGGGCAGCGGACCATTTAAGGAAAAGCTGCAGAATGATAGCCGGTTCAGAGCCATGACCGGTGGGGCTCTGGAGGGGTCGCAGGGCCCCGGCCAGGCGGTGGAGGAGGAGGAAGAAGAGGTATGCGTGGAGGAGGTCGCACCCTACCCACCGCCTGGTGGCCTGGTAAGTGATCTCCAGGCATCGTATAGCGGGATAGCCCCTGAGCAGATGGCTCTCCCGTCGGATTCTAGCCCTTCAGAGGGCAGCGGGAGCGAGGGGGAGGATGAGGAGGATGGGAGCAGTAGCAGTGAGGGGGGCTGCCTTATCATGCAGCAGATCCAGCAGATCGAGTCCCCGATACGTTTTGGTCAGCTTACGTTCGGGGATGAGATCTGCGAGGATGAGGCACCCGTGAGGGGGATGAAGAGAAAAGCAAAAAAAAAGAGAAAAACAACTGTTACGCACAAATTTGTGTATGTCCCCCTCTCTGGGGCCCCCCTGTCCCGTTGTGCGGCACCCGCTACCCACCCCGGCTTGGACTCTGTTGTGGGTCCACAGCGAGGGAGCGGGGAGAACATAGGCCATGGCACGCAGAGCGCTGCCTCTGTTTGTGGTAATGGAGGCAGTGGGTCCAAGGTGTCTGATATGGAGCATGGCGCGGAGGGCGGCCCGATGGTGGGAGTCATCAGTGGAGGTGCTCGGGCTGGATCCCCTGTAAAAGGGGGGTCTGGCCTGGCACCTGGTGCGCCTGCTGGCGTGCGGGGGGCGGCGTGTACATCCGCCGCTGCCTCCTGCGCTGCCGGCGGTGCACCGACAGCCGGGGCCGCATCTCCGGCGGCGTGTGCTGGGGTGTCTGGGTCCCTCACGCACGGATCCACTAAATCTGGATCACTTTCAGGGACCCAGAGACCTGGTAAGGTGAAGGGCGCGGGGCCTGCGGCTCCGGCAGAGCCGGCTCATAAACGAAAGGTGGGGCTTGCTCCCCTGGCAAAATCCGTGGCGAGGTCGGGGCCCCCTGCGCAGGGGCCCAGTAATGGGTCAGCGCGGGGGGCTCCACCGCCGCTGGGTGCCGAGGGGGAGTGGCCTAGCCTGGGGCCGGCCACCGGAGCTGGGGTGGCCAGGCTTTTTGTGGCAACGGGTGTGACGGTAGGGGGTGCTATGCCCCTGAGAGCTGGTGCCGCTGGTCCAGGGGCCCCTGTGAGTAGACCCGGCTCCGGGTCAGCTTCGGGGGTCCCTGCGCGGCCGGCTTCGGGGGGTGTGGCCTCCCAGCCGTCCACAGCGCCAGTGGGAGTGGCCTCTGGGGCCCCCACCGTGCTGCCTGGTGCGGGGGGCGTGGCCTCCCTGTCACCAAAGGCACCGGTGGGAGTGGCCTCTGGGGCCCCCGCCGTGCTGCCTGGCGTGGGGGGCGTGGCCTCCCTGTCATCCACGGCACCGGTGGGAGTGGACTCTGGGGCCCCCACTGTGCTGCCTGGTGTGGGGGGCGTGGCCTCCCTGTCACCCACGGCACCGGTGGGAGTGGCCTCCGGGGCCCCCACCGTACTGCCTGGTGTGGGGGGCGTGGCCTCCCTGTCATCCACGGCACCGGTGGGAGTGGCCTCTGGGGCCCCCACTGTGCTGCCTGGTGCGGGGGGCGTGGCCTCGCGGGTAAATCCCGCACGAGTGGGCGTGGCTTCACCCGAAAAGGGGCGGGGCTTAGCGCCGGCAGCTGCTGGGAGCAGTGGTGCCACAGTTGTGGCTAAAAATGGAGGTGGTGCCTGCCTGCCGGTGTCCTCTGTGCCCACGGGCTTATCTGGGGCAGGGGCGCCGGCAAAAATAGCTGCAGCACCAGGCTCCCAAAACCCCCCGGCAGGGAAGGTGCTGCCAGCAGGTGGCAGCAGTAGTAATGCTGGTGGAAAACCTGCTGGCAGAAAGTGTGTGGAGAAAAGAAATAACTGTGACCCCAGTGTGCATGTGAGTGGGAGTGGGGCAAGTGGGGTCACTGTCGGTATGGATGTGTCTGTGGTGGAGGAAGCGAGTGCTGGTGTGTCTGTTGCTAGTGGGGGGAGTGGGGGTGGGGCTGGTCCATCTGCCCCCCCGGCTGCTGGTCCCCGGAGTTTTGCGGGGGTAGTAGCCGGGGCCTCGGGGTCTTCTCGGGGGGCTTCCTCACCTCTGGACCTCAGGGATGGTGACTTGCGACGCCGTTTCCTGGAGGCCCTCAAGAAGGGAGAACGGACGATCCAGGTAGAGGGAAGAGAGGTGGACCTGGCCTTTTGGCTAGATAGGCATGGCCTGGCCGCCTTCCAAGATAAAAAGGAGGGGGAGACAGCGTGGTCCCTCCCGACAGCCGGGCAGGGGGTGGCCAGGAGGAATGTAGTTCGTCTTCGGTGGAGGGGCAGTGAAGCGTGCCCGCCAAGAGCAAGGGTCGTGGAGCTCCTCCTGAAGATGAATTTCAGGGCGACTGACATCTTTGCCCTGATCCATCCTTTTGGTACCCCCATCTTCGACATCAGTTTTGTTCGGCCGGAGGGCCTAGAGCTTTTTTGGTCGAATTTTGAACTGGTGAAGGGGGAGCCCGGCTGGCGAGACTTTGCCGTGCAGGCGGTGTCTCGCCAAAATGGAGTAAAGAGAGTGACCGTTCTAACTAATAACGAGTCACTCTCTGGGGTCGATATTATGACGTGGCTTTCCCGCTATGGGGAGGTCACGGACGTCCCAAAAAAGAACAGGGACGAGTTTGGCATCTGGTCAGGGGGCTGGACCTTCATGATGAGGTTGAAGGTCTCAGGCGGTACTGTCACCCACATCCCCTCCTCAGCATTCCTGGGGAGGGACAGGATCCTGATCTTCTACCAGGGGCAACCAAAGGTCTGCCACAGGTGCGGTGATCCCCGCCACTTCAGCGCGGGCTGCAAGGTGCAGAAATGTGCCTTGTGTGGCGGGGTAGGTCATCTTGCCGCGGCCTGTGGTGACATTAGGTGTCACCTGTGTGGTGACCTAGGTCACCCGTACAGCCGCTGCCCCCGCTCCTTTTCTAACACCATCTCTGGTCAGGCGGGGGAGAGCCATGGGGGGGTCCCCAGCGGTGCATCCTCTGCTGGAGCCGGAGGTGGGGGCGGGAGAGGAGCTGAGGGGTCGGTGAAGGAAGGCGTGGCCAGTACATCTGCCCACCAGTGGCATCAGGTGAGGCGCCGTGGGGGTAGGGGGCAGGATAAGCCCCAGGCGACTGGGGTGATGTCTGTACCCTCCTTGGAAGCGGCAGCCGGTGCCCCTGAGGCCCTGGGGGAGGAGGCGGTGAGCGAGGAGATCAGGAGGATGGAGAGGGAGGAGGTGGCTGCTTCTGATGACTCCTCCCAGTATGAAAGTCTGGACGAGGAGGTGGTGGAGCAGCCTAAAACAAAAGGTGACAATAAGACCAGTAAGAGTCGGAGGAGGAAACGAAAAGGGGCAAAAACATCTAAGGCCCCCCCCCTGGCCACTAAGGTGCCTACGGAAGGGCTCACCGGCTCCCCTCTGATCCCCCTCTCCAACCGGTTCCATGCCCTCGATGACTCTGCTGTGTCGGAGGTCGGGGGTGAGGGACCGGCAGTAACATCTGAGGTGCCTTCAGGGAGCGGCGGGGTCCGTCCTCCGGAGGGCTCACTTTCCTCTGGGGGGGGGACTGCCCTGGGGTCCAGGGGTGAGGAACCCGGTACTGGGAGGGTGGTGACGGGTGCTATGGACACCTCGGTGTCACTAAAGAGGAGGGGAGAGTCTGGCTCCTCCTCTGAGGGTGAGCACAAAAAATCTGGGGGTACGGTCAAAAAGAAGGCCGTCTAACTCAATCACCCATGATGGCGGAACCTACCCCGTTGACTCTGGCGTCGATTAATGTCGCCAGTATAAAGTCAGATGCGGCCAGATTTATGGCCTTTGATTTTTTTTCAACCGAGTTGAGGCTGACATTTTATTTTTGCAGGAGACCAGACTAACAGACATGGGGGCCATTTACAAAGCAAGGAGGGAGTGGAGGTGCGGGCCCTCATACTGGTCTCTTGCGGCCGAGCCGTATAGCGGGGTAGCGGTCCTTTTTAAGGCTGCTTCGGTGGAATGCAGACGGGTGATCGAGGTAGAAATGGGGAGGTGCTTGGTCCTTGACGTCTTCATGGGGGGACAGGAGCTCCGGCTCATTAACATCTATGGTCCACAGTCAGAGTGGGACCGTAAATGTCTCTTCCTGAAGATCAAGCCCTATCTTTTTACCAGCCGGCAGGTGGTCTTCGGTGGGGACTTTAATACTATAACTAGACCCCGTGATAGGGGAGGCCCCGGAGACCGAAGGCTGGCTTTTGATAGTAATACCCTCAACAGCATAGCAAGCGAAGCTCGCCTGGTGGATGTCCACATCCGGCACACCCCAGGTCACGGGGGTTTCACCTTTCATAGGGGTAGTTGTAGGTCTAGGATAGATAGGTTTTTTTTAAAGGAGGAAGCCGTCTCTTCTGCAGTGTCCGCTGTTGAGGTGGAATTCTCCGATCACTGTTTCATTTCCTTTTCTTTGAATGTTGCAGAGACTCCCCGGATAGGGAGAGGCCTATGGAAGCTGAATTCGTCCCTGTTGGAAGAAGCGGATGTGAGACAATCCTTTGAGGAATTTCTTCAGAGCCAGGTACCTCTCTTGGGTCTCTGTAGCAGTAAGTCTGAGTGGTGGGAGATCTTCAAAACAAGGGTTGCGGGGTTCTTCCGTCGGCTTTCGAGCCTCAGAGGCCTGAACAGGTACCGCCTGTATCGGGAGCTGGGGAGGAAACTCGAGCAGCTCGTCTCGACTGGAGGGGACCGTGAGGAAATCTCCAGGGTGAAGGCCTTGCTCAAGGGGTGCCAGTATGATAGGCACACATCCTTAGTTTTTGAGAGGGATTTCGGGAGGTACCGCTCGCCCGACCCCTACAGGAACTGCAGGATGTCAGTGAGTTGCAAGATGGTAACAGGACTGATCGACAGTACAGGTTCCCTGAACAGATCCAAATCAGGGATCCTGGAGGTGGTCAGATCCTTCTACTCGCATCTCTTGGGAAGGAGGGATCCAGATCGGGATGAGATGTCGGCTTTCCTGGCTGAAACCATCCCTGAACCAGGGGATGACCCCTCTCTTCATGGTTTGGCAGAAGCAATCAGGGAAGAGGAAGTGAGACGGGCCATTGATGGGCTCCGGCCCAAAAAATCGCCCGGTCCGGATGGCTTAACATCCGAGTTTTACAGGACTTTTAGGGACTCTTTGGTCCCCCTCATGACTGAGGTTTTTAATGAATGTCTCTCCTCGGACATTCTTCCCGGTTCAATGAGGAAGTCCGCCCTGATTATCCTGTCAAAGGGTAAAGACTCGTCCCGTATTGAGAATTGGCGTCCCATAGCGCTTCTCGATACGGACCGAAAGGTTCTGGCAAAGGTGCTTTTCAATCGGTTGGTGAAGTTTGCACCCCGGCTCCTTTCGGGGGCCCAGCACTGCTCTGTTCCAGGCCGCAGTACTTTTAGTGCTGTGCTCGGTGTCCGAGAGGCAGTGGAGCAGGGCAGGGCAGGTCTCTGGAAGGGGTACTTGCTGTCCTTAGACCAGGCGAAGGCCTTTGACCGGGTTAACCATGAGTACCTCTGGTCCGTCCTTCTGAGGTACGGTCTGCCCGGGAGGTTTGTTGATTGGTTGAGAGTATTATACAATGGGGCAGAGACTTTTCCGCTTGTGAACGGTTGGGTCGGACCCCCTTTTGAGGTGAGGTCTGGTGTCCGCCAGGGCTGTCCTCTGAGCCCACTGTTATACGTGTTCGCGATCGACCCCTTTTTAAGGAGAGTGGAACGCGGACCGTTGGTGGGAGTCGGGATGGACTGGGCGGAGCCAGAGGCCACCTTGAGGGTAGTGGCGTACGCCGACGACGTTTCCCTCTTTGTATCCTCGAGAGAGGAGGCGGACTGGGTCATGTCTGAAGTTGAGCGCTACTCGGTGGCTTCTGGGTCCATGATCAACCGGGATAAGTGTGAGAGTCTCTGGCTGGGAGGGGGAGATCCAAGTTTCGATCTCCCGGACACCCTCCCAGGGCCTCAGGCCACAGCAAAAATTTTAGGCATCAGTTTCGGCCCGGGGGACTATCCCCAGCAAAACTGGGAGGGCAGACTTAAGATTGCCGCCCAGAAGGTGGATCAGTGGAAGGGTTGGTCCTTGACCCTGAGGGAAAGGGTTAACCTGGCCAAGGGGTATTTGCTCCCTTTATTAATATACCTGGGCAGCGTCTGCATCTTGCCAGAACCTCTTTGGACACGGGTCTACAGCCTGTTCTTCCAACTATTATGGGGGAATAGGCTGAACCTGATCAAGAGGGAGGTCACGTACCGCACGAGGAGACTAGGAGGGTTGGGTATGGTCAACCCGGTGGTGTTTCTAGTAAACACCTTTCTTAAGGCAAACATCGCCAACCTCTGGTTAGAGAGGGCTCCTCCGTGGGTATTCTCCTGTAGGGGGTGGTTTCGGCCTTTCTTCCAGGAATGGGAGACAGGAGGGCGGGTGAAGGACCTTCGCACGCCTCATGGGCATCTTCCGGCTTATGCTACCCTGGTTGTGAAGGCGATCCGCCGGTGGGGTCTGGGAGTGTGGGAGATCAGGACCTTGTCAAGGAGGTTACTTGACAATAGGGTTCTGTTGACCCACTTCCAGAAGCCCCTGGCCCTCAAGGATTGCCCAAGCCGGGATCTGGAGGTGGGGCTCGGGTTATTAAACTCTAAGCGGATCCCCTTGAAGTTTTGGGACTTGACTTGGCGCTGCTTCCATGGGAGACTGTATGTGAGGGGCAACCTGAAGTACAGGAACTCTGATGACCGGGATTGTCCCCGCGAGGAGTGTGGCGGCATGCTTGAAAGCATGGAGCACTTCCTGCTTCAATGTCCCTTTAATACAGAGGTCTACAGTAGGGTGGGTGCTTCCATTGGCTGGCCTAGGCTGGCAGGCCTTTCCTATGCGGAGTGGGCCTATGGGGCATTCAGGTCCCTTGGTGGCCGAGATCGGGGCACTGTCTTCTTAGTTAGTTTAGTGACTAGGTTTTACACGTGGAATGCACGGTGTTTAGTGTCCACCCAGCATAAAGTCCTCCCCCGGGAAGAGGTGATTAGGAACATCCTGGGTGACCTGGCAAAAGTGCGCTCGCTGGAGTATGAGAGGCTGGGTGCAGGGAGGGCTTCCCTTCTATGGAGGGGGTTCTCATTTAATGTGCCCTAGGGAGAGTTAGGGTATGTGTGTCTGTGATAGGGTTAGTTTAGTCCTTTCTATATTTTATATTTATTTGTAGGGTCAGATGGATGTGTAGGGTCAGGGAGGGACAGGTAGGGACAGTCTTTAGGGATAGGTAGTTAGCATTAGGTTGGTAGTGAGGGTCAGAGAGGGACAGGTAGGGACAGGTAGGGAAAGATTGGTAGGGCGGTAGGGACAGGTTTTTCTTTTTCTTTAATAGGGAGGGACAGGCTGTTTGTGTGTTAGAGCAGGGTGAGAGCCTCTGTAGTCTCCAGTTTCCTGGTGGTGGGCTGCTCCCCTCACATTTGTAGTTTTTTGTTTTACGGTTCAGAATCTGAATATAGGGCTTGCAAGCACTGAACTTGGGTCTGATCCTTTGGTTCATGTTTAGTAGTCTTAAAAAATCGGTTAAGTTGTTATGTCATGATGATTTGGTTAGTTGTTGTTACATCGTTATGTTGTGTTGTATATAAATAATGTATGTGTATTGTGTGTGTGGGGGGGTTAGTTTAGGTTGGGTGGGGGGCTTTAGGGGGGAGGGGGGAGGGGTTTGCGGTGGTTTTGTGAAAAATGTGGACGTCCTGCGGGATGCCGGAAGAGGCAAAGGGACCTTTTTGTGTGTGAAATGGCCACAAACTTTAGTGGGGCTTGTTGTGATAAGGCCACAGACTCTCGTGGGACCTTGGGTGTTAAAAAATGGTGGTGGGGAAAAAAAAAAAAAAAAAAAAAAAATATAAAAAAACTACAAAAAAAAGGTTTGCTGTGCATTAAGTTTTGTTTCGGCCAGGTGGCCTATTTCTTTGTTTTTGGCAGTGGGCCAGTTATTTAGTTTTCCTTTTTTGTTAGGGGGTTAGGTATGAATGTGCAGGTATGGATGTTGTGTATGCTGGGGGTCGGGTGCGTTTTAGGGCGCACCCTGGAGTTATGGTAGGGTCTTCCCTTGCTGGGGGGTCTCCTACAGAGTCTGCTGGAGGACTTGAACTTTGTGTCGTCTTATATTTCTTTGTTGGACTCTATATAATTTCAGATTTTAGGTTATGTCTTGCTGGGGTTTTGTTGGTTGTTAGTTGTTTGTTTGTTGTATAATTGTATCTGTGGTTTGGTTTTTGTGTTTTGTATATGTGTTTTTGTACTTTTATAATAAAAGAGCTCCAGTTCAGCCTGTTGCAGCTTCATTCAGGAAGTGGTGGAGGTGGAGCCTGCAGTGAGCTGTGCTGAGTGCTTCCTGGACTGTTTGGCTGCTGTGGAGAGAGCTCCTGGGAAGGGAGGTTGTTTTTTCCATCTGGGACTTTTTGTCTGCCCCCTTCCCAGGAAGGAAAGCTTGTGGTGGGACTGGCCTCCGGGGCCGGGCCCCCGGCTCCCACCTCCCGGTCCAAGCTGGCGGGGGGTGGGAGAAACACCAAGCCGGCTAAGGCAACAAGATCTGGCCAAGACAGCAAGGGGTCCGGCATGAGGACCCGGAGGACCCCCGAGGCTATGACCGCGGCGGCTCCTCCCTCCGGAGGTGGGTCGAGTATGAGCGGAGGTGCTGCAGCGGTGCCCCCTGATTGGGGTACCAAGGCGTCGAGGGAGGCAACCGTCACCTATGCCTCCCGTATACATGCACACCTCTGCGAGTATGAGGACGCCACAAAGAAGCTAAGTTCCCTCTGGGGGGAGTTGAGAGTGGCTCAGGAGAGGTCCGTGAGGGCCTCTGGCAGTAAGAAGCCTGAGCTATCCGCCGCGGTCCGGAAGATCAAGCGGGCCATACAGGACCTGGAGGACCGCAGGAACACCATCATGGCGGGCAGCGGACCATTTAAGGAAAAGCTGCAGAATGATAGCCGGTTCAGAGCCATGACCGGTGGGGCTCTGGAGGGGTCGCAGGGCCCCGGCCAGGCGGTGGAGGAGGAGGAAGAAGAGGTATGCGTGGAGGAGGTCGCACCCTACCCACCGCCTGGTGGCCTGGTAAGTGATCTCCAGGCATCGTATAGCGGGATAGCCCCTGAGCAGATGGCTCTCCCGTCGGATTCTAGCCCTTCAGAGGGCAGCGGGAGCGAGGGGGAGGATGAGGAGGATGGGAGCAGTAGCAGTGAGGGGGGCTGCCTTATCATGCAGCAGATCCAGCAGATCGAGTCCCCGATACGTTTTGGTCAGCTTACGTTCGGGGATGAGATCTGCGAGGATGAGGCACCCGTGAGGGGGATGAAGAGAAAAGCAAAAAAAAAGAGAAAAACAACTGTTACGCACAAATTTGTGTATGTCCCCCTCTCTGGGGCCCCCCTGTCCCGTTGTGCGGCACCCGCTACCCACCCCGGCTTGGACTCTGTTGTGGGTCCACAGCGAGGGAGCGGGGAGAACATAGGCCATGGCACGCAGAGCGCTGCCTCTGTTTGTGGTAATGGAGGCAGTGGGTCCAAGGTGTCTGATATGGAGCATGGCGCGGAGGGCGGCCCGATGGTGGGAGTCATCAGTGGAGGTGCTCGGGCTGGATCCCCTGTAAAAGGGGGGTCTGGCCTGGCACCTGGTGCGCCTGCTGGCGTGCGGGGGGCGGCGTGTACATCCGCCGCTGCCTCCTGCGCTGCCGGCGGTGCACCGACAGCCGGGGCCGCATCTCCGGCGGCGTGTGCTGGGGTGTCTGGGTCCCTCACGCACGGATCCACTAAATCTGGATCACTTTCAGGGACCCAGAGACCTGGTAAGGTGAAGGGCGCGGGGCCTGCGGCTCCGGCAGAGCCGGCTCATAAACGAAAGGTGGGGCTTGCTCCCCTGGCAAAATCCGTGGCGAGGTCGGGGCCCCCTGCGCAGGGGCCCAGTAATGGGTCAGCGCGGGGGGCTCCACCGCCGCTGGGTGCCGAGGGGGAGTGGCCTAGCCTGGGGCCGGCCACCGGAGCTGGGGTGGCCAGGCTTTTTGTGGCAACGGGTGTGACGGTAGGGGGTGCTATGCCCCTGAGAGCTGGTGCCGCTGGTCCAGGGGCCCCTGTGAGTAGACCCGGCTCCGGGTCAGCTTCGGGGGTCCCTGCGCGGCCGGCTTCGGGGGGTGTGGCCTCCCAGCCGTCCACAGCGCCAGTGGGAGTGGCCTCTGGGGCCCCCACCGTGCTGCCTGGTGCGGGGGGCGTGGCCTCCCTGTCACCAAAGGCACCGGTGGGAGTGGCCTCTGGGGCCCCCGCCGTGCTGCCTGGTGTGGGGGGCGTGGCCTCCCTGTCATCCACGGCACCGGTGGGAGTGGCCTCTGGGGCCCCCACTGTGCTGCCTGGTGTGGGGGGCGTGGCCTCCCTGTCACCCACGGCACCGGTGGGAGTGGCCTCCGGGGCCCCCACCGTGCTGCCTGGTGTGGGGGGCGTGGCCTTCCTGTCATCCACGGCACCGGTGGGAGTGGCCTCTGGGGCCCCCACTGTGCTGCCTGGTGCGGGGGGCGTGGCCTCGCGGGTAAATCCCGCACGAGTGGGCGTGGCTTCACCCGAAAAGGGGCGGGGCTTAGCGCCGGCAGCTGCTGGGAGCAGTGGTGCCACAGTTGTGGCTAAAAATGGAGGTGGTGCCTGCCTGCCGGTGTCCTCTGTGCCCACGGGCTTATCTGGGGCAGGGGCGCCGGCAAAAATAGCTGCAGCACCAGGCTCCCAAAACCCCCCGGCAGGGAAGGTGCTGCCAGCAGGTGGCAGCAGTGGTAATGCTGGTGGAAAACCTGCTGGCAGAAAGTGTGTGGAGAAAAGAAATAACTGTGACCCCAGTGTGCATGTGAGTGGGAGTGGGGCAAGTGGGGTGACTGTCGGTATGGATGTGTCTGTGGTGGAGGAAGCAAGTGCTGGTGTGTCTGTTGCTAGTGGGGGGGGTGGTGGTGGGGCTGGTCCATCTGCCCCCCCGGCTGCTGGTCCCCGGAGTTTTGCGGGGGTAGTAGCCGGGGCCTCGGGGTCTTCTCGGGGGGCTTCCTCACCTCTGGACCTCAGGGATGGTGACTTGCGACGCCGTTTCCTGGAGGCCCTCAAGAAGGGAGAACGGACGATCCAGGTAGAGGGAAGAGAGGTGGATCTGGCCTTTTGGCTAGATAGGCATGGCCTGGCCGCCTTCCAAGATAAAAAGGAGGGGGAGACAGCGTGGTCCCTCCCGACAGCCGGGCAGGGGGTGGCCAGGAGGAATGTAGTTCGTCTTCGGTGGAGGGGCAGTGAAGCGTGCCCGCCAAGAGCAAGGGTCGTGGAGCTCCTCCTGAAGATGAATTTCAGGGCGACTGACATCTTTGCCCTGATCCATCCTTTTGGTACCCCCATCTTCGACATCAGTTTTGTTCGGCCGGAGGGCCTAGAGCTTTTTTGGTCGAATTTTGAACTGGTGAAGGGGGAGCCCGGCTGGCGAGACTTTGCCGTGCAGGCGGTGTCTCGCCAAAATGGAGTAAAGAGAGTGACCGTTCTAACTAATAACGAGTCACTCTCTGGGGTCGATATTATGACGTGGCTTTCCCGCTATGGGGAGGTCACGGACGTCCCAAAAAAGAACAGGGACGAGTTTGGCATCTGGTCAGGGGGCTGGACCTTCATGATGAGGTTGAAGGTCTCAGGCGGTACTGTCACCCACATCCCCTCCTCAGCATTCCTGGGGAGGGACAGGATCCTGATCTTCTACCAGGGGCAACCAAAGGTCTGCCACAGGTGCGGTGATCCCCGCCACTTCAGCGCGGGCTGCAAGGTGCAGAAATGTGCCTTGTGTGGCGGGGTAGGTCATCTTGCCGCGGCCTGTGGTGACATTAGGTGTCACCTGTGTGGTGACCTAGGTCACCCGTACAGCCGCTGCCCCCGCTCCTTTTCTAACACCATCTCTGGTCAGGCGGGGGAGAGCCATGGGGGGGTCCCCAGCGGTGCATCCTCTGCTGGAGCCGGAGGTGGGGGCGGGAGAGGAGCTGAGGGGTCGGTGAAGGAAGGCGTGGCCAGTACATCTGCCCACCAGTGGCATCAGGTGAGGCGCCGTGGGGGTAGGGGGCAGGATAAGCCCCAGGCGACTGGGGTGATGTCTGTACCCTCCTTGGAAGCGGCAGCCGGTGCCCCTGAGGCCCTGGGGGAGGAGGCGGTGAGCGAGGAGATCAGGAGGATGGAGAGGGAGGAGGTGGCTGCTTCTGATGACTCCTCCCAGTATGAAAGTCTGGACGAGGAGGTGGTGGAGCAGCCTAAAACAAAAGGTGACAATAAGACCAGTAAGAGTCGGAGGAGGAAACGAAAAGGGGCAAAAACATCTAAGGCCCCCCCCCTGGCCACTAAGGTGCCTACGGAAGGGCTCACCGGCTCCCCTCTGATCCCCCTCTCCAACCGGTTCCATGCCCTCGATGACTCTGCTGTGTCGGAGGTCGGGGGTGAGGGACCGGCAGTAACATCTGAGGTGCCTTCAGGGAGCGGCGGGGTCCGTCCTCCGGAGGGCTCACTTTCCTCTGGGGGGGGTACTGCCCTGGGGTCCAGGGGTGAGGAACCCGGTACTGGGAGGGTGGTGACGGGTGCTATGGACACCTCGGTGTCACTAAAGAGGAGGGGAGAGTCTGGCTCCTCCTCTGAGGGTGAAAAAGGTAAATTGAGGGGTGCGGTTAAAAAGAAGGCCGTCTAACTCAATCACCCATGATGGCGGAACCTACCCCGTTGACTCTGGCGTCGATTAATGTCGCCAGTATAAAGTCAGATGCGGCCAGATTTATGGCCTTTGATTTTTTCAACCGAGTTGAGGCTGACATTTTATTTTTGCAGGAGACCAGACTAACAGACATGGGGGCCATTTACAAAGCAAGGAGGGAGTGGAGGTGCGGGCCCTCATACTGGTCTCTTGCGGCCGAGCCGTATAGCGGGGTAGCGGTCCTTTTTAAGGCTGCTTCGGTGGAATGCAGACGGGTGATCGAGGTAGAAATGGGGAGGTGCTTGGTCCTTGACGTCTTCATGGGGGGACAGGAGCTCCGGCTCATTAACATCTATGGTCCACAGTCAGAGTGGGACCGTAAATGTCTCTTCCTGAAGATCAAGCCCTATCTTTTTACCAGCCGGCAGGTGGTCTTCGGTGGGGACTTTAATACTATAACTAGACCCCGTGATAGGGGAGGCCCCGGAGACCGAAGGCTGGCTTTTGATAGTAATACCCTCAACAGCATAGCAAGCGAAGCTCGCCTGGTGGATGTCCACATCCGGCACACCCCAGGTCACGGGGGTTTCACCTTTCATAGGGGTAGTTGTAGGTCTAGGATAGATAGGTTTTTTTTAAAGGAGGAAGCCGTCTCTTCTGCAGTGTCCGCTGTTGAGGTGGAATTCTCCGATCACTGTTTCATTTCCTTTTCTTTGAATGTTGCAGAGACTCCCCGGATAGGGAGAGGCCTATGGAAGCTGAATTCGTCCCTGTTGGAAGAAGCGGATGTGAGACAATCCTTTGAGGAATTTCTTCAGAGCCAGGTGCCTCTCTTGGGTCTCTGTAGCAGTAAGTCTGAGTGGTGGGAGATCTTCAAAACAAGGGTTGCGGGGTTCTTCCGTCAGCTTTCGAGCCTCAGAGGCCTGAACAGGTACCGCCTGTATCGGGAGCTGGGGAGGAAACTCGAGCAGCTCGTCTCGACTGGAGGGGACTGTGAGGAAATCTCCAGGGTGAAGGCCTTGCTCAAGGGGTGCCAGTATGATAGGCACACATCCTTAGTTTTTGAGAGGGATTTCGGGAGGTACCGCTCGCCCGACCCCTACAGGAACTGCAGGATGTCAGTGAGTTGCAAGATGGTAACAGGACTGATCGACAGTACGGGTTCCCTGAACAGATCCAAATCAGGGATCCTGGAGGTGGTCAGATCCTTCTACTCGCATCTCTTGGGAAGGAGGGATCCAGATCGGGATGAGATGTCGGCTTTCCTGGCTGAAACCATCCCTGAACCAGGGGATGACCCCTCTCTTCATGGTTTGGCAGAAGCAATCAGGGAAGAGGAAGTGAGACGGGCCATTGATGGGCTCCGGCCCAAAAAATCGCCCGGTCCGGATGGCTTAACATCCGAGTTTTACAGGACTTTTAGGGACTCTTTGGTCCCCCTCATGACTGAGGTTTTTAATGAATGTCTTTCCTCGGACATTCTTCCCGGTTCAATGAGGAAGTCCGCCCTGATTATCCTGTCAAAGGGTAAAGACTCGTCCCGTATTGAGAATTGGCGTCCCATAGCGCTTCTCAATACGGACCGAAAGGTTCTGGCAAAGGTGCTTTTCAATCGGTTGGTGAAGTTTGCACCCCGGCTCCTTTCGGGGGCCCAGCACTGCTCTGTTCCAGGCCGCAGTACTTTTAGTGCTGTGCTCGGTGTCCGGGAGGCAGTGGAGCGGGGCAGGGCAGGTCTCTGGAAGGGGTACTTGCTGTCCTTAGACCAAGCGAAGGCCTTTGACCGGGTTAACCATGAGTACCTCTGGTCCGTCCTTCTGAGGTACGGTCTGCCCGGGAGGTTTGTTGATTGGTTGAGAGTATTATACAATGGGGCAGAGACTTTTCCGCTTGTGAACGGTTGGGTCGGACCCCCTTTTGAGGTGAGGTCTGGTGTCCGCCAGGGCTGTCCTCTGAGCCCACTGTTATACGTGTTCGCGATCGACCCCTTTTTAAGGAGAGTGGAACGCGGACCGTTGGTGGGAGTCGGGATGGACCGGGCGGAGCCAGAGGCCACCTTGAGGGTAGTGGCGTACGCCGACGACGTTTCCCTCTTTGTATCCTCGAGAGAGGAGGCGGACTGGGTCATGTCTGAAGTTGAGCGCTACTCGGTGGCTTCTGGGTCCATGATCAACCGGGATAAGTGTGAGAGTCTCTGGCTGGGAGGGGGAGATCCAAGTTTCGATCTCCCGGACACCCTTCCAGGGCCTCAGGCCACAGCAAAAATTTTAGGCATCAGTTTCGGCCCGGGGGACTATCCCCAGCAAAACTGGGAGGGCAGACTTAAGATTGCCGCCCAGAAGGTGGATCAGTGGAAGGGTTGGTCCTTGACCCTGAGGGAAAGGGTTAACCTGGCCAAGGGGTATTTGCTCCCTTTATTAATATACCTGGGCAGCGTCTGCATCTTGCCAGAATCTCTTTGGACACGGGTCTACAGCCTGTTCTTCCAACTATTATGGGGGAATAGGCTGAACCTGATCAAGAGGGAGGTCACGTACCGCACGAGGAGACTAGGAGGGTTGGGTATGGTCAACCCGGTGGTGTTTCTAGTAAACACCTTTCTTAAGGCAAACATCGCCAACCTCTGGTTAGAGAGGGCTCCTCCGTGGGTATTCTCCTGTAGGGGGTGGTTTCGGCCTTTCTTCCAGGAATGGGAGACAGGAGGGCGGGTGAAGGACCTTCGCACGCCTCATGGGCATCTTCCGGCTTATGCTACCCTGGTTGTGAAGGCGATCCGCCGGTGGGGTCTGGGAGTGTGGGAGATCAGGACCTTGTCAAGGAGGTTACTTGACAATAGGGTTCTGTTGACCCACTTCCGGAAGCCCCTGGCCCTCAAGGATTGCCCAAGCCGGGATCTGGAGGTGGGGCTCGGGTTATTAAACTCTAAGCGGATCCCCTTGAAGTTTTGGGACTTGACTTGGCGCTGCTTCCATGGGAGACTGTATGTGAGGGGCAACCTGAAGTACAGGAACTCTGATGACCGGGATTGTCCCCGCGAGGAGTGTGGCGGCATGCTTGAAAGCATGGAGCACTTCCTGCTTCAATGTCCCTTTAATACAGAGGTCTACAGTAGGGTGGGTGCTTCCATTGGCTGGCCTAGGCTGGCAGGCCTTTCCTATGCGGAGTGGGCCTATGGGGCATTCAGATCCCTTGGTGGCCGAGATCGGGGCACTGTCTTCTTAGTTAGTTTAGTGACTAGGTTTTACACGTGGAACGCACGGTGTTTAGTGTCCACCCAGCATAAAGTCCTCCCCCGGGAAGAGGTGATTAGGAACATCCTGGGTGACCTGGCAAAAGTGCGCTCGCTGGAGTATGAGAGGCTGGGTGCAGGGAGGGCTTCCCTTCTATGGAGGGGGTTCTCATTTAATGTGCCCTAGGGAGAGTTAGGGTATGTGTGTCTGTGATAGGGTTAGTTTAGTCCTTTCTATATTTTATATTTATTTGTAGGGTCAGATGGATGTGTAGGGTCAGGGAGGGACAGGTAGGGACAGTCTTTAGGGATAGGTAGTTAGCATTAGGTTGGTAGTGAGGGTCAGAGAGGGACAGGTAGGGACAGGTAGGGAAAGATTGGTAGGGCGGTAGGGACAGGTTTTTCTTTTTCTTTAATAGGGAGGGACAGGCTGTTTGTGTGTTAGAGCAGGGTGAGAGCCTCTGTAGTCTCCAGTTTCCTGGTGGTGGGCTGCTCCCCTCACATTTGTAGTTTTTTGTTTTACGGTTCAGAATCTGAATATAGGGCTTGCAAGCACTGAACTTGGGTCTGATCCTTTGGTTCATGTTTAGTAGTCTTACGGTTAAGTTGTTATGTCATGATGATTTGGTTAGTTGTTGTTACATCGTTATGTTGTGTTGTATATAAATAATGTATGTGTATTGTGTGTGTGGGGGGGTTAGTTTAGGTTGGGTGGGGGGCTTTAGGGGGGAGGGGGGAGGGGTTTGCGGTGGTTTTGTGAAAAATGTGGACGTCCTGCGGGATGCCGGAAGAGGCAAAGGGACCTTTTTGTGTGTGAAATGGCCACAAACTTTAGTGGGGCTTGTTGTGATAAGGCCACAGACTCTCGTGGGACCTTGGGTGTTAAAAAATGGTGGTGGGGGAAAAAAAAAAAAAAAAAAAAAAAAAAAAAAAAAATATAAAAAACTACAAAAAAAAGGTTTGCTGTGCATTAAGTTTTGTTTCGGCCAGGTGGCCTATTTCTTTGTTTTTGGCAGTGGGCCAGTTATTTAGTTTTCCTTTTTTGTTAGGGGGTTAGGTATGAATGTGCAGGTATGGATGTTGTGTATGCTGGGGGTCGGGTGCGTTTTAGGGCGCACCCTGGAGTTATGGTAGGGTCTTCCCTTGCTGGGGGGTCTCCTACAGAGTCTGCTGGAGGACTTGAACTTTGTGTCGTCTTATATTTCTTTGTTGGACTCTATATAATTTCAGATTTTAGGTTATGTCTTGCTGGGGTTTTGTTGGTTGTTAGTTGTTTGTTTGTTGTATAATTGTATCTGTGGTTTGGTTTTTGTGTTTTGTATATGTGTTTTTGTACTTTTATAATAAAAGAGCTCCAGTTCAGCCTGTTGCAGCTTCATTCAGGAAGTGGTGGAGGTGGAGCCTGCAGTGAGCTGTGCTGAGTGCTTCCTGGACTGTTTGGCTGCTGTGGAGAGAGCTCCTGGGAAGGGAGGTTTTTTTTTCCATCTGGGACTTTTTGTCTGCCCCCTTCCCAGGAAGGAAAGCTTGTGGTGGGACTGGCCTCCGGGGCCGGGCCCCCGGCTCCCACCTCCCGGTCCAAGCTGGCGGGGGGTGGGAGAAACACCAAGCCGGCTAAGGCAACAAGATCTGGCCAAGACAGCAAGGGGTCCGGCATGAGGACCCGGAGGACCCCCGAGGCTATGACCGCGGCGGCTCCTCCCTCCGGAGGTGGGTCGAGTATGAGCGGAGGTGCTGCAGCGGTGCCCCCTGATTGGGGTACCAAGGCGTCGAGGGAGGCAACCGTCACCTATGCCTCCCGTATACATGCACACCTCTGCGAGTATGAGGACGCCACAAAGAAGCTAAGTTCCCTCTGGGGGGAGTTGAGAGTGGCTCAGGAGAGGTCCGTGAGGGCCTCTGGCAGTAAGAAGCCTGAGCTATCCGCCGCGGTCCGGAAGATCAAGCGGGCCATACAGGACCTGGAGGACCGCAGGAACACCATCATGGCGGGCAGCGGACCATTTAAGGAAAAGCTGCAGAATGATAGCCGGTTCAGAGCCATGACCGGTGGGGCTCTGGAGGGGTCGCAGGGCCCCGGCCAGGCGGTGGAGGAGGAGGAAGAAGAGGTATGCGTGGAGGAGGTCGCACCCTACCCACCGCCTGGTGGCCTGGTAAGTGATCTCCAGGCATCGTATAGCGGGATAGCCCCTGAGCAGATGGCTCTCCCGTCGGATTCTAGCCCTTCAGAGGGCAGCGGGAGCGAGGGGGAGGATGAGGAGGATGGGAGCAGTAGCAGTGAGGGGGGCTGCCTTATCATGCAGCAGATCCAGCAGATCGAGTCCCCGATACGTTTTGGTCAGCTTACGTTCGGGGATGAGATCTGCGAGGATGAGGCACCCGTGAGGGGGATGAAGAGAAAAGCAAAAAAAAAGAGAAAAACAACTGTTACGCACAAATTTGTGTATGTCCCCCTCTCTGGGGCCCCCCTGTCCCGTTGTGCGGCACCCGCTACCCACCCCGGCTTGGACTCTGTTGTGGGTCCACAGCGAGGGAGCGGGGAGAACATAGGCCATGGCACGCAGAGCGCTGCCTCTGTTTGTGGTAATGGAGGCAGTGGGTCCAAGGTGTCTGATATGGAGCATGGCGCGGAGGGCGGCCCGATGGTGGGAGTCATCAGTGGAGGTGCTCGGGCTGGATCCCCTGTAAAAGGGGGGTCTGGCCTGGCACCTGGTGCGCCTGCTGGCGTGCGGGGGGCGGCGTGTACATCCGCCGCTGCCTCCTGCGCTGCCGGCGGTGCACCGACAGCCGGGGCCGCATCTCCGGCGGCGTGTGCTGGGGTGTCTGGGTCCCTCACGCACGGATCCACTAAATCTGGATCACTTTCAGGGACCCAGAGACCTGGTAAGGTGAAGGGCGCGGGGCCTGCGGCTCCGGCAGAGCCGGCTCATAAACGAAAGGTGGGGCTTGCTCCCCTGGCAAAATCCGTGGCGAGGTCGGGGCCCCCTGCGCAGGGGCCCAGTAATGGGTCAGCGCGGGGGGCTCCACCGCCGCTGGGTGCCGAGGGGGAGTGGCCTAGCCTGGGGCCGGCCACCGGAGCTGGGGTGGCCAGGCTTTTTGTGGCAACGGGTGTGACGGTAGGGGGTGCTATGCCCCTGAGAGCTGGTGCCGCTGGTCCAGGGGCCCCTGTGAGTAGACCCGGCTCCGGGTCAGCTTCGGGGGTCCCTGCGCGGCCGGCTTCGGGGGGTGTGGCCTCCCAGCCGTCCACAGCGCCAGTGGGAGTGGCCTCTGGGGCCCCCACCGTGCTGCCTGGTGCGGGGGGCGTGGCCTCCCTGTCACCAAAGGCACCGGTGGGAGTGGCCTCTGGGGCCCCCGCCGTGCTGCCTGGTGTGGGGGGCGTGGCCTCCCTGTCATCCACGGCACCGGTGGGAGTGGCCTCTGGGGCCCCCACTGTGCTGCCTGGTGTGGGGGGCGTGGCCTCCCTGTCACCCACGGCACCGGTGGGAGTGGCCTCCGGGGCCCCCACCGTGCTGCCTGGTGTGGGGGGCGTGGCCTTCCTGTCATCCACGGCACCGGTGGGAGTGGCCTCTGGGGCCCCCACTGTGCTGCCTGGTGCGGGGGGCGTGGCCTCGCGGGTAAATCCCGCACGAGTGGGCGTGGCTTCACCCGAAAAGGGGCGGGGCTTAGCGCCGGCAGCTGCTGGGAGCAGTGGTGCCACAGTTGTGGCTAAAAATGGAGGTGGTGCCTGCCTGCCGGTGTCCTCTGTGCCCACGGGCTTATCTGGGGCAGGGGCGCCGGCAAAAATAGCTGCAGCACCAGGCTCCCAAAACCCCCCGGCAGGGAAGGTGCTGCCAGCAGGTGGCAGCAGTGGTAATGCTGGTGGAAAACCTGCTGGCAGAAAGTGTGTGGAGAAAAGAAATAACTGTGACCCCAGTGTGCATGTGAGTGGGAGTGGGGCAAGTGGGGTGACTGTCGGTATGGATGTGTCTGTGGTGGAGGAAGCAAGTGCTGGTGTGTCTGTTGCTAGTGGGGGGGGTGGTGGTGGGGCTGGTCCATCTGCCCCCCCGGCTGCTGGTCCCCGGAGTTTTGCGGGGGTAGTAGCCGGGGCCTCGGGGTCTTCTCGGGGGGCTTCCTCACCTCTGGACCTCAGGGATGGTGACTTGCGACGCCGTTTCCTGGAGGCCCTCAAGAAGGGAGAACGGACGATCCAGGTAGAGGGAAGAGAGGTGGACCTGGCCTTTTGGCTAGATAGGCATGGCCTGGCCGCCTTCCAAGATAAAAAGGAGGGGGAGACAGCGTGGTCCCTCCCGACAGCCGGGCAGGGGGTGGCCAGGAGGAATGTAGTTCGTCTTCGGTGGAGGGGCAGTGAAGCGTGCCCGCCAAGAGCAAGGGTCGTGGAGCTCCTCCTGAAGATGAATTTCAGGGCGACTGACATCTTTGCCCTGATCCATCCTTTTGGTACCCCCATCTTCGACATCAGTTTTGTTCGGCCGGAGGGCCTAGAGCTTTTTTGGTCGAATTTTGAACTGGTGAAGGGGGAGCCCGGCTGGCGAGACTTTGCCGTGCAGGCGGTGTCTCGCCAAAATGGAGTAAAGAGAGTGACCGTTCTAACTAATAACGAGTCACTCTCTGGGGTCGATATTATGACGTGGCTTTCCCGCTATGGGGAGGTCACGGACGTCCCAAAAAAGAACAGGGACGAGTTTGGCATCTGGTCAGGGGGCTGGACCTTCATGATGAGGTTGAAGGTCTCAGGCGGTACTGTCACCCACATCCCCTCCTCAGCATTCCTGGGGAGGGACAGGATCCTGATCTTCTACCAGGGGCAACCAAAGGTCTGCCACAGGTGCGGTGATCCCCGCCACTTCAGCGCGGGCTGCAAGGTGCAGAAATGTGCCTTGTGTGGCGGGGTAGGTCATCTTGCCGCGGCCTGTGGTGACATTAGGTGTCACCTGTGTGGTGACCTAGGTCACCCGTACAGCCGCTGCCCCCGCTCCTTTTCTAACACCATCTCTGGTCAGGCGGGGGAGAGCCATGGGGGGGTCCCCAGCGGTGCATCCTCTGCTGGAGCCGGAGGTGGGGGCGGGAGAGGAGCTGAGGGGTCGGTGAAGGAAGGCGTGGCCAGTACATCTGCCCACCAGTGGCATCAGGTGAGGCGCCGTGGGGGTAGGGGGCAGGATAAGCCCCAGGCGACTGGGGTGATGTCTGTACCCTCCTTGGAAGCGGCAGCCGGTGCCCCTGAGGCCCTGGGGGAGGAGGCGGTGAGCGAGGAGATCAGGAGGATGGAGAGGGAGGAGGTGGCTGCTTCTGATGACTCCTCCCAGTATGAAAGTCTGGACGAGGAGGTGGTGGAGCAGCCTAAAACAAAAGGTGACAATAAGACCAGTAAGAGTCGGAGGAGGAAACGAAAAGGGGCAAAAACATCTAAGGCCCCCCCCCTGGCCACTAAGGTGCCTACGGAAGGGCTCACCGGCTCCCCTCTGATCCCCCTCTCCAACCGGTTCCATGCCCTCGATGACTCTGCTGTGTCGGAGGTCGGGGGTGAGGGACCGGCAGTAACATCTGAGGTGCCTTCAGGGAGCGGCGGGGTCCGTCCTCCGGAGGGCTCACTTTCCTCTGGGGGGGGGACTGCCCTGGGGTCCAGGGGTGAGGAACCCGGTACTGGGAGGGTGGTGACGGGTGCTATGGACACCTCGGTGTCACTAAAGAGGAGGGGAGAGTCTGGCTCCTCCTCTGAGGGTGAAAAAGGTAAATTGAGGGGTGCGGTTAAAAAGAAGGCCGTCTAACTCAATCACCCATGATGGCGGAACCTACCCCGTTGACTCTGGCGTCGATTAATGTCGCCAGTATAAAGTCAGATGCGGCCAGATTTATGGCCTTTGATTTTTTCAACCGAGTTGAGGCTGACATTTTATTTTTGCAGGAGACCAGACTAACAGACATGGGGGCCATTTACAAAGCAAGGAGGGAGTGGAGGTGCGGGCCCTCATACTGGTCTCTTGCGGCCGAGCCGTATAGCGGGGTAGCGGTCCTTTTTAAGGCTGCTTCGGTGGAATGCAGACGGGTGATCGAGGTAGAAATGGGGAGGTGCTTGGTCCTTGACGTCTTCATGGGGGGACAGGAGCTCCGGCTCATTAACATCTATGGTCCACAGTCAGAGTGGGACCGTAAATGTCTCTTCCTGAAGATCAAGCCCTATCTTTTTACCAGCCGGCAGGTGGTCTTCGGTGGGGACTTTAATACTATAACTAGACCCCGTGATAGGGGAGGCCCCGGAGACCGAAGGCTGGCTTTTGATAGTAATACCCTCAACAGCATAGCAAGCGAAGCTCGCCTGGTGGATGTCCACATCCGGCACACCCCAGGTCACGGGGGTTTCACCTTTCATAGGGGTAGTTGTAGGTCTAGGATAGATAGGTTTTTTTTAAAGGAGGAAGCCGTCTCTTCTGCAGTGTCCGCTGTTGAGGTGGAATTCTCCGATCACTGTTTCATTTCCTTTTCTTTGAATGTTGCAGAGACTCCCCGGATAGGGAGAGGCCTATGGAAGCTGAATTCGTCCCTGTTGGAAGAAGCGGATGTGAGACAATCCTTTGAGGAATTTCTTCAGAGCCAGGTGCCTCTCTTGGGTCTCTGTAGCAGTAAGTCTGAGTGGTGGGAGATCTTCAAAACAAGGGTTGCGGGGTTCTTCCGTCAGCTTTCGAGCCTCAGAGGCCTGAACAGGTACCGCCTGTATCGGGAGCTGGGGAGGAAACTCGAGCAGCTCGTCTCGACTGGAGGGGACCGTGAGGAAATCTCCAGGGTGAAGGCCTTGCTCAAGGGGTGCCAGTATGATAGGCACACATCCTTAGTTTTTGAGAGGGATTTCGGGAGGTACCGCTCGCCCGACCCCTACAGGAACTGCAGGATGTCAGTGAGTTGCAAGATGGTAACAGGACTGATCGACAGTACGGGTTCCCTGAACAGATCCAAATCAGGGATCCTGGAGGTGGTCAGATCCTTCTACTCGCATCTCTTGGGAAGGAGGGATCCAGATCGGGATGAGATGTCGGCTTTCCTGGCTGAAACCATCCCTGAACCAGGGGATGACCCCTCTCTTCATGGTTTGGCAGAAGCAATCAGGGAAGAGGAAGTGAGACGGGCCATTGATGGGCTCCGGCCCAAAAAATCGCCCGGTCCGGATGGCTTAACATCCGAGTTTTACAGGACTTTTAGGGACTCTTTGGTCCCCCTCATGACTGAGGTTTTTAATGAATGTCTTTCCTCGGACATTCTTCCCGGTTCAATGAGGAAGTCCGCCCTGATTATCCTGTCAAAGGGTAAAGACTCGTCCCGTATTGAGAATTGGCGTCCCATAGCGCTTCTCAATACGGACCGAAAGGTTCTGGCAAAGGTGCTTTTCAATCGGTTGGTGAAGTTTGCACCCCGGCTCCTTTCGGGGGCCCAGCACTGCTCTGTTCCAGGCCGCAGTACTTTTAGTGCTGTGCTCGGTGTCCGAGAGGCAGTGGAGCAGGGCAGGGCAGGTCTCTGGAAGGGGTACTTGCTGTCCTTAGACCAAGCGAAGGCCTTTGACCGGGTTAACCATGAGTACCTCTGGTCCGTCCTTCTGAGGTACGGTCTGCCCGGGAGGTTTGTTGATTGGTTGAGAGTATTATACAATGGGGCAGAGACTTTTCCGCTTGTGAACGGTTGGGTCGGACCCCCTTTTGAGGTGAGGTCTGGTGTCCGCCAGGGCTGTCCTCTGAGCCCACTGTTATACGTGTTCGCGATCGACCCCTTTTTAAGGAGAGTGGAACGCGGACCGTTGGTGGGAGTCGGGATGGACCGGGCGGAGCCAGAGGCCACCTTGAGGGTAGTGGCGTACGCCGACGACGTTTCCCTCTTTGTATCCTCGAGAGAGGAGGCGGACTGGGTCATGTCTGAAGTTGAGCGCTACTCGGTGGCTTCTGGGTCCATGATCAACCGGGATAAGTGTGAGAGTCTCTGGCTGGGAGGGGGAGATCCAAGTTTCGATCTCCCGGACACCCTTCCAGGGCCTCAGGCCACAGCAAAAATTTTAGGCATCAGTTTCGGCCCGGGGGACTATCCCCAGCAAAACTGGGAGGGCAGACTTAAGATTGCCGCCCAGAAGGTGGATCAGTGGAAGGGTTGGTCCTTGACCCTGAGGGAAAGGGTTAACCTGGCCAAGGGGTATTTGCTCCCTTTATTAATATACCTGGGCAGCGTCTGCATCTTGCCAGAACCTCTTTGGACACGGGTCTACAGCCTGTTCTTCCAACTATTATGGGGGAATAGGCTGAACCTGATCAAGAGGGAGGTCACGTACCGCACGAGGAGACTAGGAGGGTTGGGTATGGTCAACCCGGTGGTGTTTCTAGTAAACACCTTTCTTAAGGCAAACATCGCCAACCTCTGGTTAGAGAGGGCTCCTCCGTGGGTATTCTCCTGTAGGGGGTGGTTTCGGCCTTTCTTCCAGGAATGGGAGACAGGAGGGCGGGTGAAGGACCTTCGCACGCCTCATGGGCATCTTCCGGCTTATGCTACCCTGGTTGTGAAGGCGATCCGCCGGTGGGGTCTGGGAGTGTGGGAGATCAGGACCTTGTCAAGGAGGTTACTTGACAATAGGGTTCTGTTGACCCACTTCCAGAAGCCCCTGGCCCTCAAGGATTGCCCAAGCCGGGATCTGGAGGTGGGGCTCGGGTTATTAAACTCTAAGCGGATCCCCTTGAAGTTTTGGGACTTGACTTGGCGCTGCTTCCATGGGAGACTGTATGTGAGGGGCAACCTGAAGTACAGGAACTCTGATGACCGGGATTGTCCCCGCGAGGAGTGTGGCGGCATGCTTGAAAGCATGGAGCACTTCCTGCTTCAATGTCCCTTTAATACAGAGGTCTACAGTAGGGTGGGTGCTTCCATTGGCTGGCCTAGGCTGGCAGGCCTTTCCTATGCGGAGTGGGCCTATGGGGCATTCAGATCCCTTGGTGGCCGAGATCGGGGCACTGTCTTCTTAGTTAGTTTAGTGACTAGGTTTTACACGTGGAACGCACGGTGTTTAGTGTCCACCCAGCATAAAGTCCTCCCCCGGGAAGAGGTGATTAGGAACATCCTGGGTGACCTGGCAAAAGTGCGCTCGCTGGAGTATGAGAGGCTGGGTGCAGGGAGGGCTTCCCTTCTATGGAGGGGGTTCTCATTTAATGTGCCCTAGGGAGAGTTAGGGTATGTGTGTCTGTGATAGGGTTAGTTTAGTCCTTTCTATATTTTATATTTATTTGTAGGGTCAGATGGATGTGTAGGGTTAGGGAGGGACAGGTAGGGACAGTCTTTAGGGATAGGTAGTTAGCATTAGGTTGGTAGTGAGGGTCAGAGAGGGACAGGTAGGGACAGGTAGGGAAAGATTGGTAGGGCGGTAGGGACAGGTTTTTCTTTTTCTTTAATAGGGAGGGACAGGCTGTTTGTGTGTTAGAGCAGGGTGAGAGCCTCTGTAGTCTCCAGTTTCCTGGTGGTGGGCTGCTCCCCTCACATTTGTAGTTTTTTGTTTTACGGTTCAGAATCTGAATATAGGGCTTGCAAGCACTGAACTTGGGTCTGATCCTTTGGTTCATGTTTAGTAGTCTTAAAAAATCGGTTAAGTTGTTATGTCATGATGATTTGGTTAGTTGTTGTTACATCGTTATGTTGTGTTGTATATAAATAATGTATGTGTATTGTGTGTGTGGGGGGGTTAGTTTAGGTTGGGTGGGGGGCTTTAGGGGGGAGGGGGGAGGGGTTTGCGGTGGTTTTGTGAAAAATGTGGACGTCCTGCGGGATGCCGGAAGAGGCAAAGGGACCTTTTTGTGTGTGAAATGGCCACAAACTTTAGTGGGGCTTGTTGTGATAAGGCCACAGACTCTCGTGGGACCTTGGGTGTTAAAAAATGGTGGTGGGGGAAAAAAAAAAAAAAAAAAAAAAATATAAAAAACTACAAAAAAAAGGTTTGCTGTGCATTAAGTTTTGTTTCGGCCAGGTGGCCTATTTCTTTGTTTTTGGCAGTGGGCCAGTTATTTAGTTTTCCTTTTTTGTTAGGGGGTTAGGTATGAATGTGCAGGTATGGATGTTGTGTATGCTGGGGGTCGGGTGCGTTTTAGGGCGCACCCTGGAGTTATGGTAGGGTCTTCCCTTGCTGGGGGGTCTCCTACAGAGTCTGCTGGAGGACTTGAACTTTGTGTCGTCTTATATTTCTTTGTTGGACTCTATATAATTTCAGATTTTAGGTTATGTCTTGCTGGGGTTTTGTTGGTTGTTAGTTGTTTGTTTGTTGTATAATTGTTGTTGTTGTTGTTGTTGTATAATTGTATCTGTGGTTTGGTTTTTGTGTTTTGTATATGTGTTTTTGTACTTTTATAATAAAAGAGCTCCAGTTCTGTCTGCTGCAGTTCCCTACAGGAAGTGGTGGAGGTGGAGCCTGCAGTGAGCTGTGTGCCGTGTGCTTCCTGGACTGTGTGGCTGCGTTTGGAGAGAGCTCCTGGGAAGGGAGGTTTTTTTTTTTCTATCTGGGACTTTTTGTCTGCCCCCTTCCCAGGAAGGAAAGCTTGTGGTGGGACTGGCCTCCGGGGCCGGGCCCCCGGCTCCCACCTCCCGGTCCAAGCTGGCGGGGGGTGGGAGAAACACCAAGCCGGCTAAGGCAACAAGATCTGGCCAAGACAGCAAGGGGTCCGGCATGAGGACCCGGAGGACCCCCGAGGATATGACCGCGGCGGCTCCTCCCTCCGGAGGTGGGTCGAGTATGAGCGGAGGTGCTGCAGCGGTGCCCCCTGATTGGGGTACCAAGGCGTCGAGGGAGGCAACCGTCACCTATGCCTCCCGTATACATGCACACCTCTGCGAGTATGAGGACGCCACAAAGAAGCTGAGTTCCCTCTGGGGGGAGTTGAGGGTGGCTCAGGAGAGGTCCGTGAGGGCCTCTGGCAGTAAGAAGCCTGAGCTATCCGCCGCGGTCCGGAAGATCAAGCGGGCCATACAGGACCTGGAGGACCGCAGGAACACCATCATGGCGGGCAGCGGACCATTTAAGGAAAAGCTGCAGAATGATAGCCGGTTCAGAGCCATGACCGGTGGGGCTCTGGAGGGGTCGCAGGGCCCCGGCCAGGCGGTGGAGGAGGAGGAAGAAGAGGTATGCGTGGAGGAGGTCGCACCCTACCCACCGCCTGGTGGCCTGGTAAGTGATCTCCAGGCATCGTATAGCGGGATAGCCCCTGAGCAGATGGCTCTCCCGTCGGATTCTAGCCCTTCAGAGGGCAGCGGGAGCGAGGGGGAGGATGAGGAGGATGGGAGCAGTAGCAGTGAGGGGGGCTGCCTTATCATGCAGCAGATCCAGCAGATCGAGTCCCCGATACGTTTTGGTCAGCTTACGTTCGGGGATGAGATCTGCGAGGATGAGGCACCCGTGAGGGGGATGAAGAGAAAAGCAAAAAAAAAGAGAAAAACAACTGTTGCACACAAATTTGTGTATGTCCCCCTCTCTGGGGCCCCCCTGTCCCGTTGTGCGGCACCCGCTACCCACCCCGGCTTGGACTCTGTTGTGGGTCCACAGCGAGGGAGCGGGGAGAACATAGGCCATGGCACGCAGAGCGCTGCCTCTGTTTGTGGTAATGGAGGCAGTGGGTCCAAGGTGTCTGATATGGAGCATGGCGCGGAGGGCGGCCCGATGGTGGGAGTCATCAGTGGAGGTGCTCGGGCTGGATCCCCTGTAAAAGGGGGGTCTGGCCTGGCACCTGGTGCGCCTGCTGGCGTGCGGGGGGCGGCGTGTACATCCGCCGCTGCCTCCTGCGCTGCCGGCGGTGCACCGACAGCCGGGGCCGCATCTCCGGCGGCGTGTGCTGGGGTGTCTGGGTCCCTCACGCACGGATCCACTAAATCTGGATCACTTTCAGGGACCCAGAGACCTGGTAAGGTGAAGGGCGCGGGGCCTGCGGCTCCGGCAGAGCCGGCTCATAAACGAAAGGTGGGGCTTGCTCCCCTGGCAAAATCCGTGGCGAGGTCGGGGCCCCCTGCGCAGGGGCCCAGTAATGGGTCAGCGCGGGGGGCTCCACCGCCGCTGGGTGCCGAGGGGGAGTGGCCTAGCCTGGGGCCGGCCACCGGAGCTGGGGTGGCCAGGCTTTTTGTGGCAACGGGTGTGACGGTAGGGGGTGCTATGCCCCTGAGAGCTGGTGCCGCTGGTCCAGGGGCCCCTGTGAGTAGACCCGGCTCCGGGTCAGCTTCGGGGGTCCCTGGGCGGCCGGCTTCGGGGGGTGTGGCCTCCCAGCCGTCCACAGCGCCAGTGGGAGTGGCCTCTGGGGCCCCCACCGTGCTGCCTGGTGCGGGGGGCGTGGCCCCCCTGTCACCAAAGGCACCGGTGGGAGTGGCCTCTGGGGCCCCCGCCGTGCTGCCTGGTGTGGGGGGCGTGGCCTCCCTGTCATCCACGGCACCGGTGGGAGTGGCCTCTGGGGCCCCCACTGTGCTGCCTGGTGCGGGGGGCGTGGCCTCCCTGTCATCCACGGCACCGGTGGGAGTGGCCTCTGGGGCCCCCACTGTGCTGCCTGGTGCGGGGGGCGTGGCCTCGCGGGTAAATCCCGCACAAGTGGGCGTGGCTTCACCCGAAAAGGGGCGGGGCTTAGCGCCGGCAGCTGCTGGGAGCAGTGGTGCCACAGTTGTGGCTAAAAATGGAGGTGGTGCCTGCCTGCCGGTGTCCTCTGTGCCCACGGGCTTATCTGGGGCAGGGGCGCCGGCAAAAATAGCTGGAGCACCAGGCTCCCAAAACCCCCCGGCAGGGAAGGTGCTGCCAGCAGGTGGCAGCAGTAGTAATGCTGGTGGAAAACCTGCTGGCAGAAAGTGTGTGGAGAAAAGAAATAACTGTGACCCCAGTGTGCATGTGAGTGGGAGTGGGGCAAGTGGGGTCACTGTCGGTATGGATGTGTCTGTGGTGGAGGAAGCGAGTGCTGGTGTGTCTGTTGCTAGTGGGGGGAGTGGGGGTGGGGCTGGTCCATCTGCCCCCCCGGCTGCTGGTCCCCGGAGTTTTGCGGGGGTAGTAGCCGGGGCCTCGGGGTCTTCTCGGGGGGCTTCCTCACCTCTGGACCTCAGGGATGGTGACTTGCGACGCCGTTTCCTGGAGGCCCTCAAGAAGGGAGAACGGACGATCCAGGTAGAGGGAAGAGAGGTGGATCTGGCCTTTTGGCTAGATAGGCATGGCCTGGCCGCCTTCCAAGATAAAAAGGAGGGGGAGACAGCGTGGTCCCTCCCGACAGCCGGGCAGGGGGTGGCCAGGAGGAATGTAGTTCGTCTTCGGTGGAGGGGCAGTGAAGCGTGCCCGCCAAGAGCAAGGGTCGTGGAGCTCCTCCTGAAGATGAACTTCAGGGCGACTGACATCTTTGCCCTGATCCATCCTTTTGGTACCCCCATCTTCGACATCAGTTTTGTTCGGCCGGAGGGCCTAGAGCTTTTTTGGTCGAATTTTGAACTGGTGAAGGGGGAGCCCGGCTGGCGAGACTTTGCCGTGCAGGCGGTGTCTCGCCAAAATGGAGTAAAGAGAGTGACCGTTCTAACTAATAACGAGTCACTCTCTGGGGTCGATATTATGACGTGGCTTTCCCGCTATGGGGAGGTCACGGACGTCCCAAAAAAGAACAGGGACGAGTTTGGCATCTGGTCAGGGGGCTGGACCTTCATGATGAGGTTGAAGGTCTCAGGCGGTACTGTCACCCACATCCCCTCCTCAGCATTCCTGGGGAGGGACAGGATCCTGATCTTCTACCAGGGGCAACCAAAGGTCTGCCACAGGTGCGGTGATCCCCGCCACTTCAGCGCGGGCTGCAAGGTGCAGAAATGTGCCTTGTGTGGCGGGGTAGGTCATCTTGCCGCGGCCTGTGGTGACATTAGGTGTCACCTGTGTGGTGACCTAGGTCACCCGTACAGCCGCTGCCCCCGCTCCTTTTCTAACACCATCTCTGGTCAGGCGGGGGAGAGCCATGGGGGGGTCCCCAGCGGTGCATCCTCTGCTGGAGCCGGAGGTGGGGGCGGGAGAGGAGCTGAGGGGTCGGTGAAGGAAGGCGTGGCCAGTACATCTGCCCACCAGTGGCATCAGGTGAGGCGCCGTGGGGGTAGGGGGCAGGATAAGCCCCAGGCGACTGGGGTGATGTCTGTACCCTCCTTGGAAGCGGCAGCCGGTGCCCCTGAGGCCCTGGGGGAGGAGGCGGTGAGCGAGGAGATCAGGAGGATGGAGAGGGAGGAGGTGGCTGCTTCTGATGACTCCTCCCAGTATGAAAGTCTGGACGAGGAGGTGGTGGAGCAGCCTAAAACAAAAGGTGACAATAAGACCAGTAAGAGTCGGAGGAGGAAACGAAAAGGGGCAAAAACATCTAAGGCCCCCCCCCTGGCCACTAAGGTGCCTACGGAAGGGCTCACCGGCTCCCCTCTGATCCCCCTCTCCAACCGGTTCCATGCCCTCGATGACTCTGCTGTGTCGGAGGTCGGGGGTGAGGGACCGGCAGTAACATCTGAGGTGCCTTCAGGGAGCGGCGGGGTCCGTCCTCCGGAGGGCT
This sequence comes from Phyllobates terribilis, assembly GCF_046119375.1. Classification (NCBI taxonomy): domain Eukaryota; kingdom Metazoa; phylum Chordata; class Amphibia; order Anura; family Dendrobatidae; genus Phyllobates; species Phyllobates terribilis. Next base: position 183,460,868 of record NW_027362768.1, read on the forward strand.
CACTTTCCTCTGGGGGGGGTACTGCCCTGGGGTCCAGGGGTGAGGAACCCGGTACTGGGAGGGTGGTGACGGGTGCTATGGACACCTCGGTGTCACTAAAGAGGAGGGGAGAGTCTGGCTCCTCCTCTGAGGGTGAAAAAGGTAAATTGAGGGGTGCGGTTAAAAAGAAGGCCGTCTAACTCAATCACCCATGATGGCGGAACCTACCCCGTTGACTCTGGCGTCGATTAATGTCGCCAGTATAAAGTCAGATGCGGCCAGATTTATGGCCTTTGATTTTTTCAACCGAGTTGAGGCTGACATTTTATTTTTGCAGGAGACCAGACTAACAGACATGGGGGCCATTTACAAAGCAAGGAGGGAGTGGAGGTGCGGGCCCTCATACTGGTCTCTTGCGGCCGAGCCGTATAGCGGGGTAGCGGTCCTTTTTAAGGCTGCTTCGGTGGAATGCAGACGGGTGATCGAGGTAGAAATGGGGAGGTGCTTGGTCCTTGACGTCTTCATGGGGGGACAGGAGCTCCGGCTCATTAACATCTATGGTCCACAGTCAGAGTGGGACCGTAAATGTCTCTTCCTGAAGATCAAGCCCTATCTTTTTACCAGCCGGCAGGTGGTCTTCGGTGGGGACTTTAATACTATAACTAGACCCCGTGATAGGGGAGGCCCCGGAGACCGAAGGCTGGCTTTTGATAGTAATACCCTCAACAGCATAGCAAGCGAAGCTCGCCTGGTGGATGTCCACATCCGGCACACCCCAGGTCACGGGGGTTTCACCTTTCATAGGGGTAGTTGTAGGTCTAGGATAGATAGTTTTTTTTTAAAGGAGGAAGCCGTCTCTTCTGCAGTGTCCGCTGTTGAGGTGGAATTCTCCGATCACTGTTTCATTTCCTTTTCTTTGAATGTTGCAGAGACTCCCCGGATAGGGAGAGGCCTATGGAAGCTGAATTCGTCCCTGTTGGAAGAAGCGGATGTGAGACAATCCTTTGAGGAATTTCTTCAGAGCCAGGTGCCTCTCTTGGGTCTCTGTAGCAGTAAGTCTGAGTGGTGGGAGATCTTCAAAACAAGGGTTGCGGGGTTCTTCCGTCAGCTTTCGAGCCTCAGAGGCCTGAACAGGTACCGCCTGTATCGGGAGCTGGGGAGGAAACTCGAGCAGCTCGTCTCGACTGGAGGGGACCGTGAGGAAATCTCCAGGGTGAAGGCCTTGCTCAAGGGGTGCCAGTATGATAGGCACACATCCTTAGTTTTTGAGAGGGATTTCGGGAGGTACCGCTCGCCCGACCCCTACAGGAACTGCAGGATGTCAGTGAGTTGCAAGATGGTAACAGGACTGATCGACAGTACGGGTTCCCTGAACAGATCCAAATCAGGGATCCTGGAGGTGGTCAGATCCTTCTACTCGCATCTCTTGGGAAGGAGGGATCCAGATCGGGATGAGATGTCGGCTTTCCTGGCTGAAACCATCCCTGAACCAGGGGATGACCCCTCTCTTCATGGTTTGGCAGAAGCAATCAGGGAAGAGGAAGTGAGACGGGCCATTGATGGGCTCCGGCCCAAAAAATCGCCCGGTCCGGATGGCTTAACATCCGAGTTTTACAGGACTTTTAGGGACTCTTTGGTCCCCCTCATGACTGAGGTTTTTAATGAATGTCTTTCCTCGGACATTCTTCCCGGTTCAATGAGGAAGTCCGCCCTGATTATCCTGTCAAAGGGTAAAGACTCGTCCCGTATTGAGAATTGGCGTCCCATAGCGCTTCTCAATACGGACCGAAAGGTTCTGGCAAAGGTGCTTTTCAATCGGTTGGTGAAGTTTGCACCCCGGCTCCTTTCGGGGGCCCAGCACTGCTCTGTTCCAGGCCGCAGTACTTTTAGTGCTGTGCTCGGTGTCCGGGAGGCAGTGGAGCGGGGCAGGGCAGGTCTCTGGAAGGGGTACTTGCTGTCCTTAGACCAAGCGAAGGCCTTTGACCGGGTTAACCATGAGTACCTCTGGTCCGTCCTTCTGAGGTACGGTCTGCCCGGGAGGTTTGTTGATTGGTTGAGAGTATTATACAATGGGGCAGAGACTTTTCCGCTTGTGAACGGTTGGGTCGGACCCCCTTTTGAGGTGAGGTCTGGTGTCCGCCAGGGCTGTCCTCTGAGCCCACTGTTATACGTGTTCGCGATCGACCCCTTTTTAAGGAGAGTGGAACGCGGACCGTTGGTGGGAGTCGGGATGGACCGGGCGGAGCCAGAGGCCACCTTGAGGGTAGTGGCGTACGCCGACGACGTTTCCCTCTTTGTATCCTCGAGAGAGGAGGCGGACTGGGTCATGTCTGAAGTTGAGCGCTACTCGGTGGCTTCTGGGTCCATGATCAACCGGGATAAGTGTGAGAGTCTCTGGCTGGGAGGGGGAGATCCAAGTTTCGATCTCCCGGACACCCTTCCAGGGCCTCAGGCCACAGCAAAAATTTTAGGCATCAGTTTCGGCCCGGGGGACTATCCCCAGCAAAACTGGGAGGGCAGACTTAAGATTGCCGCCCAGAAGGTGGATCAGTGGAAGGGTTGGTCCTTGACCCTGAGGGAAAGGGTTAACCTGGCCAAGGGGTATTTGCTCCCTTTATTAATATACCTGGGCAGCGTCTGCATCTTGCCAGAACCTCTTTGGACACGGGTCTACAGCCTGTTCTTCCAACTATTATGGGGGAATAGGCTGAACCTGATCAAGAGGGAGGTCACGTACCGCACGAGGAGACTAGGAGGGTTGGGTATGGTCAACCCGGTGGTGTTTCTAGTAAACACCTTTCTTAAGGCAAACATCGCCAACCTCTGGTTAGAGAGGGCTCCTCCGTGGGTATTCTCCTGTAGGGGGTGGTTTCGGCCTTTCTTCCAGGAATGGGAGACAGGAGGGCGGGTGAAGGACCTTCGCACGCCTCATGGGCATCTTCCGGCTTATGCTACCCTGGTTGTGAAGGCGATCCGCCGGTGGGGTCTGGGAGTGTGGGAGATCAGGACCTTGTCAAGGAGGTTACTTGACAATAGGGTTCTGTTGACCCACTTCCAGAAGCCCCTGGCCCTCAAGGATTGCCCAAGCCGGGATCTGGAGGTGGGGCTCGGGTTATTAAACTCTAAGCGGATCCCCTTGAAGTTTTGGGACTTGACTTGGCGCTGCTTCCATGGGAGACTGTATGTGAGGGGCAACCTGAAGTACAGGAACTCTGATGACCGGGATTGTCCCCGCGAGGAGTGTGGCGGCATGCTTGAAAGCATGGAGCACTTCCTGCTTCAATGTCCCTTTAATACAGAGGTCTACAGTAGGGTGGGTGCTTCCATTGGCTGGCCTAGGCTGGCAGGCCTTTCCTATGCGGAGTGGGCCTATGGGGCATTCAGATCCCTTGGTGGCCGAGATCGGGGCACTGTCTTCTTAGTTAGTTTAGTGACTAGGTTTTACACGTGGAACGCACGGTGTTTAGTGTCCACCCAGCATAAAGTCCTCCCCCGGGAAGAGGTGATTAGGAACATCCTGGGTGACCTGGCAAAAGTGCGCTCGCTGGAGTATGAGAGGCTGGGTGCAGGGAGGGCTTCCCTTCTATGGAGGGGGTTCTCATTTAATGTGCCCTAGGGAGAGTTAGGGTATGTGTGTCTGTGATAGGGTTAGTTTAGTCCTTTCTATATTTTATATTTATTTGTAGGGTCAGATGGATGTGTAGGGTCAGGGAGGGACAGGTAGGGACAGTCTTTAGGGATAGGTAGTTAGCATTAGGTTGGTAGTGAGGGTCAGAGAGGGACAGGTAGGGACAGGTAGGGAAAGATTGGTAGGGCGGTAGGGACAGGTTTTTCTTTTTCTTTAATAGGGAGGGACAGGCTGTTTGTGTGTTAGAGCAGGGTGAGAGCCTCTGTAGTCTCCAGTTTCCTGGTGGTGGGCTGCTCCCCTCACATTTGTAGTTTTTTGTTTTACGGTTCAGAATCTGAATATAGGGCTTGCAAGCACTGAACTTGGGTCTGATCCTTTGGTTCATGTTTAGTAGTCTTAAAAAATCGGTTAAGTTGTTATGTCATGAGGATTTGGTTAGTTGTTGTTACATCGTTATGTTGTGTTGTATATAAATAATGTATGTGTATTGTGTGTGTGGGGGGGTTAGTTTAGGTTGGGTGGGGGGCTTTAGGGGGGAGGGGGGAGGGGTTTGCGGTGGTTTTGTGAAAAATGTGGACGTCCTGCGGGATGCCGGAAGAGGCAAAGGGACCTTTTTGTGTGTGAAATGGCCACAAACTTTAGTGGGGCTTGTTGTGATAAGGCCACAGACTCTCGTGGGACCTTGGGTGTTAAAAAATGGTGGTGGGGGAAAAAAAAAAAAAAAAAAAAAAATATATATAAAAAACTACAAAAAAAAGGTTTGCTGTGCATTAAGTTTTGTTTCGGCCAGGTGGCCTATTTCTTTGTTTTTGGCAGTGGGCCAGTTATTTAGTTTTCCTTTTTTGTTAGGGGGTTAGGTATGAATGTGCAGGTATGGATGTTGTGTATGCTGGGGGTCGGGTGCGTTTTAGGGCGCACCCTGGAGTTATGGTAGGGTCTTCCCTTGCTGGGGGGTCTCTTACAGAGTCTGCTGGAGGACTTGAACTTTGTGTCGTCTTATATTTCTTTGTTGGACTCTATATAATTTCAGATTTTAGGTTATGTCTTGCTGGGGTTTTGTTGGTTGTTAGTTGTTTGTTTGTTGTATAATTGTATCTGTGGTTTGGTTTTTGTGTTTTGTATATGTGTTTTTGTACTTTTATAATAAAAGAGCTCCAGTTCTGTCTGTTGGTGCTTTTACTGATATTTCTAGAAATAGCCCCAGGTATCAGTGGCCATGAATAATCCTTTCCATATTACAGCGCTACAAATCCAGCTATTTATAACTATGATTTGTCCGTCACACAGATCACATATAAATGCGCTGAAAATTCTGCTATTTCTGGCCTCCATTGAAATTTTGTTGCAGTGTGTTACTGAAGTTATTGACACCAGTTCGCTGTTAAAAATAGTTACCTACAGGCCAGGTATTTAAAACTGTGGTTTGTCCATCACACGTATCACATATCACTGCTGTTCAAATCCAGACATTTGTAGTGAACGTGGAAAATATTGTCCTCCATTTAAAATGGGCAAGGCACGTGGCAAGGGACGGGGAAGTGGACGTGATGTTGATGATGGCGCATGCAGAGGACGAGGCCGAGGCCGTGGGCAAGCTGAAATTGTGCCACAACAAACACCCACATCTTCTCGCTTGACCTTCCTGTCCCAATTAATAGGGGACTGCAAAACACCACTATTGAACACAGAGCAGTGTGAAAAGGTTGTTGGTTGGATAGCAGATAATGCTTCCAGTCACTTAGCCACCACCTCCACCACCACCACCCTGTCTTCCACACGGTCAAGTCTCAGTAGCCGTGAGTCTGGACTGCATATTCCTCACCCTGATCCTCCTTCCTCCCACCATGCCGAGTGCCCGGAGACAACTGATCCCACACTTGGACACTCCAAAGAGCTGCTCACTTTTCCATTTATAGATTCTGGCCTCTCGCCTGGTCCACTTGAAGCGGGGCAAGAGGAGATAGCGTGTAGCAATGCCCAAATATTTGAGCACCCACGGTCACACGAAGGCGACGGTGGGAAACTTTCACAAGAGGTGGACGATGATGAGACAATTGCCAGAAAGTCAGGAGGAGGACCAGGGTGCAGAAGTGGAAGATGAGGTGGTGGATGATATAGTGACTGACCCAACGTGGCAGGGGGACATGCAGAGTGAGGACAGCAGCACACAGGGGGAGGGAGGCAGAGCACCCCAACAGGCAGGAAGAAGCAGTGTGGTGGCCGCAGACAGAAGGCAGGCAACCGTTCCCCGTAACACCAACACAAAGGAAGTTGCCAGTACAACTGTTACGTCTTCCCGAATCTGGTTGTTTTTTAAAGACTCTGCCGATAACCCCAAAAAGGCCATTTGCACCACCTGTCAGGCCAGCATCAGCAGGGGTGGCAAAACGACCAGCCTGACCACCACCAGCATGATCGGGCACATGGCAGCAAAGCACCCGACTAAGTGGCCAAACCCCAGGGTCCAGGAACAGTGTCTGTGGGTGGCACCACTGCTTCTTCCGCTGTTGTGCATGCAAGCCAATCCCCTGTCCATGGTGCATGCGAAGATCCCTCCTGCTCTACACCTGTCGTTGCACACTCTCAACTAGCACCATCAGCAAGCACGTCCACATCCTTGTCCTAGCGCAGCGTTCAGTTGTCCCTACCCCAGTCCTTGGAACGCAAGCACAAATATGCAGCCAACGCCCCACAGGCGACACTGTTAAATTCACACATTTCGCAACTGCTTGCGCACGACATGTTGCATTTTAGGCTCGTGGAGACGGAAGTTTTCCGCAACCTGATGGCGGCGGCCGTCCCTCGGTACTCGGTCCCCAGCCGCCACTATTTATCTCGCTGTGCCGTCCCTGCATTACACGAGCACGTGTCCCACAACATTAGCCGTGCCATCAACAACGCAGTTACTGGGAAAGTCCACCTAACCATGGACATGTGGAAAAGTGGTTATGGGCAGGGACGGTACATCTCGCTGACGGCACACTGGGTTAACATAGTGGAAGCCGGGACCCAGTCGGACCTTGGGATGGAACATGTCCTCCCGACGTCGAGGATTGCGGGCCCTAGGTCAATTAGGCATTCTACAGCTCCTGCACCTCCTCCTCCTCCTCTTCAGCATCCATCTCCGAAATGACCACATCAGTCGCAAGCTGGAAGCACTGCAGCACTGTCTCGGCCAAGTGGCAACAGGCTGTGCTGAAGCTAATATGCTTAGGTGACAAACCATGCAACGCTGAAGAGTTGTGGATAGCTCTCAAAGAGCTCTGGCACCTTTTTCACTCCAGGAGTGCGGTAGTTTTTCTCTATGTCTATGTATGGTCTCTATATACCAGCACCCTGGTGTGTCATGACCTCAAACGCTTTCATCTACAATGCCGAGGAAACCTCCAGCATCATCTCCCAGTCTAACTTATCGTGTGACTTCCTGAAGATACCACCCAAGGAAATGAGAGGAAGGGATTGGGAAAAGGAACTACGCCGTCTTACCAATATCGAACTACATTGTCCTACACTTTCTGAATATATCCGTGTCCAAAGTATTCCACGTGGACTTAGGGTTCCATTACGCCCTACGCTCTTTAGCGACCAATAAGAGTATTGTGATAAATTTGAACGCATTCTGAACAAATGTTCATTTGATCTAATGATTTTAACAATTGAATCCCTACAGAAAGAAATAGTTTCTTCCAAGGAGCAGATTTCCAACATCGAATCCCAACTATCATCCACGATCTCAATGGAAGAATTTAACTCTTTGAAGACCAAGGTCAACCAAACCATCGAACAACACTGACGGGATACTGAGAATAGGAAGAGACTTAAATTCATCCGAGACACAGAAGACTATCAAAGAGACTCGGTTTACAAATGGCGAGATTTTTCTACCACAAGACAAGGCCCTACATACCTCGTCTGCTCCTCTACCGACCTGTCCTCCTCTGGTTCAGAGATGGACAGACGGGATCAACCCTCAACATCTACTCATTTTTTAGGTCATCGCAGGAAGAACAACAGAAGAAGAGGACGAGAAGAGGCGGGACCAATAAGAGGCGACAGAAACTTTGTCAGAGTAAAACGCTCCCAGGTACGACTCCATTGGTGGTAAACATCCTTTCGCTGTCACTTGGTATAGCTGAACTATCAGTATTACAAAAAAGTTTATTCTTTTGTCCTACTAATAAATGTAATACCTTTGTGTTAGACATGGAACTGCTGAGATTTTATCGAACTATCAGACTTAAGGCACACTTCACACAGGGGGCCACTGGGGACCCCATCCTACCGGCAACAGGCTTGGCCAAAATCAAGGCAGCTAGTCTGGGATTGAAGAATAAGAGCACTTACCGCCCCCGACAAACTATCATGTGGCAGAGACTTTTATCCACTTCATTGATCAAACTTTTCAAAAGCTACCCTCTGATATTGATTTGGGTCGGATAAATTACCACCACAATCTATCCTCTTTGGACAGACAGGCGTTGAAAACACTGGAATCAGAACCTTCCATCATTATCAAACCAGCTGACAAGGGTGGGGCGATAGTTGTCATGAACAAGTCCTCCTATCTCGACGAGATTAAACGATAGTTGGAGGATAGTTTCAGTGTACCAAAAACTGACACATTACCCCACCTTTACGATTAGGGATTCTATCTCCATTATCAATTTTTTTTAGAAAAAATCTTGACCCCTTTAGTCAAGTAACCCACATCCTTTATTTTGGACACAGGTGCCTTTCTTGCCATTATCAGGGATTATCAGGGATATTGCACAAATTAATCCTGACTCCCTGTTGGTTACCCTTGACGTTAATAATCTCTATACTTCTATCCCCCATGACAAAGGCATTCGTTGCGTCCAAAACTTGCTAGACATACATCTTCTGATGTCATTCACCTTTGTCTCGATCTCTTAACCTTGGTTCTAACAAAGAATTTCTTCCTATTTCAAGACACTTTCTTTCTACAAAAACAAGGTACCGCCATGGGGTCAAACATATAAATTGTTACATGTTCATATTTGAAGAGGAAGTGATATATACTCATCCACTCTTCAAGACTTATTCCAAAACATGGAAGCGCTATATTGATGACATTTTTTGCATATGGGGTGGGCCTCCCGAGACCCTCATGGAATTTTTTGAGACTTTAAATTCCTCTTGGGATGGTCTCCATTTCACCTTTACTTTCAATAAAGATTCTATACATTTTCTGGACACTACCATTATTAAAGATGAATTGGGTCGCCTTTCTTCCGACCTATACGTGAAACCTACACACAGGAACGGACTCATACACTATGCTAGCTTACATGCGAAATCAACCTTAACTTCTGTTCCCAAATCACAATTTCATCCCATTAAACGCATAGTCAGCGATCCCTCTACCCAAAACCTGAGACTAAATGAGCTGAAACAAAAATTTACCGATAGAGGCTACTCATCAGAAATTCTATCTCGAGCATTAGAACCTGCCACCCAAGTTCATCAAACCTCTAATAACTGGATTCCTTTTGTACATACCTACCACCCCATTGCCTTTATACTCCATAGGAAAATTAGACAACATTGGAACATTCTTCAAACAGCTTATCCGACAGTCCCTGAATCCAATACTCCTTTTCTACCTTGTTATAAAAGAGCTTCCAATATCCGAGATCGTCTTGTACGTGCTAACATTGGCACTACCAAAAGCGGACCCCGCCAAAGATTCTTATCCACACCCAAAACAGGGACATTTCTGTGTCTACAATGTTACCAATCTACTATATAATTGTCTTATCCCGTCTGTCTGTCTGTCTGTCTGTCTGTCTATCTGTCTGTCTGTCTTTCTGTCTGTCTGTCTGTCTGTCCTGGAAATCCCACGTCGCTCATTGGTCCGACAGCGGCCAATCAGCGCCGTGGGATTTCTGAAAAAAGATGGCGGCCGTTAGCGGCTCATCTGGCGGACGGAGGTCAGCGGCGATGCAGCGGGGAGATGAGCGGCGCTAGCAGCACAACTACCCTGACCGGCGCCGCTGACCTCCATGCGGCTAACGTCGGAAGATCAGCGGCTTGGCTGATCTCCCGACAGCAAGTGTGAACGGAGGCCCGGGGAGCGGCGCCGCCGGTCGGGATGCTTCTGCTGCGAGCAGCCGCTCATCTCCCGGCTTCTCGCAGCAGAAGGAGCCGCACAGGTAGCGCCGCTCCCCGCTCCTCGCTAATACGGAGCCGCACAAGCAGCGCCGCACCCGGGCCCACACTAATACGACGCTGATTGGTCGCGGTGGCCGGCCGCGACCAATCAGCGAGATGGGCGGCAAATTTAAACGCCGCTGTGCTGATTGGTCGCGGTGGCCGGCCGTGACCAATCAGCGAGATGGCCGGCAAATTTAAACGCCGCTCTGCTGATTAATCACGGCTGGCCAATGAGAGAGATGGGCGGCAAATTTAAACGCCGCTCTGCTGATTGGTCGCGGTGGCCGGCCGCGACCAATCAGCGAGATGAGCGGCAAATTTAAACGCCGCTCTGCTGATTGGTCGCGGTGGCCGGCTGCGACCAATCAACGAGATGGGCGGCAAATTTAAACGCCGCTGTGCTGATTGGTCGCGGTGGCCGACCGCGACCAATCAGCGAGATGGGCGGCAAATTTGAACGCCGCTGTGCTGATTGGTCCCGTTGGCCGGCCGTGACCAATCAGCGAGATGGGCGGCAAATTTAAACGCCGCTCTGCTGATTGGTCGCAGTGGCCGGCTACCGCGACCAATCAGCGAGATGGGCGGCAAATTTAAACGCCACTCTGCTGATTGGTCGCAGCCGGCCACCGCGACCAATCAGTGAGATGGCCGGCAAATTTAAACGCCGCTCTGCTGATTGGTCGCGGTGGCCGGCCGCGACCAATGATCGAGATGGGCGGCAAATTTAAACGCCGCTCTGCTGATTAATCGAGACCGACCACCGCGACCAGTCAGCGAGATGGGCGGCAAATTTAAACGCCGCTCTGCTGATTGGTCGCGGCCGGCCACCGCGACCAATCAGCGAGATGTCCGGCAAATTTAAACGCCGCTCTGCTGATTAATCACGGCCGGCCACCGCGACCAATCAGCGAGATGGGCGGCAAATTTAAACGCCGCTCTGCTGATTGGTCGCGGTGGCCGGCCGCGACCAATGATCGAGATGGGCGGCAAATTTAAACGCCGCTCTGCTGATTAATCGAGGCCGACCACCGCGACCAATCAGCGAGATGGGTGGCAAATTTAAACGCCGCTGTGCTGATTTGTCACGGTGGCCGGCCACGACCAGTCAGCGAGATGGGCGGCAAATTTAAACGCCGCTCTGCTGATTAATCGCGGCCGGCCACCGCGACCAATCAGCGAGATGGGCGGCAAATTTAAACGCCGCTCTGCTGATTGGTCGCGGTGGCCGACCGCGACCAATCAGCGAGATTGGCGGCAAATTTAAACGCCGCTCTGCTGATTGGTCGCGGTGGCCGGCCGCGACCAATTAGCAAGATGACCGGCAAATTTAAACACCGCTCTGCTCATTGGTCGCGGTGGCCGGCCGCGACCAATCAGCGAGATGGGCGGCAAATTTAAACGCCGCTGTGCTGATTGGTCGCGGTGGCCGGCCGTGACCAATCAGCGAGATGGCCGGCAAATTTAAACGCCGCTCTGCTGATTAATCACGGCCGGCCAATGAGAGAGATGAGCGGCAAATTTAAACGCCGCTCTGCTGATTGGTCGCGGTGGCCGGCCGCGACCAATCAGCGAGATGGGTGGCAAATTTAAACGCCGCTGTGCTGATTGGTCGCGGTGGCCGACCGCGACCAATCAGCGAGATGGGCGGCAAATTTGAACGCCGCTGTGCTGATTGGTCGCATTGGCCGGCCGTGACCAATCAGCGAGATGGGCGGCAAATTTAAACGCCGCTCTGCTGATTGGTCGCGGTGGCCGGCTACAGCGACCAATCAGCGAGATGGGCGGCAAATTTAAACGCCGCTCTGCTGATTGGTCGCGGCCGGCTACCGCGACCAATCAGCGAGGTGGGCGGCAAATTTAAACGCCGCTCTGCTGATTGGTCGCGGCCGGCCACCGCGACCAATCAGCGAGATGGCCGGCAAATTTAAACGCCGCTCTGCTGATTGGTCGCGGTGGCCGGCCGCGACCAATGATCGAGATGGGCGGCAAATTTAAACGCCGCTCTGCTGATTAATCGAGGCCGACCACCGCGACCAATCAGCGAGATGGGCGGCAAATTTAAACGCCGCTGTGCTGATTGGTCGCGGTGGCCGGCCGCGACCAGTCAGCGAGATGGGCGGCAAATTTAAACGCCGCTCTGCTGATTGGTCGCGGTGGCCGACCGTGACCAATTAGCGAGATGGGCGGTAAATTTAAACGCCGCTCTGCTAATTGGTCGCGGCCGGCCACCGCGACCAATCAGCGAGATGTCCGGCAAATTTAAACGCCGCTCTGCTGATTAATCGCGGCCGGCCACCGCGACCAATCAGCGAGATGGGCGGCAAATTTAAACGCCGCTCTGCTGATTAATCGCGGCCGGCCACCGCGACCAATCAGCGAGATGGGTGGCAAATTTAAACGCCGCTCTGCTGATTGGTCGCGGTGGCCGACCGCGACCAATCAGCGAGATGGGCGGCAAATTTAAACGTCGCTCTGCTGATTGGTCGCGGTGGCCGGCCGCGACCAATCAGCAAGATGACCGGCAAATTTAAACACCGCTCTGCTCATTGGTCGCGGTGGCTGACCGCGACCAATCAGCGAGATGGGCGGCAAATCTAAACGCCGCTCTGCTGATTGGTCGCGGTGGCCGGCCGCGACCAATCAGCGATATAGGCTGCAAATTTAAGCGCCGCTCTGCTGATTGGTCGCGGTGGCCGACCGTGACCAATCAGCGAGATTGGCGCCAAATGTAAACACCGCTGTGCTGATTGACTCCCCGGCTACCATCGGGAGATCAGCGGCTAGGACCGCTGATCTCCCGACGGTAAGTGTGAAGGGAGGACCGTGGAGCGGCGCCGCCGGTCGGGAAGCTTCTGCTGCGAGCAGCCGGTCATCTCCCAGCTGCTCGCAGCGGAAGTACCCACACAAGCAGTGCCGCTCCCGGGCCCACACTAATACGACGCTGATTGGTCGCAGCCGACGGCCGCGACCAATCAGCTATATTGGCGCCAAATTTAAACACCGTTTTGTTTATTGGTTGTGGCCGCCGGCCGCGACCAATCAGCGATATTGGCGCCAACTTTAAACACCGCTCTTCACAGAGGTCAGCGGCGATGCAGCCGAAGTACCCCGACCAGCGGCGCCGCTGACCTCCATGCGGCTACCGTCGGGAGATCAGTGGCTAGGGCCGCTGGTCTCCCGACGGTTAGTGTGAAGGGAGGACCGGGGAGCAGCGCCGCCGGTCGGGATACTTCTGCTGCGAGCAGCCGGTCATCTCCCGCAGCGCCACTCCCCGGTCCTCACTAATACAATTTGCTGATCGGTCGCGGCCGCCGTCCGCGACCAATCAGCGATATTGGCGCCAAATTTAAACACCACTGTGCTGATCGGTCGCGGCCGCCGGTCACGACCAATCAGCGATATTGGCGCCAAATTTAAAAACCGCTGTGCTGATTGGTCATGGCCGCCGGCCACGACCAATCAGCGATATTGGCGCCAAATTTAAACAGGCTCTCCGTCCCTCACTAACACGGTTCGCTGATTGGTCGCGGCCGCCGTCCGCGACCAATCAGCGATATTGGCGCCAAATTTAAACACCACTGTGCTGATCGGTCGCGGCCGCCGGTCACGACCAATCAGCGATATTGGCGCCAAATTTAAAAACCGCTGTGCTGATTGGTCATGGCCGCCGGCCACGACCAATCAGCGATATTGGCGCCAAATTTAAACAGGCTCTCCGTCCCTCACTAACACGGTTCGCTGATTGGTCGCGGCCGCCGTCCGCGACCAATCAGCGATATTGGCGCCAAATTTAAACACCGCTGTGCTGATTGGTCGCGCCCGCCGGCCGCGACCAATCAGCGATATTGGCGCCAAATGTAAAAACCGCTGTGCTGATTGCTCACGGCCGCCGGCAGCGACCAATCGGCGATATTGGCGCCAAATTTAAACACCGCTGTGCTGATTGGTCGAGCCCGCCGGCAGTGACCAATCAGCGATATTTGCGCCAAATTTGAACACCGCTCTGCTGATTGCGCCCGGTGTACCGCATACATATTCTAGAATACCCAATGTGTTTGAATCGGGCCACCATCTAGTGTAACAATATAAATAGAGGAAACATCCTCTACCATCCACAATCTGGGAAACAATATCAAATTAAAGACTATTTTACTTGTAATTCTTCTTATGTGATTTATATCATTAAATGCCCATGTGGCCTCATTTATGTCGGCAAAACCACTCAACCTATCAAAGACAGGATTTCCAAACACAAGTCCACCATTCGTTGCAAAAATCTCCTTTTACTCCTACCATCACACTTCGCATCTGCAGGACATTGTGTCTCACAGCTCAAGTTCCAAGTTATTGAACACGTTGTCCAACCAAGACGTGGAGGGGACCGTATTCGTCTTCTTAAGTATAGGGATGCATTCTGGATACATGAGCTACAATTATTGTCTCCAAAAGGTTTAAATAGAGAATATGACCTATGCTCATTTATTTGAGTACCCTGGATTTATTTATTTCTTGTCATTTATGTTTTCTTTTTGTTTTTCAAAAGTATTGAAAGCACTTTTCATGTCTGAAGGTTTAATGAATGTTTATTATCTAATAATTCATAAAAGTATACTATTTCTTGCAATATATTCATACTAAGTTTTTCTCTTTTAGATTCCACCCTAATGGCGTTCCCACTCCTGATTCCCATCCCTCTTGCATCCTTACCTGGGTCCACCTTTCAATTTCTGAAGCCTTTCTCTTTAGTCCTGTGACTATAGCGCTTCCACAATCCTGTGGAACGCACGAGATCGCCGGTGGAACACATCGCTTGCGTCACTTCCGGTCACATGACCGGCGACTGCTAAACAAGACCTGGCAAACGTCACAGAGACACTACTTCCGGTCACGCAGGTCCTGTGCGACTCACACCACCTCTCTCACTTGCTCCATTGCCACCAATGATTGGCCACCCTGATATTTTAATATCCACCCACTTCCTATATAAACCCCTACCGTTCCACCCTCTCCTAGACTTCTTTGAACTAACTGTGGACACCGTGTTCTATTACCTGTACACCTCCTTACTTGGTGTCTATACCTTCTACTTGGACATCTCCTGGGTAACTCGCATTCACGTCTTTACTCTGATTTTATCCACAGCTACCGCACTATCTAGGCATTCACCTTACATATACCTTCCCCCTATATTCTGGTAGGTTCTATTTTGCTACTATTTCAATCCCTTTTACCTCTTTCCCATCCATGACTCTCTCTTTACCAAATTCCCCATTGTTGTATATACAATTATATTTTTCATGACCATTTGTTTTATTATATTTTATGTTTTATCCCGTAAATTCAGTGATTTATGTGATACTTACTTTTCTTTATTTGTCATTTCTATAGTACACCGATGGAGGTCCATAGTGACCGAAACGTCTGCTTGTCTGTACTATATATAAAAAATCCTTTCATTAAATACACATTGCAAAAGAATTAATGAGTCATTTGAGTGCCAAGTTATTTATTGATGCAGCGCTGAAAGAGCAGGTAGATCTGTGGCGCAAATACACAGCCAACGCCCCACAGGCTACACTACTAAATTCGGACATTTCGAGACTGCTTGTGCTTGAAATGTTGCCTTTTAGGCTCATGGAGACGGAATAACTCCGCAACCTGATGGTGGCGGCCGTCCCTAGGTACTCAGTCCCCAGCCGCCACTATTTCTCCCAGTGTGCCGTCCCGCGCATTACACAAGCACGTGTCCCAAAACATTAGCCGTGCCCTCAACAACGCAGTTACTGGGAAAGTCCACCTAACCATGGGCACGTGGACAAGTGCTTTTCGGCACAAATGGTACATCTCGCTGACAGCAGACTGGGTTAACATAGTGGAAGCCGGGACCCAGTCAGACCTTGGGACGGAACACGTCCTCCCGATGCCAAGGATTGCGGGCTCTAGGTCACTCAGGGTTGCCCCCACAGTCTACAGCTCCTGCACCTCATCCTTCCCAGCCTCCTCCTCCTTTTCAGCCTCCATCTCCGAAATGACCACATCAGTCACAAGCTGGAAGCACTGCAGCACTGCCTCGGCCAAGCGGCAACAGGCTGTGCTGAAGCTAATAAACTTAGCTGAAAAACCGCACAATACTGAAGAGTTGTGGACAGATCTGAAAGAGCAGGCTGATCTGTGGCTCACACCGCTGAACCTACAGCCAGGCATGGTCTTGTGTGACAATGGCCGGAACCTGGTGGCGGCTCTGAGGCGAGGCGAGCTCACACACGTAACATGTCTGGCCCTTGTGCTTAACCTCGTGGTTCAGCGGTTTCTCAAATCCTACCCGGAGCTGCCGGATCTGCTTGTTAAAGTACGCCTCCTGTGTGCCCATTTTAGAAAGTCAGCTACAGCTTCTGCCGCCCTTGCAGTGTTTCAGCAGCGTTTGCAGTTTCCGGCTCACAAACTGGTGTGTGATGTCCCCACACGTTGGAACTCTTCACTGCAGATGTTGGGAAGGATTTGTGAGCAGAAGAGAGCAGTTGTTGAGTATCAGCATCAACAAGGCTGTTGGTATTCAGGTCAGACTCCACACATAAGACCTCAGGAGTGGACATGGATGTCAGACATATGTACCATCCTCCAAAACTTTGAGGACTCCACCAAGATGGTGAGCGGCGATGACGCCATAATTAGCGTCACCATCCCGCTTCTCTGTCTTCTGAAACGCTCTCTGCTCACAATCAAAGAGGATGCATTGCAGGCGGAGCACGATGAGATGGAGCAAGGAACCATACAGGGTGATTACACACAGCCAAGCCTCATCTCATCCCAACATGGATTGGGTGACAATGTGGAAGAGGAGGAGAAGGAGCTAGTTTTTTGCCATATAGACGGTACTACCTGCACAACTATCATACTGTCTGTTCAGCGTGGATGGCCAGAGGACAGGGAGGAGGAGGAGGAGGAGAGCATGGTCAGTCATCCTCTTGGTGAGGACATGGAAGTCTTGCCTGTTATCAGTCTGGCACGCATGGCTGAGTTTATGTTACGCTGCATTTCCTGTGACCCTCGCGTTCTCCAAATTTTGGGTGACAGTCATTACTGTTTGATGACACTTCTAGACCTACGCTACAAGGAGAACTTTCTATCTCTTATTCGCGAGGTGGACAGGTCTACTAAAATGGGGCAGTACCAGAAGGCCCTTGTTGAGGAATTATTAAAATTAAAAAAATTCCCATCTGAAAACACTGGCGGCAGAGGTCACAGTTCTTTAAACAACCAAGGAGTACAGGGGAGAGACATAACTCCAATCCAGCAGAGGCAGGGGAACACTGTCAAAGTTCTGGGACAGTTTTCTCAGACCCTCCCATCTTACAGGCCCTGAGGTGCGGGGTGCTCTCACAAGGAGTGCAAAGTTTGGGAAGATGGTGAGGGAGTACATTGCTGACCGTACCAACGTCCACCATGATTCCTCTGTGCCTTATAATTATTGGGTATCCAAGCTGGACACGTGGCATGAACTGGCTCTCTATGCATTGGAGGTCCTGGCCTGCCCTACCACTAGCGTTTTGTCAGAGCGCGTTTTTAGTGCTGCTGGTGGAATTATAACCGATAGGCGCATCCGCCTGTCAACTGAAAATGCTGAGAGGCTGACTCTTATAAAAATGAACAAGGGCTGGATTGGGCCAGACTTCTCAACACCACGGAATGATAGCAGCGTAACATAAACTCAAATCCAGTGTCTTTTTTTGAGAGGTCTATTCCCATGCACCTTTTCACACCTACACATGGGTATACGCTACCTGATTTTGTCTATTTGCCCTTGTCCTCCCCCTTGTCCTCATCCTCCATCACCATATCATTTACTACCATATCTACCATATCACCTCCTCTACGTGTCTTGCAAGGGGCAATGGAGTTCCTCCAAATTTTTGGCAGCTTTTGCATTCACTGCATGCACTGCATAGGCAAACAGTATGGGAGACCCACTTCCTAATAATGAAAACATTGTTTTTAACAGGCTCTCCGACCTCTACGTCTCTTCCAAGGAGCATTGGAATGCCTCCAAATTTTTGGCAGCTTTTGCATTCACTGCACAGGCAAACCCTATGGGAGACCCACTTCCTAATTGTCAGGCAAAATGTATTTTTGTCCTAGTTTTAAAAATGTTGAAAGGACAGCCAGAGATGTCTTAAATCCCTGCCCCCTGTTCACTTGGAAGGCACCTACATGGAACTCTACTCTTGCTTCCCCCAAACAAGGAATTTTTATAACCGCCATAAACTTCAGCCCAGAGCAAGCATACTGGTCTACACTGGATTTCCCCTCCAAAGCCCTATTGTGTAACTGTACAAACTTTTAATGTCGAGTTTAATAATGCACATGACTGTCACAAACACAAGGACCACATTTTTGGGATGCTCACCTTTTTCCAGTTTATGATGGTGTATCTTTCATAACTGGGAAACCACCAGAAACCTAGGAAATGGGTTCTGAACTTCTGAACATCATAGAAATATCATATTTGATATCAATCTTTGTGAATATAGGTGACGGCAAACATGATGTATCCATCTTGGATGTGGGCCCCCCCCCCCCAATACCAAGGTATGAAAGATGAAGGATTTTTATGTCTTGTGCAGCTGGGTGGGTTCACAAAACCGTGCCTCGTGTGAGGTAAACAACATGGGTGTGTCCTAGTGTTTTGCCTCCTTACTAAAAACCAGAACGTCCATCTTGGCTCATTCCAACCCAGGGACATCAGACGCAAGCACTCCTCACTGCGTGGTGGAATCACACCTAATTTCCGGGGAGCCGTCACCCCCACAGAATCTGAGACCATCCCCCCGTAGCGCAGGTTTTGCTATTATTTACCCCTTTTATTTTAATAACTCTTTTATGCATATATGTAAATTGTCTCTTTTATAATATCTTGTATATCTTTTGTAAACACTGCCAACTTTTGGGAGTAAATTAGTATTATTTACCAGCTTCGTTCTTCTTGTTCAATGTCGAGCAAACACGTTCCTCACCCGCTAATTCACGTTACCTAACGGGTACCCGATCCACCTGTTAAGAGATCGGTGGTGGCAGCATACGGTGTGTTTATGTAATATTGTGGTTGAGGGTGGCTGGATTGAGGTATATATACGTTCCTGGAAGGAACTGGTGGTATGTATACGTCCTGTCACATCACGTGCCACAATAGTCGACATAAATGAGAGCAGCTGCGCCCTGTTGCTTATCCTCGGTCAATACCGTGTTTGACCAGCAGGATAAGGGGGCGCCAGAGGGCTGCAAGGTCTGACCAAGTTTTCATGACACTAATAATGGGAACATTTTTTCATGAGGCCCTCTATGTTTTCCAAGGGGCATTGGAGTGCCTCCAAATTTTTGGCAGCCGTTGCTTCACTGCATTGGCAAACACAATGGGAGAACCTCTTCCTAATAATGGGAACATTGTTTTTAGGAGGCTCTCCGACCTCTACGTCTCTTGCAAGGGGCATTGGAGCTCCTCCAAATTTTTGACAGCCCTTGCTGTCACTGCAAAGACAATAACAGTATAGGAGATCCACTCGTTAATAAAGCATAGCCGGCTGGTGGCACTCTAACAATGGCGAGGGCCGACAGCTGGCTCTTTAAGAATAGTAAGGGCCACCTGATGGAACTATAAAAATAGGCTTTGTGACTTTCGGAGTCCCTCCATCATAAATGAACCAGGATGTGTCTGGTGATGTGTCACACACCACATGGCCAGATAAGGTTGTAAATTGTCAAAATGACATTTATTTAGTGAATGCATTTGTCTTGGTTGAAAGCAATGCAAAAGTGCAAAAACGCATCAAAAACGCTACATGTGAACATAGCCGAAGGTGTGGAGGATCATTTTTGTTTTTGGTTATTTATTTTTCTTTATATACAAGTCATTACCCTGGAAAGGATGTTCCTTAACATATTTCCCAGGAAAATCCATTTTGGTTTTGTTTTTGTGTGTTTTGTTGTGAGTCCGTAAAAGTGGCGTAATACCTCTGACAACGTTGACAGCAGTGACCTGGGAGTCAGAAATGCTTCCAGGGGTCTTCCCCATGCTGTCCCCATGTCATTTGAGCACTGTTCCCATCGATTTGGGCAATTTTTAGGCCCTCTGCAGACCGCCGGGGGGAGCCGCCTGAAAAGTGCTCGAGTTTCCCATAGACTTACATTGGGCTCGTTGCTCGGGTCGAGCACCCGAGTATTCCAATCAGCTCGACCCGAGCAATGAGCACCCGAGCATTGTAGTGCTCACTCATCACTATATATCAGACTTTACTGGTAAAGTCAAGTAACATCGACAGATTCCCAACAAGCAATTCCAATGTAGTTGCTTCTAATCTTCAATACCTTCATTTTTCTTAATCTGAAAGGGGAGAGAATTCTGTGCAGATTAGATGCTGGATTTATTTTTGATGTGATTAGAGGCAAAATGTATATAAAAAAAAAATACTATATTGATAATGTGACGCCCAGCTGCGCTTGGTATCACAGATCCTAGAAGGGTGTATTGATGGATTCCTCCACAAGAGGCCCCCATAATCATTCACACATCTTCACCTTCCACCTCAGACCACCAGAGGGAGCCCGTTAGGGATAGATAAAAAGGGAAGGTGGAGCCAGGCAGCAGTCAGTCTAAACTGGAATTGACAGAGAGCGAAAGTCTGTTGAGAGAGTTCCTGCAGTAGAAGCCTGAGAGAGGTTAGTCTGCGGTGGAGCACAGTCGAGACTCAGTTGTAGCTCAGAGAGGTGAGCTTTAGGTGTGCCGGCGCCATAAGATCGGTGAAGCGCGGCAAGCTGCCGTTAGTGTGAGTAGCCTAGTGAGGGCCCGAGTAGGCCGAAGGCAAAGTGGAGAGTTAGTACATAAGGGGGCAGGGGAGCTTAATTGGCTCACCCCGAAGCAGTTACCGGACACCGGGTCCGAAGCTTACCGGGATCTCCACGACCCAGTAAGATAAACCGGAATCCCTGGAGACCTACAAGTGCTAGGATCGCTAAAGAGCTGATACGTAACAGAGCCAGGAGACACATAGGCCCCGTAAGTCGGGAGCGTGCACTCCAAGAGAAGGCCCAACCACAAGGTCAGCCAGGGACAAAGTTAGGCCTAGCTCCAGGCAGGTCAGAAACTTACTATGCAGAGGCAAGTAACAGGAGGCCCAAAACCCGCTCATTGGGGAGGATCCTGACATGCACCCTTCACCCTACAGTGCTCCGGGACGCGCCTGAATTTCCATCAGTAAAAGGTACTGAAGTGACTATCGTGTCTGTCCCTGTTCTTGCTCTGACCTGGCTCGGTCTCGCCTATCCTGCATTCCATTCCCCGTTATTCACTGCCCTGAGGCCTAGCTCCACCTGTGGGGAGCTATACCACCAAGCTGCCTTATCATCGGCCTCAGTGGACTGAGCAGCGCTGGTGATCCTCACCAGAAGCCATAGGTGGCGTCACGAACTCTTTTATAAACGTAACAAATTATTCACCCTTTTTAAGGAGAGACCCCAGGGTACGGGCCCGGGAGCCGACCACCGCGACATCCCTAAAGGCCAGGCTAAAGGCCCGGGTACCGAGTCATCCCCATTCCCCTGGGCGAGTCATCTCTAACTGGCGTCACAAACAGGATTATGTGCCCACTGCAACGACAAAGTGTTGTGCAAGTTTCCACCGGGTACTGTGCGCCTTTATTCTGAACTGTGTGTGTAAAGTTGTGGTGAAGATAGCCGCCATTGTTGGGTCGCCGAGCGAGAAGAAGGGCGTAACCGCGGGAAAATTAGGGGCGTACCTGCAAAAGAGCGCGAAGTCCTGGACACGCCCCACGCCTTGACGTCAGACCAAAAAGCGCCAGGTCCTGTAAGGAGCGTCGCTGAACGCTCTGACGTAGGACGCAAGCAACGCAAGGTCCTGAAGACGACCATCACCTGCGGAGCTGCGGTCTACCGGAAGAAAGAACTAGAAGGTAGGCCACGGTTAACTAAGGCGGCGCAGAGATGTCCGACGAGCAGCAGAACGCCGACCTGCCGGTCCACGTCCCTGAAGTTCAACCCGCGCCCGATGATGAGCAGGCCGAGGCCGCCGCTCCACCAGCAGCGCCTGTAACACCCGTAATTCCTATGACTTTACCGTACATTCCTGGAGCAAAGTGGCTCCCCCAGTACCCTGTCTGGATTCAAACGGAAGATATGTGGTATCTTGGACATGTACTCTATGACCGGCAAACAAAGAGCTGCCGTTGTATTAGGACAACTGACCGGTGCTGCGGAACGGGAAGTGGAAATGTGACACCCCAGGGGTCTGGTTGCCACAGTGATAGAGATATTATGTCTGAGAGCAGGTGGGAGGTCCTTTGGTCAGGGATCCTGTGCATGCCACACCTCCTGCCCAGTCTTGGGAGGGGAAGAACTTCCCCTATATAAACCCGGGGCTGAAGCAGGGTTAGCAGTCAAGGAGAGTAGAGACAAGAAACAGCAGAAGCAATACTACTACGAGTCAGGGGCTGGCAGCTGCAGAGCTCGCCCTGACTGAGAAGCTTTCTTACCGGACCCGGCGTCCGAGGCTGTGGGGACTAACTCTTACCCAGCAGCAGAAGCCGACCGGCAGGGGATTTCAGGTCCTCAGGCCCAGAAACCCGAAGGCACGGTCACACGCGTGGGACCAGCACCGCCATCGTGGAGCGGAAGCCATTAGAAGGCCCCGAGTCACCGGCCATACGGGTGAGCACCACACGGTACACTCAGGGACGTGGGCTACTTATATCCGCTTCTAGCAAGGTAGCCAGAAGAGTACAGTCAGTTTGGGAGGCCTACAACTCCGCCTGGCCAGGGGAGATCCCATCTGCTCAAGGACTGACCAGGCCCCGTTCACTAGCAAGTACTCTGGGAGGGTCTATCGTTGTTACCAGTAAAGACCCTGAATTACACCGCACCGTCTCTGAGTGGTTCCTGCTACCCCCATCATCCACATCTGCTGCCCTGAGGCCATACCCCTCCCGTTGGGGGTTATACCATCTACGCTGCACCATCCATCCACCGGCCTCAGCGGACACCCTGTCCAGGATGCCCAACCTGCCGGACGGAGGAGAAGATCCGGAGGGACTGGAAGAAGTTGAACTCCCTGCGTTCCACCGTCATGGGACTATCCAGTATTCCCACCGGGTAAGGAGTAAGCAGGCTGCTACGTTGAACCCCTTACCCCACTACAACTGGGCGGAAACGCAAGACAGCGACCCTGCCGTCCGACTGGTGAAGGAGATGCTGACTCGGCCGGAGGCTCACCTTGAACCAGACGCTCCGGAGGAAGCCAAACAACTATGGGCAGAGAAGAGTCGACTGTTCCTTTACAAAGGGAAGTTGTGCCGCAGAATGGTTAACTCCCGGACGCATGAATTACTCTGGCAAGTAGTGGTGCCATGAAGAGACGCAGCCATGGTGATGGAGGCATACCACGACGGAGCTGGACACTTCGGGTGGAAGAAGCTGGAGTTCCTGCTGCGCGAGCGGTTCCACTGGGTAGGCATGAGGGGAACCATCGAGAAGTGGTGCAGAGACTGTGGCCCGTGCAACCTGAGAAGGAAGGACCGTGCCAGCCAGAAGACTCCCCTGCAGTCCATCGTCACCCGGCAACCGTTGGAACTGGTAGCCTTGGATCATGTAAAACTGACCCCAAGCAGAAGTGGCTACGTCTACGCGTTAACCATCGTGGATCATTACTCCCGGTTTCTGGTTGTCGTCCCCGTCAAGGACTTAACGGCTCAAACAGCAGCTAGAGCCTTCCAGCAGCACTTTTGCCGTCCACACGGGTACCCGGACCAAGTGCTGACGGACCAGGGACCTGCCTTTGAAGCGGAGGTCTTCCAGGAATTCTGCAATCTGTATGGCTGCCGGAAGATAAGGACGACACCCTACCATCCGCAAACTAATGGACTTTGTGAGAAAATGAACCAGGTGGTAATGGATCTTCTAAAAACGTTGCCCCTGGAAGAACGCAGTCTGTGGCCTGAGAAGTTGCCCGATCTGGTGGACCTATACAACCACATCCCGGTAGGTTCCACCAACTGTACCCCGGCTTACCTAATGAGGGCAAGACCTGGTAAGTTACCTGTTGACCTGGAAATGGGAGTCCTGACACCCGAGGACACTTCACCAGAAACAGACTGGGACACAGAGAGGCAGCAGCAGTACCGGAGAGTACAGGAGAGCGTGGAGCGAAGTCTCTGTCAGGCTAGGGAAAGACAAGAGAAAACTTACAACCAGTATGCTCCCGCTGTTCCCCTGGTACCCGGAGAGCAGGTCTTGAAGAGGAAGAGACGGCTCCACAAGTTGGATGACCAGTGGGAGAAGGACCCGTACACCGTACTGCCCTCAAGCCACGAGAACCCGAAGGTTTGTACCATCAGTAAAGCCGGAGGGGAAACCACAGCCATTGTATCCCGGGACCACCTGAAGAAGTGTCCCGAACAACTGAGGAACCCTGAAGAGGAGCAAGAAGACCATCGACCCGTAGAGGAAAGGGAAGATATGGTTAGTACTGTGCTCGGGGACTTCCCTCGGTCTTGGACTCAAGTCAATGGTGCAGTTGTGGTACCCGTACTCACCTTCCTCCAACCAGCATCCCAAGCACCTACGGAGCAACAGGTAGAGCTGGAAGAACAGCCGGTCCAGGAGGCAGAAGACTCCACACAAGCAGAACAGGAGGATCAACCCTCTGTTTATAGTGAGCCTGCCGTACCCCTAGTGAGACAAAGAGCCGGTAGACAGCTGCCCAGTTTACCCTTGACAGCTCCTACACCCTGTAGTTCAGGGCCAGACAGTCAGCTCCGTAGGTCCACTAGGGCCACTAGAGGCCAGTTACCCGCACGCTGGAGGATTTGAAGTGTATAAATTGTTTTATTTATGTTTATCTGTGTATTGTTGCTTGTGTATAATTTTGTGTTTCCAGTTATTTTTAGGAATCCTTGGTGGATTTACCGGGAATCCTTGTACATAGTTGGAGCGTAACCCAGGATGGACTAGAGACTGTTAAGGACTCGGGGTAGGACAGACCCCTACCTGGTTACGTCTCCCTGTTTTGGTGAAATGGACACCTTGCTTTCTTCAAAGACTGCACCCGGTTACGGACATGCCGTGACCACCTTTATGTGTTTTTTTATTGTACTGTTATTGTTATATCTTGTTATGTTTTTCTAAAATATGTTTAGTCCCGGAGTACTAAATTTCACTAGGGGGGAATGTGACACCCCAGGGGTCTGGTTGCCACAGTGATAGAGATATTATGTCTGAGAGCAGGTGGGAGGTCCTTTGGTCAGGGATCCTGTGCATGCCACACCTCCTGCCCAGTCTTGGGAGGGGAAGAACTTCCCCTATATAAACCCGGGGCTGAAGCAGGGTTAGCAGTCAAGGAGAGTAGAGACAAGAAACAGCAGAAGCAATACTACTACGAGTCAGGGGCTGGCAGCTGCAGAGCTCGCCCTGACTGAGAAGCTTTCTTACCGGACCCGGCGTCCGAGGCTGTGGGGACTAACTCTTACCCAGCAGCAGAAGCCGACCGGCAGGGGATTTCAGGTCCTCAGGCCCAGAAACCCGAAGGCACGGTCACACGCGTGGGACCAGCACCGCCATCGTGGAGCGGAAGCCATTAGAAGGCCCCGAGTCACCGGCCATACGGGTGAGCACCACACGGTACACTCAGGGACGTGGGCTACTTATATCCGCTTCTAGCAAGGTAGCCAGAAGAGTACAGTCAGTTTGGGAGGCCTACAACTCCGCCTGGCCAGGGGAGATCCCATCTGCTCAAGGACTGACCAGGCCCCGTTCACTAGCAAGTACTCCGGGAGGGTCTATCGTTGTTACCAGTAAAGACCCTGAATTACACCGCACCGTCTCTGAGTGGTTCCTGCTACCCCCATCATCCACATCTGCTGCCCTGAGGCCATACCCCTCCCGTTGGGGGTTATACCATCTACGCTGCACCATCCATCCACCGGCCTCAGCGGACTGTCCTGCAGCGGCAGCTCCATAGCTGCATTCAACGGGTGGCGTAGTCGTCCTGCATCTACCGCTGTTACATCGCCGCTCAGTTTGACTCCCTGGGCACGGACCGGGTCACCGCCACGGGACTACAACCCTCAAGAGATCCGGCTCCGGGTAAGCTCCCGCGTGCGCAACGCAGCGCGACACAGGCCCAGGGGTGCGTCAGAAACATGGTCGGCCGCAGACCAGGAGTCAGTGTCCGTAATATTTCAAAAACTACAGACTGTCTTTGAGGACCTTACTGAGGCGGACCTCCGGATGAGGTTCTACAGCTGCTCCCAACAGCCAGAGGACAATGTTCGGGACTACGCCTGGCATTTTCAAGGGGCCCTCCGGGCTCTGAACCAGGTTAGTCCAACCAGCGTTGAGAATGAGAACAAAATGCTGAAGGAACAGTTTGTCCGGGGACTGAGGTCTCCAGAGGAGAGCAGGACTGTGCGTTGGTGGTCCCTGGATCATCCAGATGCCACCTTTGACAATCTTAAGGACATGGCTATAAAAGGACTGCAGCCCCTGAAAACAAATGCCATCCAATGTTACCAGGGTGGGGCTACCCCAGAGCCTGCTACACCCACCTTTTCCCCAGTGGCAGCTGAAGCTAAGGTTCCAGCAACGTCCCCTAAAGAACTGGACAGTCTGCGCTCTGAGGTGCGTCAGTTGAGCAAAATCCTGACCACTGTGCTGAGTGCTCTGCAGCTGCGGACGGAGCCCGAGGAAGGAGGGAAAATCCTTCTAGCCGATAGCCCTGAGGATGTCCCCTGGATGCGCAGGAGGAGGAGGCCAACACCACCCTCGCCGAGGACCAGTGACCAGCGCCGTCCACCGAGGGACCCAACCTGCTACCGCTGCCGCAAGACCGGACACCTCGCCCAGAAACGTCCTTTAAACGAGAAAACCCTGGGTCCGAGGGCCGACACCCAGGAGTAAACTCACAAGGCCCATCAGACTGGTACAACAGGTTCGTCGGAGGAAGACCTTTCCTGTCCATTGTATTGGATGGGATCCCGACGCATGCCCTGCTGGACACAGGATCTCAGGTAACCATCATGCCTGACGTCCTCTACAAGAGGTTCTGGTCCATGGACGACCTACGTCCGCCAGCTCCAAATCTATCTGTATATGCCTCAAATGGACTCCCCCTTAACCTACTCAGGGTTAAGAATGTGACTGTGAAGGTGGGGAGAGTGGAGATGAAGGACCAGGGACTAATTGTAGTAGAGACTAATCCTGATGACACCAACCCGTATATGGAATTAGGCACTAACATTGTTGGTAACTGTTTGGGAGAGGTTGTGTTCTTACTCCAACAGATTGCTGACACTGCCAGGCCAAGACAGAGGAGGGCACTGCAAAGGGAGATCCAAGTCCTGATGTATCAACAGCAAGTAAGGTTAACAGACGGTGAAATCGGTAACGTGCGGGTAACAGACCCCATACCCATTGTTATCCCCCCAATGAGTGAAATGTTCATCTGGTGCAGAGCTGCTATAGGTCTTAGAGGACAGAGCTACCAGGCGGTAGTAGAACCCCTTTGCTCCGAGGACAGACCCACGCTCTTAACCGCCAGGGGAGTGGTAGATGTACGCAATGGGAGGGTGCCCGTCCGTCTTCTCAACTTAGGGGAAGATGAGGTCAGACTGCCACGTTATGCCACTGTTGCCAAATTACATGCTGTCAATAACAACTGCATTCACGAGGCGGAGTCCTTAACTTCACCAGACGAAGTGGAGGATAATGACCCTGCAACCCAGGTGGAGGATTGGTGTCAACAGCTCCATGTTGGGACAGACGCCACTCCTGCCCATCAAAAACAGGGTGTCCGCAGGGTGGTTCAAGAATACTCGCAGGTGTTCAGTAAACATCCACTTGACTTCGAGAGGGTTAAGGGGGTTCAACATCATATCCCCACAGGCAACCATTCCCCAATCAAAGAACGTTATAGGCCTATACCCCCAGCTCACTACCAGAAGGCAAAAGAAATGCTGCACGAAATGAGGAAGGCGGGAGTAATAAGGGATAGTTGTAGTCCCTGGGCGACTTCCCTAGTGCTGTTTAGGAAAAAGGACGGGAGCATGAGAATCTGTGTAGATTACCGTCAAGTAAATCGCATTACACATAAAGATGCATACCCTTTACCACACATAGAGGAGTCCCTAGCTGCCTTAAAGTCTGCAAATTACTTTTCTACCCTTGACCTCACTAGTGGGTACTGGCAAGTAGCTGTGGCTGAGGAGGATCGGAAAAGACAGCCTTCACCACCCCGATGGGACTCTGCGAGTTCAACAGTATGCCGTTTGGACTCTGCAATGCCCCCGGAACGTTCCAGAGATTGATGGAGTGCTGCCTGGGACACCGCAATTTAGAGACTGTGTTACTTTACCTGGATGACGTGATAGTGTACTCCAGAACGTACGAGGACCACTTGAAACACCTGGCAGAGGTATTTGAGTCACTGTCCCGGTACGGGATGAAGTTGAAGCCCTCAAAGTGCCACCCGCTCAAGAGAAAGGTACAGTACCTGGGGCACATTGTCAGTCCGGAAGGGGTAGCACCAGACCCAGAGAAAGTCACAGCCATCCAGAAGTGGCCAGAGCCGAAGAACCTCAAGGAGGTGCGTCCGTTCTTGGGACTAGTAGGATACTACCGGAGGTTTGTAAAAGACTACACTAAGAAAGCAGCTCCTCTGCAAGACCTCCTGGTGGGACAGTCCCCCAAAGGCAGAAATCCCCCATTCCACTGGGGTAAGGAGCAAGCTGAGTCATTTCAGGAGATGAAGGAGATCCTAATAGGTGATGAGATCCTAGCCTACCCTGACTACAGCCAACCGTTCCTGCAGATGCCAGCAACGAAGGGCTGGGCGCTGTTCTAAGTCAGAAGCAGAATGGCCAAGAGAAGGTGATCGCATACGCAAGCAGGAAGCTCCGCCCGACTGAGAGGAACCCAGAGAACTATAGCAGTTTTAAGTTGGAGTTCCTGGCCTTGGTCTGGGCCATCACTGAAAGATTCAAGCACTATCTGGCCTCCAGTAAGTTCACTGCCTTTACTGATAACAACCCCTTGACCCATCATGAAACAGCTAAGTTGGGGGCACTGGAACAACGATGGATGGCTCGGCTGTCGAACTACCAATTTACAATTAAATACCGGGCGGGCCGCAAGAACGCCAACGCTGATGCCTTGTCTAGGATGCCTCACCAGTCAGACACAGAAGAAGAAGTGGATGACCTGGAGGAGATAGAGCTACCTGCCTTTCATAGGAGTGGGATGATCCACGAGCAACGAGCCTCCAGGAAGCAGCGTGGAAATACGTTAAATCCCCTGCCTCACCACAGCTGGAAAGAGACCCAGGACAGTGACCCGGTTGTCAGCCGCATCAAACAGCTGATAACCCAAGAAGGTGCCTCCCTGGAGAAGGATGCGTCTCTCCAAGCAAAGCAGCTGTGGAATGAGAGAAGCCGGCTGTTTATCTACCGTGAGAAGCTGTGCCGGAGGTACGTCAATCCAAAAACCCATGAGATGGTATGGCAGATAGTGGTCCCGAAGACAGACATCCAGATGGTATTAGAAGCTTACCACGATCAGGCGGGGCACTTTGGCTGGAAAAAGCTAGAGACCCTGCTGAAGTGTTGATTTTACTGGGTAGGAATGTGCAGCTCCATTGAGAGGTGGTGCCGGGACTGTGGACCCTGTGGCCTAAGAAGAAAGGACTTCAGCAGCCAGAAGGCACCCCTGCAACCCATCAAGACGACTCGGCCCCTGGAGATCGTGGCCCTGGACCATGTCAAGCTGTCCCCCAGCAGGTCAGGGTACTCCTATGCCCTGACCATGGTGGATCACTACTCACGTTTCCTGGTGGTCGCCCCCGTCAAAGACCAGACGGCAGAGACAGCAGCAAAGACATTCCAAGTGTACTTCTGCAGACCCCATGGATATCCTGAGCAGGTGCAGACGGACCAAGGCCCGGCCTTTGAGGCTGAGTTGTTCAAGGAGTTCTGCCATTTGTACGGTTGTAAAAAGATAAGAACTACACCTTACCACCCACAAACAAACGGTCTCTGCGAAAAGATGAACAACATCATCATCGACCTGCTAAAGACCATACCACTTGAGGAGAGAAACCAGTGGCCAGACCTACTACCAGACCTAGTGGATCTGTACAATCATATACCAGTAAGTTCCACCAATTGCTCCCCGGCATATCTCATGCGGACACGGCCAGGAAAGCTGCCCATGGATCTGGAGCTTGGTGTAGTAGAGCCCGAAGCGGATGTGACCACTGAGGACTGGGACACAGCCAGACAAGAGCAGTACAGAAGGGTACAAGCTTGTGTTGAGGACAGTCTTACTCGGGTGAGAGAAAAGCAGGAAATGCACTACAACAAAAACGCACCCGCAGAACCTTTCACACCTGTTGAAACAGTACTGAAAAGGAAAAGACGCAACCACAAACTTGATGACTAGTGGGAAAAAGGCCCCTACACTGTGTTACCGTCAAGGTTTGACAACAAAAAGACTTGTATAATTAGTCGAGATGGAGGAAAAACATCTACAACAGTGTCCAGGGACCACCTAAAATTGTGTCCAGATTTACTGAAACCCCAAGAAAATGTGCCTCTCACAATCCAGGAAGAACCTGAAGAAACAGTGATCCACACTGACCTAGGAGACTTCCTAGCAGATTGGCCTCAGATAGGAGGTGCAGTAATCATCCCAGTACTCCAATTTTATGAACAGCCAGAAAACCCTCTACAGCAAGTTGAACCTGTAAGCGCTGCAGAAGAGCCAGCTCAAGAAGTATCCCCTGATGAAGGATCCCCGGTAGGAGCAGAGCAAGAGGGCCCAGCCAATGGTAGACTTGCCAGCCCAAGAGAGAGGTTAAGGCAGTTTTACAACATGGTCATACGTAGAACTGGTAGAGTAACTGAGAATGCAGACACTGACACCTCACAGACGACCGCACTACACAGATCAACACGTAGCACGAGAGGTAAACCCCCTGCTAGGTGCACACAGTAAGTAGTCAAACTGCTAAAAATGTAGATAGTTACCCCTGGGGTATTGCATATTGGATTGAAATGTATTGTATAATTGCGTATTTTCAATGCATATGGATGCCTTCATTAATTTGTGCTTTACCTCATTAATTACTTTCTTATTTACCTAAGAACTGCGTGGCTGAGGACTATGTGCAGCCCAAAAACTGCTTGTGTATACAATTGCGCACCCTGGAGTGCCCCTTTAGGTGACCTCAGAAGGAAAACCTGTCGGGAGTGGCTCTACTGGAGGTCCTACTCGGGATCCTCATGCCCTGCAGCCACCCCAGGGCCTACATAGAGGGTTTAGGACAGGTCCCTCAAAACCACCAAGTACTCTACCTTGTGAGATGGACATCCAGTTTTGGAACCTCACCATAGGAGACTTGAATTCTGAGGACACTCTGCTTTGTTATTGTTACGCAGCGTTTAAGATTCGTGCCTCCCATAAAGGGAAGATTGTTCTTGTATTGCTTATGTTTCCTATTGTTGCTGTTTTATAAAATGTACTTCAGCCCGGGAGTGCTGAGTTTAACTAGGGGGGAATGTGACGCCCAGCTGCACTTGGTATCACAGATCCTAGAAGGGTGTATTGATGGATTCCTCCACAAGAGGCCCCCATAACCATTCACACATCTTCACCTTCCACCTGAGACCACCAGAGGGAGCCCGTTAGGGATAGATAAAAAGGGAAGGTGGAGCCAGGCAGCAGTCAGTCTAGACTGGAATTGACAGAGAGCGAAAGTCTGTTGAGAGAGTTCCTGCAGTAGAAGCCTGAGAGAGGTTAGTCTGTGGTGGAGCACAGTCGAGACTCAGTTGTAGCTCAGAGAGGTGAGCTTTAGGTGTGCCGGCGCCATAAGATCGGTGAAGTGCGGCAAGCTGCCGTTAGTGTGAGTAGCCTAGTGAGGGCCCGAGTAGGCCGAAGGCGAAGTGGAGAGTTAGTACATAGGGAGGCAGAGGAGCTTAATTGGCTCACCCCGAAGCAGTTACCGGACACCGGGTCCAAAGCTTACCGGGATCTCCATGACCCAGTAAGATAGACCGGAATCCCTGGAGAACTACAAGTCCCAGGATCGCTAAAGCGCTGATACGTAACAGAGCCAGGAGACACATAGGCCCCGTAAGTCGGGAGCGTGCACTCCAAGAGAAGGCCCAACCACAAGGTCAGCCAGAGCAGGACAGAGAAAAAGTTAGGCCTAGCTCCAGGCAGGTCAGAAACTTACTACGCAGAGGCAAGTAACAGGAAGCCCAAAACCCGCTCATTGGGGAGGATCCTGACATGCACCCTTCACCCTACAGTGCTCCGGGACGTGCCTGAATTTCCATCAGTAAAAGGTACTGAAGTGACTATCGTGTCTGTCCCTGTTCTTGCTCTGACCAGGCTCGGTCTCGCCTGTCCTGCATTCCATTCCCCGTTATTTACTGCCCTGAGGCCTAGCTCCACCTGTGGGGAGCTATACCATCAAGCTGCCTTATCATCGGCCTCAGTGGACTGAGCAGCGCTGGTGATCCTCACCAGAAGCCACAGGTGGCATCACGAACTCTTTTATAAACTTAACAAATTATTCACCCTTTTTAAGGAGAGACCCCAGGGTACGGGCCCGGGAGCCGACCACCACGACATCCCTAAAGGCCAGGCTAAAGGCCCGGGTACCGAGTCATCCCCATTCCCCTGGGCATTACTCACCTTTACTCAGCCCAGTCCTGACACTGTCTCCTCCTGACACTGTCCCTCTCTGTTCCTTGAAAGTTTTGGGAATAGCGGGTAACCTGCGCTGCTGGTATAGTGTCCAGTAAAAGAGTCCAATTCACTAGAGGGTACAGTACAGTTTTATCTCAACGCATTTAAAAGTATTGAATCTAGAAGTAAGAATACTTTGAAACGCGTTGTGATTAAACCATATTGTAATCTCTATTGAATTGTACTCCTTTATTGGATACTACGAGCAGCGCAGGTTACCCGCTCTTCTCAAAACTTTCAACATGTTGGATCTGCCAACCAGTCTAGCAACAACAGCTGGAATCCTTGACTCAAACTCTCAAAGTGTTGTGTCTCACACAGCCCCATCAGACAAGTGGTACCACCTTGTGTCTAACACTGTTTTCTGGATAACACCCTATTGCACTTTTACTGTTCCTGCAGCCATCTCTCTGTTCCTTGGCGCGTACAGTGGCCATTTCACCTACGACATCATGTTCTCTGGCCTTATATGCCAACAAAGGTGGCAAGATGCTGCCAGAGTATTCAGGTAGTTGGTATCCACTCAGCTACTGGGAGTAACTTCTGCTTTATCAAGACTCTCTGACAAACTTACATTTGCTACATTGTTGGGTAACTCTGCTACACCACCGGCCATCTCTGCTACAGACTTTGTGAATAACCCAGCTCTGATACATCGCTGAATAACTCTGCTACGCCACTAATCCGCTCTGCCTTGCACTTTGTGACTTACCCATTGCTGGCTAATATGTCTGTACTGCTGCAAGCTCTGCATTTGACTCTCTAACAAACTTAGCTCTGCTATATAGCTGAGTCAACTCTGCCATATCATTGTACAAATCGGTTCTGCTTCACCGCTTCTTTTGTGTTGAGTTTATTCTGCTAGACTAGCTCTGTCTTTGATCTTCCAGTGTAACTCAGTTTTGTTCCACCTGTTCCTCATCTCAGCTCTGCACCACTTGTTTTTCATCTCAACTCCACCTGTTCTGCATCTCAGCTATGTCCAACCTGTTCCTCATCTCAGCTCTGCTCCACCTGTTCCTGAGCTCAGTTCTGCTCCACCTGTTCCTCAGCTCAGTTCTGCTCCACTTGATCCTCATCTCAGTTCTGCTTCATCTGTTCCTCATCTCAACTCCAACTGTTCCTCATCTCAACTCCACCTATTCCGCATCTCAGTTATGTCCAACCTGTTCCTCATCTCAGCTCTGCTCCACCTGTTCTTCAGCTCAACTCTGCTCCACCTGTTCCTAATCTCAACTCCACCTGTTCCTCATCTCAGCTATGCTCCACCTGTTCTTCATCTCAGCTCTGCTTCACCTGTTCCTCAGCTCAGCTCTGCTCCACTTGTTCTTCATCTCAGCTCTGCTTCACCTGTTCCTAATCTCAGCTCTGCTCCACCTGTTCCTCAGCTCAGCTCTGCTCCACCTGTTCCTCATCTCAGCTGTGCTCCACTTGTTCCTTCTGCAACAATGTCTTCAGTCCATATTGCATAAAAAATGCTCATTTGGAGTAAGGACTTTAAGGATCCACCTCACCAGGGGAGATAGCTTACATGAAAGAACATACGTTGCCCATGCAGAACAGCACAACTAGTGGCCAGGTTTGGTATTGCACACAAATCCATTTTTCTATTTGTTAGACCTCATTAATGCTGAATATTGTTCCTTCTATCAAGGAGATACTGCTTACACAGCTGCTCGGTAATAATTTAGGAACCAGCCACAAGATATTGAGAGAAATGCAAAGTTCCCTGGGAAAAGATGCAAATATATTAAAATTATATATTCTGTAGGTTGTCAACTCCCAGAGCTGATCACAAAGAGCCTTTCTTGCTGGAATTTTTAGTGATCAGCTGAAATCAGTAGGGAAACATGGTTGTTTAGTTTCCCTGCAGCGCCACCATAGGAGAAATGAAGCATTACTTGTGTCCATAATTAATTGTCTGTGTAATGCAGGACAGGACGGGTCCTCCTGAGCAAGCGAAGGTCCTGAAACCAGTCTCCAATCTAAGGGATTGTACAGAAAACCCACCACCCTCACTAATAATACAGAATTCTATGACATTTTTTACACTGGACAACCCCTTTAAGGATGAGCACCTCGGCAAGGACGACCTCCAGATTTATTTCAGGGATGAAGTGATTGTCAGCTCCTGGATATTTATATGCATGTGGTCTGTGAAACGGTAAATAACATTATAAGCTGTGATGTTCGATGTTCTCATCGAGTCGAAAATACGTGTGACAACTTTCTCATCAGTCACCGGCCCTACAAGCCAAGAGGCGCGTGAGATAATGAGGTCACCGCGATGGATCATGATCTGTCTCTCCAAATATAGAGGCAGAAAAGTACAGAGCTGATATTCATGGTGGGAGGATTTTATTTTATATTCATTGTTCATTTAGTTGACTTTAAGAGAAAATCCGCTAAAATATTTGCCCTTTACTTTACATTTAGGAGGTTATTCTTTTTTTTTTTACAATCCCTTTTTAGTAAAAAAAAATATTCTCCAAAAACTCCAAAACTTTATCATCTGATCACAGCAATCAGCAGGGGTTTAATTCTCCTGCAGCGCCACCACAGGCGATTTGAAGCATTACATGGTTCCTATAGTAGTTAACGGAATGTGAATATAATGCAGATATATCCTGGTTCCTCCAGAGACACTATTATGTAACACCCGCCACTCTATTAATTTGT
This sequence comes from Phyllobates terribilis, assembly GCF_046119375.1. Lineage (NCBI taxonomy): Eukaryota > Metazoa > Chordata > Amphibia > Anura > Dendrobatidae > Phyllobates > Phyllobates terribilis. The sequence continues at coordinate 183,496,131 of NW_027362768.1, forward strand.
CAAGTTTATTTGCATATGGGTTTTCTAAATCAGGAAATCTCTTTAATGATCCTTTCTCTAAAGTTTGCTCTGTTGCAGTTTATCCATTACAACACTTTCTGTCTTATTGAGACACCTTAGTGTTGATAAATTGCTCTGAACAACTTTTTGACCAGCCACTAGAGGGAGCTATGCTGCAAACACCTCCTATTGGTGGCTGCAGGCGGATTGAATTCATTTAATATTTTATCTATGCAGGGAATTTGGAGCTCCGTACCAGAAAAATGCTATTGTAAGGAGATGGCCAGCTACCATGTTCCCCCTTAGACATCTATGCTGCTGTGATATAGAGTGTGAATAATGTTTTGTTCCTGATATGTTTCCTTGTGGGTTGTAGTATTAACTAACGGTCACAAGGTGTCACTGTCTAGAATGTAGGTGAAAGGTTTGTCCAGTAACACAGCCTGCATAGAGACAGTGTGAGAGTTATTTAAGTGTGAGGACAGCCCATAGTGGGTGGGCACTTTGAGAATCTCTGGTTAGTGTGAGGAACAGGAAGTAGAGTTCAATCAGTAGTTGTGCAGTACAGCAGAAATCATCAGGCCCTGTAGGGGCTGCTAGGGTAGACGTGGGCCTAGTATCCCGAACAGTGGATCGCCAGAGAATCCCTCCGCAAGAGTCACCTTTGCCGGCCTGGGAACCTCGAGATAGTCATCAAGGGCCTGGTTGCACAATCTGTCTGCAAGGCTGCAGAAGAAGTCAAGACTCAAGTTCTCAGAGGTGGAGTGAATTGGGATCCACATATACTGTAGTTGGTGAGGAGGAATCTCTAGGGCTAGAGAAGAAAGCAACAGATGCTTCACCTAGATTGGGAACAAGGGCTGAAGTTGTATCCGGTACCTGTGGGAAAGATGACAACCCGTTGGGCCTTATCCTTTACACTTGCCTATAATGCTGTACATACTGCCAGTCACCAAGTAAAGTTCTGGTTGTTTTTATGAACTCTGTGTCCTCTGAATTGATTGCTGTCCTGGTTCCAGAAGAAGAATTCCTGGAGTCAGAAGAGGCCTGCGGGTCAGAGGTAAGTGGGAAACACTACATCCCCAGCAGCACACCAGGATGGGGACACACTTTGTCTGTAGGGTGCCGAAGCAGGCATGGGCTCCAGTTCGCCCATGACTACTTCACTTGGGCACCTTACACTATAATGATATGTTGCATCTTATGTCTTAACTAGGGATGTAGATCTTTAAAACCTTTGATCCGGATATGCAGATGGAATGCAGCACAGACTAATGATGTTTATGGAGCAAGAAGAGCCAGGCAGAGCAACTGAGGCTGTAGAGGATGGGTGGTACATAGACTAACAGAGGATGAAGTGGACTACAGGGAAGCAAAGCAAAGTTCATTGGCATGGCAGTGATGGGTATGTCAGGAGGCAAACTTGTTGCATTGTAGCAGAGCCCAGCAACACAAGAGAACTGACTTTGTCACGAGACACAATTGTAGTGAAGTTGCAAAGTTCAGAGGTACAGCAGATCTGGGTATGTCAGGAAATGCACTCGTGATATAGCAGTGTCCAGCAATAAAGCAGTAAGTCAGGGGAAACACTGTTGGTAACGTAGCAATTATATGATTTAACAGAGTTCAGAAGTATGGCAAGCCTGGGTGTATTAGGGGACACACTTGTGGAAATGTAGCAGAGCCCAGAAATGTAGCAAAGCTGGGATTATCAAGTGACACACTTATGATAAAGTAGCAGAGCTGGGCAATTTAGCAGTGTGCTGTGAGACATACTTGTGATAATGTAGTAGAGTCCAGGGGTTGAAGCAGTTCTGAGTATGTCAGGTGGCTGTTAGAACTCTCCTGTTAGGTTTTTTCTATCTTGCTGGTCACATGACCTTTTTTGCCTATTTAGTCCTGCTCCGCCCTCCTGGCCTTGCTGGACTTCATTGTAATTTCTACTCTTGAGCTAGCTTGGTGCTAAGTACCTTTCTCAGTCAGTTTATCTGGGTCTTCGGACCTTTATGTTCTTTGTTGTGTGTTTGTCTTTTACTGCTACAATTTCTGCTAGGAGGTGTCCAACTTTATCCCAGTCCCTAGTTCTTGTAGGGATCCCTTCCTTGCATCTATAGGTCTTCGTACAGACTAGCCGAGGACTTTAGCGGGTCTGATCGCAGGATCAGGTTCCCTGTTACACCGTAGGGATCTAGCTTAGTTCTATTGTAGGGACAGATCTCCTTTCTTTCCTTAGTGTTTGTAGCAGATCATAACAGTAAGTCCAGCCCAAAAATATCTCTAAGGAAAGACTTCCCGTTTCCATCATGGTGTCGGTTCAGGATTTGGCTCAACGCCTGCAGGAACTCTCTCTGGAGGTGGCCGAGCTCCAACAACACGTGAGTAGCTGTTCTGGAGCACATTTTGTGGAGCCAAAGGTACGTTTGCCTGATTTATTTTTTGGTGTTCAACAAGAATTTTTTTCCTTTAAAAATGCTTGTTTGTTGTATTTTCGTTTGAGACCCAGATCCTCTGGTGATGAATCACAGCGCATAGGGTTCATAATGTCACTTTTGCGCAAAGAACCTCAGGGATGGGCCTTTTCTCTCCAACCTAGTGATCCATGCTTTAGATCAGTGGATAGTTTTTTTTCTGCTTTGGGTTTGTTGTATGATGATCCTGATCGTGTCTCATCAGCTGAGACTGAATTGAGACATTTGAGGCAGGGATCAGGTAATGTGGAAAAATATTGTTCTCACTTCCATCGGTGGTCTGCTCAGGTGGGGTGGAACGATTCAGCTTTGAAAAGTTTGTTTCTTGCGGGGCTAGGGGAAAGGGTTAACCATTTGGTGATTGCTTATCCCACACCTGGAAACTTGCAGGAGGCAATGCAATTAGCTATACGGGTGGACAAGAGACTGCGTGCAAGGGTTAATGAGAGTAAATCTTCTGCCATGTCAGCTCCGAGTCTTGAGAGGGTCTGTACTGACATTGGAGAGCCGATGGAGATTGGGGCGATGGCACCCCGCTCTCAGGAAAAAGACTGCAGATTTTTTGAAGGTTTGTGCTTTTATTGCGGAAAATCTGATCATTTCATTAAGAACTGTGTGCTTCGTATGAACAAAGAAAAAAAAAAAGGTCAGTTACGCCCGTATAGCCTGTTTAAATACTAAGGGGGTATTCCTATCTGCTACTACCGCTGCTCAGGAAGAATTAATTGAATTTCGGGTATTTGTGGATTGTGGTTCTACTCTGAATGTGATTGATGGGGGATTCTTGGAAAAACTTAAATTAAAACCCAAACCTTTGTCATTCCCTATTGCTGTGGGTTCTGTCGATGGCTCTCCCTTGAAGAGTGTTACTCACAAGGTCTGTGAATTTCCCCTCACTATTAATGGTGTTCACCAAGAGAATTTGGATTTGGTAGTATTAAATAATTTGCCTTCTCCAGTAGTTTTGGGGTTGCCCTGGTTAAAATTGCACAATCCTGTACTGGATTGGTCTACCAATGAAATTAAGTCCTGGAGCCCTAAGTGTTATGACAAGTGTTGTAACGGACGTATTGCTGCGGTGGAAAAAGGGGAATTGCCTGTACCTATTCAGGATTTTTGGAGAGTTTTTTCTGAGGAGGAGTCGCAGGTTTTGCCTCCCCATAGAGGCTATGATTGTACCATTGAATTTGTCCCTGGAGCGACTCTTCCTAAAAGTCGTTTATTTAATCTTACTATACCTGAGAGAAAGGCTTTGGAGGAATACATACAGACAAGCTTGGCCGCCGGTCACATTGGGCCTTCCAAGTCTCCTGTGGCTGTTGGATTTTTTTTTGTTAAAAAAAAGGACGGCGGTTTACGTCCTTGTCTGGATTTTCGTGAGATTAATAAAATTACTGTACGCAATCCTTACCCACTGCCATTGATTCCTGATTTGTTTAACCAGTTAGTGGGGGCCAAGTGGTTCTCTAAAATTGATCTCCGGGGGGCATACAATTTGTTGCGCATGAAGGAGGGTGATGAATGGAAAACTGCTTTTAACACTCCTGTGGGACATTTTGAGAATCTGGTGATGCCTTTTGGTCTTACCAATGCTCCAGCATTTTTTCAGAATCTTATTAATGACATCCTTAGACCTTTGATCGGTAAAAATGTGGTTGTGTATTTGGATGTCATTTTGGTTTATTCACCGGATCTGGAGTCTCATTGGCGGAGCGTGCGTGAGGTATTACAGTTATTAATTGACAATTCGCTTTTTGCTAAGCTAGAGAAATGTGAGTTCGCTGTACAGAGAATTAGTTTTTTGGGCTACATTATCTCCAGTGAAGGTTTTGAGATGGACCCTGTGAAGGTTCAGGCGGTTCAGGAATGGCCTAGGCCTATTGGTTTGAAATCGATACAGAGGTTTTTGGGTTTCGCCAATTATTACAGAAAATTCATTAAAAATTTTTTTATTATTGTCAAACCACTGACCGATCTCACCAGGAAAGGTGCTAATGCGGTTCAGTGGTCTTCTGAGGCCATTGAAGCTTTTGTGTTTCTAAAGGAGAGGTTCACCTCTGCTCCCATCCTTATGCAGCCTGATGTGACTAAGCCGTTTTTGGTTGAGGTTGATGCTTCCTCTGTGGGGGTCGGTGCAGTGTTGTCTCAGAAGAACAAGGATGGAGTACATCCCTGTGCTTTTTTTTCAAAAAATTTTTCTGAGACTGAACTTAATTACGATATTGGTAATCGGGAATTGTGGGCCATTAAACTCGCATTTAAACACTGGCGTCATCTCTTGGAAGGTGCTGAATTTCCCATTCAGGTTTTCACTGATCATAAAAATCTGATCTATCTTGATGCTGCCAAGCGCTTGAATGCCAGTCAGGCTAGGTGGGCACTTTTTTTCTCGCGGTTTAATTTTTCCGTTACTTACATCCCGGGTACCAAGAATGTTAAAGCTGATGCTTTGTCTCGCAGCTTTTCTCCCATGTCGGTGCTGAGGAGGAGGAGAGCATTTTACAAGAAGGTGTTGTGATTGCTGCATTGGACTCCGTTTTGGAAGATGAGATTCTTAAAGCTCAGGAGAATGCCCCATCTAACACTCCCCATGGGAGGTTGTTTGTGCCTAGGACCGTTAGGAGAGATTTGTTTGTCGAGTGTCATGAGTCTCGGTTGGCAGGTCATCCAGGAATTTCTGAGACCAAGAGACTTGTGGGTCGCAGTTTTTGGTGGCCTGGATGGCAGAAGGAAGACATTAAGTGGGTGCGTCAATGTACTGTGTGTGCTAGATCTAAGTCTTCACATGCTCCTGCTGCAGGGTTGCTTTGCCCTCTGGAGGTTCCTAGTGCACCTTGGACACATCTGGCTATGGATTTTATTACTGACCTTCCCCCCTCTGAGGGTTTCACGGTCATCTGGGTGGGCATGGACCGTTTTAGCAAGATGTGTCACTTGGTTCCTTTCATCAAACTGCCCTGCCCTAAGACACTCGCTAAGGCCTTTGTCAAGGAAATTGTCAGACTCCATGGTGTTCCTACTGACATTGTTTCTGATAGGGGACCTCAGTTCGTGGCTCGTTTTTGGCGTGCCTTTTGTGACAGGTTGGGAGTTCATTTGTCGTTTTCATCCGGATATCATCCTGAGTCTAATGGCCAGACAGAAAGAAAGAATCAGGATGTTGAGCAGTTCTTGCGTTGTTTTGTGGCAGACAATCAGGAGGGGTGGTCTGAGTTTCTGCCACTTGCTGAGTTTGCTCTTAACAACCATACATCCTCTTCTGCTGGTTGTTCGCCTTTTTTTGTTGTTCTGGGAGACATCCGTCTTTTGGGTCATTCTCCAAATTGGTTTCGGCTGTGCCTGAGGAGGAGAGTTTTCCCGGTGATTTGGAGAGAGTTTGGACGGATGTGCGTGGTAATCTTCAGGAGGCTAACAAAAAATCTAAGAGGTACTTTGATAGGAAACGGCAAGAGGTTTTGTTTGCTATTGGTGACATGGTTTGGTTGTCCTCTAATAATCTGCGGTTGAGGATTCCTTCTAAAAAATTGGGTCCCAAGTTTGTAGGGCCCTTTAAGGTGCTTCAGGTAGTTAACCAATCTGCTTTTAGGTTGGAGGTTCCTACCTCCTGGAAGATTAATCCGGTGTTTCATGTTTCTCTGTTGAAAAGAGCTTATGTGTCGGATGGAGACGCCTCTGCCACTGGTCCTCCGGTGGTGGAGGACGGGGAATACGAAATTTCCCGCATCCTAAATTCTAGACGGTATAGAGGGAGTTTGCAGTATCTCGTCGCTTGGAAGGGTTTCGGACCCGAGGATAACTCATGGGTGAGGGCGGATGATGTTTCTGCTTCCAGACTTGTCAGAGCGTTTTACAAGAGGTTTCCTGATAAGCCTGGGCCTAAGGGATCCGGAGGATCCTCATAGAAGAGGGGGTACTGTTAGAACTCTCCTGTTAGGTTTTTTCTATCTTGCTGGTCACATGACCTTTTTTGCCTATTTAGTCCTGCTCTGCCCTCCTGGCCTTGCTGGACTTCATTGTAATTTCTACTCTTGAGCTAGCTTGGTGCTAAGTACCTTTCTCAGTCAGTTTAGCTAGGTCTTCGGACCTTTATGTTCTTTGTTGTGTGTTTGTCTTTTACTGCTACAATTTCTGCTAGGAGGTGTCCAACTTTATCCCAGTCCCTAGTTCTTGTAGGGATCCCTTCCTTGCATCTATAGGTCTTCGTACAGACTAGCCGAGGACTTTAGCGGGTCTGATCGCAGGATCAGGTTCCCCGTTACACCGTAGGGATCGAGCTTAGTTCTATTGTAGGGACAGATCTCCTTTCTTTCCTTAGTGTTTGTAGCAGATCATAACAGTGGCACACTTATGGTAATATAGCAGAGTCCAGTGACATAACAGAGCTGGCTTTGTCTGGAGACAAAGTTGTGATGATATAGGAGAGGTCCGAGGTGCTGCAGATCTGGGTATGTCAGGAAACACACTCGTGATGTAGCAATGTTCAGCAGTATAGCAGAGTTGGGTATGTCAGGAGTAACACCAATGGTAATGTAGCAGATCCCAGCAATGTAGCAGAGCTGGATTTTCCAGGAGATATACTTGTTGGATATAACAGAGTTCAGAAAAAAAGCAGACCTGGGTATTCTAGAAGACAGATTTGTGTAAATGAAGCAGAGTCCAGCAATGTAGCAGAGCTGAGCTTGTCAAGTGACACAATTGTGATAAAATAGCAGAGCCCAGCAATTTAGCAGTGTGTCGAGTAATAAACTTGTGATAAGGTAGCAGAGTCCAGGGTTTGAAGCAGTTCTGAGTATGTCAGGTGGCACACTTGTAGAAAAGTAGCAGAGTCAAGAGGTTCTAACAGATATGGGATTTCAGGTTGTATACTTGTAAAAAACAGCAGAGCCCCATGGTGTAGCAGAGGTGCCAACGCCAAACTACCTGAACACTCAGGCAGCATTGGCCGCCTGAGCCGACCAATAAGGCCTTAGTGTATGACATCGGAGGTGTGCACTGGGTTTAATATGGTATCCTGATTCCCAGCAGAGCGAGATGACAACAGGGTAAGGAGGAAGCAGAGCCCAGCGCTGTAGCAAGAACAAGTAATATTGAGAAATCCATCATCACAGAATACTAGACTTCAATATGACAAGATATTAAAAGTGAACATTCCCTGAATCCTCATTTTATGTACAGCCATCCTATTCAGCTCTGATGGGAGTAGTAGTCACTAGTGTTGAGCGAGCATGCTCGACACTGCTCGGTACTCGCCCAAGCATCTCACTACTCGGGATGTTCGGCGAGCACCGAGCATTTCCGGGTTACTCGAGCGGGAGCTCGGGTCTCCGCCCTGCATGTTTGGCGCTCTTTACAGAGCCAATGAACACGCAGGGATTGCCAGCCAGTCACTGTAATGCCACAGCCATGTTGGTTGTGGGCATTACAGTGATTGGCTGGCCGCACAGCGTCACCTCGAGTATTTAAAACCGGGCGCCGCCATCTTGGACACAGTCGCTCCGGATCAGACAGTTTAGGGAGAGTGCTGCTGAGCTAGGGAGAGATTTATACTGCGAAATAGGTAGTGTAGGGTCTCTAAAGCCCACAAAATCTAACAAACATTCCTTCTCAGGACTAATATCCATCCCAGATATCAGGCAGGCAGGCTGTATAGGAGATGCAGTGGTTATACCAGCAAACGCTGCATTACAGTCCTGTGTGCTGCTTCTCAAATTGCTAGATAGCCCCAGGTCTCAGGGACCAGGAAAAATCCTTTTTTTCATCAGTCAGACTGTACAAATACCCATCTTATTAACCTTTTGGTATTCCCCCCCCCCCAAAAAAAAAAAAGAATTGAGTGTGTCTGTGAGTGTTCAGACACAAATATATCTGTTTAAAAGATTCTGGTGTAGGCCAGAGAAATAGAACTGTGATTTTCCTCTTCCACGATTCTAATCTCCTTTTTATTACCCTTTTGCCATTGATAGTGCGAGTGTAAGCTATTTTACTTCATTTACAATGGGCAAGGCGCGTGGCAAGGGACGTGGAACTGGACGTTCTGGTGATGGTGCGTGCAGAGGACGGGGCCGTGGCCAAGGTGAAAATGTGCCACAACCAACAGCCACATCTTCTCGCTTCCAGTTCTTGACCGAATTGCCAACTGATCAGTGTGAACAGGTTATTAATTGGATAGCAAATAATACTTTCAGTCACCTGGGCACCACCACCTCTGGTCTGTCTTCCACACGGTCAAATCTTAGTAGCCGTGAGTCTCGACCGCATACTCCTCCTCACCCTGGTGCTCCTTCCTCCCACCATGCCGAGTGTCGTCAGACAGCAACTGATCCCACAATTGGACACTCTGAAGAGCTGTTCACTGGTCCATTTCCATATTTTTGCCCCTCGCCTGCTCCGCTTGAAGTGGTGGAAGAGGAGATCCCATGTAGCGATGGCCAAATATTTGAACAGCCACGGCCACAGGAAGGCGACGCTGGCAATTTGTCACAAGAGGTGGACGATGACGAGAAACAATTGCCATGAAGTGAGGAGGAGGACCGTGGTGCGGAAATGGAAGAGGAGGAGGTGGTGGATGATCTAGTAACTGACCCACCGTGGCAGGAGGACACACAGAGCGAGGCCAGCTGCACACAGGGGGAGGGAGGCAGAGTACCCCAACAGGCAGGAAGAAGCAGTGTGGTGGCCGCAGACAGAAGGCGGGCAACCGTTCCCCGTAACACCAACACGAGGGATGTTGCCAGTACAACCGGTAGGTCTTCCAGAGTCTGGAATTTTTTTAAAGACTCTGCTGATAACCCAAAAAAGGCCATTTGTACCACCTGCCAGGCCAGCATCAGCAGGGGTGACAAAACTACCAGCCTGACCACCATCAGCATGATCAGGCACATGTCAGCAAAGCAACAGACTCTGTGGGGCGAACCCCAGGGTCCACGACCAGTGTCAGCGGGTGTCACCACTGCTTTTCCGCTGTTGTGCGTGTAATAGAACCCCCTGTTGTGCGTGCAAGGCAATCCCCTGTCCATACTGCATGCAAAGATGCCCCCTCTTCTCAGTCTTCACTTGTTATGGCAGTTTCTCAAGAAACAGCATCAACGTCCACGTCCCACTAGAGCGTTCAAGTGTCCATATCCCTGAATTGCTGCCTTTTAGGCTGGTGGAGACGGAATCCATCAGCAACCTTATGGCGGTGGCAGTCCCTCGATACTCGGTCCCCAGCCGACACTATTTTGCCCGGTGTGCCATCCCCGCACTACACAAGCACGTGTCCCAAAACATCGGCCGTGCCCTCAACAACGCATTTACTGGGAGAGTCCACCTGACAACGGACACGTGGACAAGTGCTTGTGACCAGGGACGGTACATCTCCCTGACGGCACACTGAGTAAACATAGTGGAAGCCGGGACCCAGTCGGACCTTGGGACGGAACACATCCTCCCCACACGGAGGTTTGCGAGCCCTATGTCAGTCAGAGTTGCCCCCACAGTGTACAGCTCCTGCGCATCATCCTCCTCCTCCTCCTCCTCATGTTCAGCCTCCATCTCAGATATCACCACATCAGTTACAAGCTGAAAGCACTGAAGTACTGCCTCAGCCAAGCGGCAACAGGCTGTGCTGAAACTCATAAGCTTAGGTGATAAACCTCACACTGCTTGTGAGTTGTGGACAGCTGTGAAAGAGCAGGCCGATCTGTGACTGAGACCGCTGAACCTACATCCAGCCATGGTCGTGTGTGACAATGGCCGGTACCTGGTGGCGGCTCTGAGGTGAGGCGAGATCACACACGTACCATGCCTGGCTCATGCGCTTAACCTCTTGGTTCAGAGGTTTCTTAAATCGTACCCCGAGTTGCCAGATCTGCTCGTCAAAGTACGCCGCCTGTCAGCTCATTTTCGGAAGTCGGCTACAGCTTCCGCCGCCCTTGCTGTGTTGCAGCAGCGTTTGCAGCTCCGGCACACCGACTGGTGTGTGATGTCCCCACACGTTGGAACTCTACCCTCCACATGTTGCAAAGGATTTGTGAGCAAAAGAGAGCAGTTGTGGAGTACCAGCTACAACAAGGCCGTCGCTATTCAGGTCAGACTCCACACATAAGACCTCAGGAATGGACCTGGATGTCTGACATATGTACCATCCTGACAAACTTTGAAGAGTCCACCAATATGGTGAGTGGTGATGACGCCATCATTAGCGTCAGCATCCCACTTGTCTGTCTTTTGCAACGCTCTCTGCAGAGAATTAAAGAGGAGGCATTGCAGCCAGAGTATGATGAGATGGATCAAGAAGCCGTAGCGGGCGATTACACACAGCCCAGCCTCATCTCATCCCAACGTGCATTGAGGGACAATGAGGGAGAGGAGGAGGAAGAACAGGAGCTGGTATGATGCGCTGTAGACAGTAGAGGAGGAGGAGGAGAGCATGGTCAGTCGTCATCTTGGTGAGGACACGGAAGTCTTGCCCGTTACCAGTCTGGCACGCATGGCTGACTTTATGTTACGCTGCCTTAACCGTGACCCTCGCGTTGTCAAAATGTTGGGTGACAGTCATTACTGGTTGGTGACACTTTTAGACCCCCGCTACAAGGAGAACTTTCACTCTCTTATTCCTGAGGCGGACAGGTCTACAAAAATGGGGCAGTACCAGAAGGCCCTTGCTGCAGAACTGTTAAAAAAATTCCCATCTGAACACGCTAGCGGCAGAGGTCACAATTCGTTGCCCAACCAAGGCATATAGGCGAGAGAGACGCAACTCTAATCCAGCAGAGGCAGGGGAACACTGTCAACGTTCTGGGACAGTTTTCTGAGACCCGCCAGCTTACAGGCCCTGAGGCGCGGGGTACTCTCACAAGGAGTGGAAAGTTTCAAAAGATGGTGAGGGAGTACCTTGCCGACCACTAAATGCACTGGGGAGGGCACAGGTAATGTTTTGGTATGGGCGCTTGTGTATAAGGCGCACCGGGACAAATAGGGGAGGCTGGGGACCCTTTATGGACACCCAGCCGCCCCCAGGCGGCTGGGGACCGTGTGTGGGCACCCGGCCGCGGGGCGGCTGGGGACCGAGTATGGATACCAGGCCGCCGACGCAGCCATGACGTGGTGACCAGATTCTGCCTCCACATGCCTAAAAGGCCTAATTTCAAGTACAAGCAAGCAAGCAGTATGATATTGCAGCCTGGCGGTGGGTGGGTGACAGGCTGCATACTTGCGCTTGCATTGCAAGGAATGGGGGAGGTACAATTGAACACTGCCCTGGGACAAGGACTTGCATGGGGATAGTTGCAAGTCGGCATCTTCTGATGCGGCAAGGATCACTTCTGATGGGCACACTTTTAGGCAGTGACCTGGGTGTCAGAGATGCTTCCAGGGGTCTTCCCCATGCTGTCCCCATGTCTTTTCAGCACTGTATGCATGTGTCACACAGCACATGGCCAGATAAGGTTGTAAAATGTTAAAATGACATTTCCTGGTGAATGCATTTGTCACGGTTGAAAGCAGTACAAAAGTGCAAAAACGCATAAAAAATGCTGCTTGTGAACATAGCCCAAGGTGTGGAGGGGTATTTTTGTTTTTGGTTATTTATTTTACCTTATACACAAGTCTTTACCCTGGAAAGGAAGTTCCTTAACATATTTCACAGGAAAGCAATTTCAGTTTCGTTTTTGAACGTTTTATTGTGAGTCCGTAAAAGTGGCTTAATACCTCTGACCACGTTGTTGACAGCAGTGACCTGGGGGTCAGAAATGCTTCCTGGGGCGATCCCCATGTCATTTGAGCACTGTCACTGTCGTTTTGGGCACTTTTTAGGCTTTCTACAGACTGCCGGGGGTGCCACCGCAAAAATGCTCTGGTCTCCCATAGACTAACATTGGGCTCGTTGCTCGGGTCGAGCTCCGGAGTATCACGGCGAGCTCAGCCCGAGCTTCGAGCACCCGAGCATTTTAGTGCTCGCTCAACACTAGTAGTCACCCAACATTTCCAGTCTCTTGAATGGTAATTGTCTCTGGTTTGTCATTCAGAATTCTGGAAACGCTGTGTGACAACCCCCAAACGAGCTGTAATGGCGTAGATATTGGTTGTCAATCATCTTCTTTGATATTAAAGGCAAGTGGTAGAAGCTTCGGCCATTGTGAGAGAAATCGCTGATGTTTGCTGTTATCCGGTCGCTCTACCCGTTGCCTCCTCTCTATATAATAAATCTTTTTAAAGGTGAACAATATGGATTTTTCTCTCTTTTACTATCAGTCTCTGTTTCAACAATGGCACGACGACTCCGGCGTTTCCCTATTGCATTTTTCAGAATCTCATTACGTTCCCCTTTTATTTGCCCGAGTCATTGATCTGAGTTGCTTCCAGGTTTTTTCCCGTTTATTACCTAATCTTGCAGGAGCATGAAGAAGACTGACAACTTTCATTTAACTGTCAAGTTCTTCTGGGGCCCGGGCGATCGGCTAAAATAGCAGCGCAGTGTACTTAACCAAGCGCGATGGCACCGGCCAATAAAAATCCCACGCGTTTCATGGCTTCAGAGCCGGAGATAGGGTTCAGTTCCTATAAAAGCAGTTTAACAGCCCGAAACGACAGACGAGGATATTGGAAAAGGTTAAAAGTCTCCGAGCTGCAAAGAACCTCGACTCCGGTGATGAAGAATCTGTTCTAAAAATATAGAAACACGTATCTCCGGATAACAGACACCTCGTAAGGTCAGTACAGAAAGAAGAGGCGAGACGCCATATATCCGAATCCGGCAACAGATAAAGCAACAACCAAATATACTCTGGATCTGACATCAAGGAGGCCTCCGGGAGAGATCACACCGCGGAGGTCATCCTGCGATATACTCCTTATTATTAAAATAGTACAGGAGGGAGGAGGTGAGCTGTGACATCACCTATGTGAATGGTGGATCCTGGTGTTATCTACTGTATATAGAGGTGTTATCAGTCATTGACAGGAGGAGGAGGAGGTGAGCTGTGACATCACCTATTGTGAATGGTGGATCCTGTGTTATCTACTGTATATAGAGGTGTTATCAGTCATTGTACAGGAGGAGGAGGAGGTGAGCTGTGATATCACCTATTGTGGATGGTGGATCCTGTGTTATCTACTGTATATAGAGGTGTTATCAGTCATTGTACAGGAGGAGGAGGTGAGCTGTGACATCACCTAGTGTGAGTGGTGGATCCTATGTTATCTACTGTATAAAGAGGTGCTATCAGTCATTGTACAGGAGGAGGAGGAGGTGAGCTGTGACATCACTATTGTGAATGGTGAATCCTGTGTTATCTACTGTATATAGAGGTGTTATCAGTCATTGTACAGGAGGAGGAGGAGGTGAGCTGTGACATCACCTATTGTGAATGGTGGATCCTGTGTTATCTACTGTATATAAGGTGTTATCATTCATGGTATAGAAGGGAGGAGGAGGTGAGCTGTGATTTCACCTATTGTGATTGGGGGATCCTGTGTTATCTACTGTATATAGAGTATATCAGTCATTGTACAGGAGGGAGGAGGAGGTGAGCTGTGACATCACTATTGTGAATGGTGGATCCTGTGTTATCTACTGTATATAGAGGTTTTATCAGTCATGGTATAGGAGGGAGGAGGAGGTGAGCTGTGATTTTCACCTATTGTGATTGGGGGATCCTGTGTTATCTACTGTATATAGAGGTGTTATCAGGGAAGCTGGGTGATTCTAAGCCTTTATAGATATAGATTGTAACAAGCAAATGGTTAAATGGAGGTTTTACCACCGCTATGTCTCATATTTGCTGGGATTTTTGGATTCTAGAGGGAAATTGTCTCTTAAAGTGATAGGATTTTCATTATGAGAAAAGTAAATAAATAAATCTGCGGTTCCGTCGTCGGGGTTTATTACTTTCTGCAGTCATACATTTACATCAATGCCTGCCTCGGATGTAATCGAGTAGAAGGAATCTTGATATTTTCTGCTTTGTCGCAGTCCTGAGCTTTGCCGTAGGTAATGTGCAACCGGGGAAACGAGTCCATATATATCAGGCGTCCGCTGCCGTCTGGACTAAAGCATTAAAAGGTGATTGACCCGTATAAAATGTAAAACCTCCGACTATTCTCTGCAGAGCATTAACAATAATGTGGCCCCAGAGAAACCGTAATATCACTGGTCCCCTATGGGAAAAATAACACTGTGCTCTGTATAAAACTTTACACTGGCCACAGAAAAAATATCAGTGTGTCACCTATAGAAAATATAACTCTGTGCTCTCAATAAAAAGTAACACTGGGTCACCTATAGGGGGAAATATCGAAGAAGAAGAAGAAGAAGAAGAAGAAGAAGAAGAAGAAGAAGAAGAAGAAGAAGAAGAAGAAGAAAGAAGAAGAAGAAGAAGAAGAAGAAGAAAAGAAGAAGAAGAAGAAGAAGAAGAAGAAGAAGAAAGAAGAAGAAGAAGAAGAAGAAGAAGAAGAAGAAGAAGAAGAAGAGAAGAAGAAAGAAGAAGAAGAAGAAGAAGAAGAAGAAGAGAAGAAGAAGAAGAAGAAGAAGAAGAAGAAGAAGAAGAAGAAGAAGAAGAAGAAGAAGAGAAGAAGAAGAAGAAGAAGAAGAAGAAGAAGAAGAAGAAGAAGAGAAGAAGAAGAAGAAGAAGAAAGAAGAAGAAGAAGAAGAAGAAGAAGAAGAAGAAGAAGAAGAAGAAGGAAGAAGAAGAAGAAGAAGAAGAAGAAGAAGAAGAAGAAAAGAAGAAGAAGAAGAAGAAGAGAAGAAGAGAAGAAGAAGAAGAAGAAGAAGAAGAAGAGAGAAGAAGAAGAAGAAGAAGAAGAAGAAGAAGAAGAAGAAGAAGAAGAAGAAGAAGAAGAAGAAGAAGAAGAAGAAGAAGAAGAAAGAAAGAAGAAGAAGAAGAAGAAGAAGAAGAAGAAGAAGAAGAAGAAGAAGAAGAAGAAGAAGAAGAAGAAGAAGAAGAAGAGAAGAAGAAGAAGAAGAAGAAGAAGAGAGAAGAAGAAGAAGAAGAAGAAGAAGAAGAAGAAGAAGAAGAAGAAGAAGAAGAAGAAGAAGAAGAAGAAGAAGAAGAGAAGAAGAAGAAGAAGAAGAAGAAGAAGAAGAAGAAGAAGAAGAAGAAGAAGAAGAAGAAAGAAGAAGAAGAAGAAGAAGAAGAAGAAGAAGAAGAAGAAGAAGAAAGAAGAAGAAGAAGAAGAAGAAGAAGAAGAAGAAGAAGAAGAAGAAGAAGAAGAAGAAGAGAGAAGAAGAAGAAGAAGAAGAAGAAGAATATCATTGTGTCACCTATAGAAAAAAACAATATGCTTTCTATAAAAATAACACTGGGTCACCTATAAGGGGGAATATATCATTGTGTCACCTATAGAAAAAAAAAACAGTGCCACACATAGAAAACACACACATAAACTGACCACCTATAGAAAAAATATACAGCGTGCCACCTATAGAAAACATAACACTGTTACACCCATAAAACAAAACGTGCTACCTATAGAAAAAAACATAACAACGTGCCACGTATAGGAAAATATTATTTAGAAAAAAATAATGATAATGAGCCACCTATAAAAAAAAGAAATATCACTGTGTCACCCATAGATAGAAAAAAATAACAGTGCCACCTATAGAAAAAAAAATAACTGTGGCAGTTATAGAAAAAATAATATTGTGCCTCCTATAGAAAAAAGAATATAATGGCACCTAAACACTTTGCCACCCATGGTTTTAATTTTCTTCCATAGGGGGCACTGTATTATTAATTTCTAAAGAAAAGCATAACACAGTGCCACCTGAAAAAATACCTATAGAAAGTAATAATATCGTGCACTCTACTGTATATAAATAACACTATGCCTGCTATAGACATTTTTTTTTAATAATGCTGTGCCCCCTTTAGAAAAAAAATTAATACTGTGCCCCTATGGAAAAATAATACAATTGTGCTCTTTATAGAAAGAAATAATAACCTTGTGTCGCCTTTAGAAAAAGAATAATTACTCTTGAGCCCCTAAATAAAAATAATACCTCTGTGCCTTCTTTAGAAAAATAATAATTGCTCTGTGCCTCGGGCAGACGCTGAAGGTCCTCGTGCAGGACTTGTGCCGGGGTCACCACCATTCATTAGTCCTCACCAGTGTAAACGCACCAATATTTACACACATATTCACATTAGAAACAATGTAATAAAATGTGCAAATGCGAATACATCATCACGGCACAAACATGATACACCTGTGCATACACGGATGGATATGATTCGTATACACACACCGACACATTCATGTGTTGAAAGGC